>NC_133496.1:4756278-4951592 GCF_025370935.1 Choristoneura fumiferana | reverse complement strand
TTATAGTAGAAAAAAATTATATAGTGGGCCTCAGCTCAAGGTGTCAATCTATGTTTGTATTTAAATAAAATCAGTATTTAGTTTCATCCAAAATGTATATAGCTAATATATATCTGTGAATCGTAACTCCGTCTACGAGGCTAGTGACCCAGGATCAAATCTTGGCAAGGGCGCTCATTCACACAATGTAAATATATGAGTACTTGAATCATGTGCTTCACTTATAGGAATAGTAATCAGCATTGTTAAATAATAATAAAATTACCAATTTAATAGTTACTCATACATATGCCAACAATAATAATAAATTACTAATGATATACTGATTATATGCTGTGACAAAGTGTATAATATCATAGTCACTTTTTTTTGTTAAATAAAATTTTAATAAGCCCCTTGGCCGAGTTGTACTTGCATATTCATCAACTAAGTACACTGAACGAGTACTATTACATATTCTGTGCTGAGTGGCAATTTCTAAACTACAGACAATCCTGGCTGGACCACCAGTTGTTGTTGTTGTTGTTGTTTGTTTGTTTATAGTCTTTATTGTACAAAAGAAAACAAAGGGTTACAGAAAAATTAGGGTTTAAGTATAAAGGCGGACTAATCCCTGAAGATATCTCTGCCAGTCAACCTTTGAGTGGTAGAGAAGAGCAATCAAGAAAAAAACAAGGATCAAACAAATAGAGCAAAATATTTGAATAAATTCATGTCACTACCAAATTACTGTATTGTCACCAGATTTACATAATTATGCCAGATTTTAAGTCAATCGGACCACTGGAAAATCAACTTGCAAGGTTTGACTAGCACATGCATACATACAGACAGACACATATGTATACACATACATATACATATATATATATATATATATATATATATATACACATACACACATATACACATACATACATACATTTCAAGTTAAATAAAAATTTGTAAAATGATGTTGGCTCATTACTACAATTGTGTGGTATACTACATACAACCCCTATTTATCAAATAAATTATTTCATGTATCTCTGTTGTTGCGTTGAGTGAACATACCTTAGGCAACTCAGAGGAATAAATTTGCTCCAGTGTCACACCATTCATGTACCTAGGGCATGGATACCGTATTCAGTATTACCGAAAAATTACCGAAATACCGGGATACCGGTTTTCAAAAATTTGAATACCGGTTTGCATCAAGCCCAATACCGCATAGCCCTACATGTACCTAAGTGATCATTATACCGTCCAGCAACCACAACACAAGCTTAACTTAGCTCGAGCCTGGTTACCCGGTATACATTTTCTTATGTTATTTATTTACTTTATGCTATGATAAGTGTATGTACATTTGGTTTTATATATATTTTATTACTTATTTCAAAGCTATTCTGGATACATTTTAATTTTGTTCTTTATAGGTAATTATATCTTTGATTATGATTAGTTCTTCTCTTGACTAGTATATGTTTGATTGATTATTACTGATTATGACTCTACTCTAGTTCTAGGACAATAAATTGTATATTAATAATTATTCTAGGGTCCTCGATTATTAATCCACAGCTATGCACCCATAAAGCTTATTTTGTGATCTACAGTTAAAATTTAAATGTAAATCTAAGGAGTGCTTAATAATTTTTTATGATCAATTTCTAGTTCATATGACTTAGGTATTTACTTTGTGCTAAATTTCCCTTTTACCTATCATGCATAACTAGTTAGGAACTTAGGTCCCTTGACATTTAATAATATATATTGTGTTCAAAACAAATATGGGTAAACAGTAATTATATTGTTCCTATAGTCAATGCACATAATATAGAAAAAACAATATCAAGCACCTATGTAGGGAAATTTTCCACGTTTTGGTCAACAAGGCCAATGTGGTCTATTAATATTACATCAACTCATACCTAGATCAATCACATCCACCTGAAAGTGAGTGGCCCTTGATGTCTTAAGCCACCATCGCAAGCTTTAAATAGGTAAACATATGTTTACCTGTGATGATATTCTATATGATGGTTTTTAAATGGTGTAGGTAAACAATCTTTCCGAAAAACAAATATATTTTAGGTACTAAGTATAAGTGAGTATATGATTGTTTCCATACACTAAAGAGACAGTGGAGTTGGCTGGCAGATAAAGGATGTTTTCCAATACAATTAAAATCTAAACTTTATTTTTTATTTTAATATAATTACATTATTAGTTGATGGGACAGTTGAAGTAAAGGCTATGTTTTAAGAATTTGTCTGATTATGTCATTCATATTATGTTTCTTTCAAAATCAATTTCCCGCCATTACTATTTCCTTTATATTCTGTCTGGTTAATAATAAAGTATAAGCTTTCTTCTTTACTTGAATTAACTTAAGATTGAACTGGAAACTATCAAATGTTCATGTATACCTATATATTACATATAACCTACAAAGTAAACACATACCGGGTAGGTATACTGTATACACATATTGATTCGAAGTATATAGGGATAAGGTTCATGTTTGCGGCGGATGAGTCTGAGCTGAGGACGCCATGTTATGGTAGAAGCGCGAGACCGCTCGGTATCTACCTAGTTATCGTGTAGTTTTGTTATTGAAATTTAATAACACAAGCGGATTAAAAATTGAGGAAACTCACCGGGTGTATGCCTCTAATGAAGCTTAGTCACGTCCAGAGTTAAACTATGCAAGTTCTTTAAATAAATCCGGGGTTGGTTAGGAAACAGTTCTCTGGTTGTTTATTCCTAAAATACAGTTTTGATTAGATTTTATTACAAAAACAATTTTTACGCCACCACGGCACACGTGTACACAGAAATATCACTAGTTTTTTACCTGATTCCTCTAATAAACTCACTTGAGAACTTTACTTTGCCAAGATGGCCTACTAATATATGCGAGCTAAGCTAGGTTCAAGAATTTTACTTCCCGCGTCCGAAAACTCCAATCAAAACCTACAACACACTATCTCTGTCGCTCTCCCATTAAGTAACAATAATAAGACTAGGACGGCACAACACCAAAACGACCTAGTCGAACCGGCGTCTTACGAATCCGAATCCATTCGCTAGGAATAGGAACGAATGAGATGTAAGGAATACGATTGACCTGTTTATTTTCATTCAAAACTCTTAGTAAATTTATTGCAATTAATTCAACGTAGAATTTCTTATAACAGATGACTTAATTCAACAATCCAGAAGCTCTTGTAAAATAATATGCCGAACGACAAAATATGGCCCTCGAATGTAGGTATGCAGTACTTAATAGGTAATTTTGTTTGAAGATTGGGCCAAATTTTGTGCCGCTGAGTACATTATCATTATGCCCATTCTGTCCCACCGCTAAGCAAAGGCCTCTGCCGATACTTCCACACCGTGTAAAATAAATTAGATAATGTTCGTATCATTTCTCTTTTTTCTCTCTCTCCTCTGAACCTCTGATTGAATGACGCAAAAATGATTGTTTATGTGTAAATCTACTTAAGCTTAAATTAACATTTAAGATTCGAGCATCAAACGAAAATTAATTACAATAACTGTGTTGACTAACAATGTTTTAATTTCACGCGGCGAGGTGATTTCATACGCGTAGCGCCATCTATGTAGTTGAATGATGGTTATTCTCAGAATATATTAGGATTTGTGAATCATATTATTGTCTTCGACTACGAAATAACAAATGTATATTTTCTCATTTCTTTTCTTATTTATCAATTAATATATAGTGACCTTTTAATTTTACTTCTGCTACACTTACGTATGTGGCGCGCACAAGTATTTAGTAACTTCTTCGTTCCGCTTCTATTATCGTCGCTACTATCGCAAATCGAAACAGCTGTTTCTGTTTGTAATTTCTTGGAACCTTTTATTCTTAGGCTTCGGTGAATTGTTCCAATCGAATCTGAATGATGGTGAATTATCTTTCATAAAATGTTAGGTTCATGAGGAAGATAAAGGAAGCATTTCTTATGGGCTCTTATTCTAATAATGTCTTTGCATCTGTCACATTATAGCCCGCTTAAATTCTTATATTTTTGGGTCAATCAACTTTCTTGTCACTTGTTGCTATAGTTACGTTCTCCTGAGTCACTCTTTAAACCGGAAGGTTGTAGGATTAAAATTCACCCATACACGCATTTTTGTGATAGTTTTAAGCCCCTTCTATAATTGGTCATCTAATAAGCATGTTAGTATAATGGGACACAACCTTTCTTCTATTAAACTGTGCTACTTTTGTCCCCTCGCTGATGGGACAGAATAACAACAAGAAAAATAGTTGATCTACCCATAATACACAGAAGCCTCATCATAAGGTTGCATGGGTTCTGCACATATCCCTTGTATCTCCACCATGTCGTGATGGCCCATTTCATTTCGAGCTGATGAGGAAAATTACCATAGGCCTCACGATTGTGTGACAACAGATAGTGACATACCTGTTATCTCTTCAGTGTAGTGTAGTCTCTAGGTTTACTTCCTTCTGTCCTTCCTCAATCCTTAGCACATCCTCTTTCTGCTTCGCTGTTTTATAATTTCCTCAAGCTGTGTTCTTACTGTTCATCTCCCTCCTGTTAAAGTAAAATGAACCCGATGACACTGAGGAGTCTCAGTGTCTCGAGTACACTAAATCCACACTGTATAAGTAGGGAACTAAACTTATTCTCAATAGCTCTGTATGGGATAAGTAGGGAACTAGCCATAGATTCAATGACACATTAGAGGTAGGGGATCACCCTTAAGCACAACATAATAGCTCTTTACAATATAAGTAGGGGAAAACCCTTAAATTCATTAGCTCTGCATAGGATTGGTAGATGCTACCTTATGATCATTGGCCCGTCCATAGTATAAGTAGGGATCACCCTTGGACACAACATATTAGCTCATTATCATATAAGTAAGGGAATACCCTTAAATCATCATAGCCCTGCATAGGATTGGTAGATGGCTACCCTTTGATCATAGGCCCGTCCATAGTATTAGTAGGGGATCACCCTTGGACACAACATATTAGCTCATTACAGTATAAGTAGGGGCTCTACCCTTTACCAGAGGACTACCGTCTCACCACATTTGATGTAATGCAACTCGCACATCTTGCGAGGTAAAACTACTCACTATATTCTCATTCATCACCGCGTACACGTAAAGCGGTCCAACATTAACTGGTCGTTTTTGTCCACCCCCTGAGAGCCAATAATGATGCAGCTACGGGGTAGCTGATCTGACTACCCGAAGGCGCCGTAGTTAAACGGTACGACCAGGCCCTACTCGGGAATTATCCCTTACAGTCGCGACTGTTTCCTGGACTCTCTAAGCGTCCAGGCCATTTGGATCCCAGGCGTTACCGCCAGGCCTCGGTTCTTCATGCGGCCTTACGACGCGACATGCTAACCTACCCAGATAACATTAATACTTACATCGTCTGAGACAATCTCCTCTGGTATCGTACATGGCAATCAAGTAACATACATACGTACACATATTACGAACTAAACAGCAGTTATTACATCATGTGGAAATACTTAGCTTATATATTCTTGAGCACCCGACACGCACACAATTCAGACATTATAAACCTTTGCAATTCGCGCCAATACTATATTAAAGGACAAATGTCATGCTCACCATCGACAGTCACAGCTGGTGTTGCCAGCTATAAATATATTTCGAAACGTTTCATTTCGCGTTCGTCGCGACACTGGCGGTTAGGTGTGATGCCGTCTCTATTTGTTTTGTTCGAATAGAACGGAGACGTCATCACATTTAACCGTCGGTTAACGCTAATCAATGGATGGTGAAACAGCCCCTAAATATCATTTTCCTTATTGACTTGGAATTGTATGTATTTAATTTGGACCTATGTTGTTCTTGAAATAAATTAATTATTATTACTTAATATAGTAATGTGTGAAAGTTGATGATGCAGTAGTCCCGTGGTAAATTTTACGACCTTTGTCAGTACCCATTTACGTACACTCAGACGCATCAATTTTCGGACCATTTTAGCCACATTTTAATTCTGACATAATTATATAACATTTTCCATTTTGAGGATGGGAGGAGGTTGAATTAAAGAAAAAATAATTTATTTATTTCTTACAGCAGAAGTATCTTAATTAAAATTACCTAAGCCGGGTTAGAATGACAATATGACAATTTTGAAAATTTCAAAAATGATACCAGATTAAAGTTTCGCAAAAAATGCGTAGACAGCTTTCGCTGGCCAGTCTAGTCGCTCGTTTGCAGCGATAAATCTGGTAACGTGTACATTTTCGGCAAAAACAGTGATTTTTTTCATTCGCTCCAATTTCTTTAATTTGTTCCCACTGCTACTAAACAGGTAAGATTAAGAAATCGGCTTCCAAGACCAAGACCATTCCTGCAAGAGAGGCGATAGGTCAAACCACTAGGCCACCACGGCTTCCTAGGCCACCACGGCTTCCTAGGCCACCACGGCTTCCTAGGCCACCACGGCTTCCTAGGCCACCACGGCTTCAAATTAATAATTATTATCATTTAATTGCTTAAAAATATACCTAACTACAAAGGTGTTAAAATAAAACAATAAAATATTTTTAATTTGGTGTATATTATTTTTTAAATAACATCCAGCCACTTAGCTCAAAATAAGACTGAAATTAATAATCAGATCTTCATAGTTCTTACAAATCATAATAACCGTTACTTTAAAGTAACTCTATGACTATGTGGCTTAGCTCAAATTAACTTAAGTGCACTAAACAAATAACTTGTCAATGTTCCACAGTCTTGACTTGAGTTTATTATAATCAACCAAACCATCACACTACCTAGCTGCCTTACTGTGAAACGCACTTATGTATTCTTTGGTTGTATTTACAACTATTTATGTACTTCTCGGAATCACTGGAGTACTAACATAAAAGAGTAGTCAGTCATTGAGGTCGCCATTTTCTTGGTAGCTGTTACATTTTTAACGTAAAATGTTTGAATTTGGTAATAATTACGTATGTTAAGTTTCAGTTCCTTAATCATCCATTTTCTACTGTTTTATGTCGTACTCTGGCCTTATACTACGAAGTTCGAAATTTGAACTTCGTATCGTGCCGTCCCGCTCACGTTAATAGAATTTAACAGCATAGTAAGAGGGACGGTAAGATACGAATTTCAGTGTACCCCTTGAATACACAGTAGCAGTCGATGAAAAAAAAATAGGTGATGGAAATCACATAAATTGAGGAGGAACTTATATGTTTACAACAAAACACTGGTCAAATACAAAATTAAAAAAAAAAGTTTTTTTTTTCAATCTACACAATATGGACTCTTTAGACATCAGAAGTATAACCCTAAAATGTTGTTCACTTTACACAAGAGTATTATTTTTTATAAAGACAAGATAAACTAATTTTTTACTATATAATAATAATATCACATTCGAAAGCTCAAAACTCATTTAAATTTCGTTTTACAAATTTATTGATACTTAGATTTTAATTTAAAGCATTTTATGTACATCATTTTTAAATTTAGCATAAGACGAATTTGCAAAACTAAAGTAATTATTACAGCATATTTAAAATTATACTTCTGATGTTAAAGGTATCACACACTAAGGTCTTTTGCATTCGTCCGATATTTCCAACTAACTTTTTTTTTATCGTACCGACCATATACAATTTATACAATCAATACATTTGTATACAGGTCAATACCGCGAATTAGATTCGGTAAAAAAACATGGCCTAGTGTTAAGCTGAAAAAAAAAATGACGTCTAGAACAGGCCTAAGGCAATTTCACACCGTTACACGAATAAATTCAAATAAATGCGATTTTTTTATATTCAATTTAATCATTTAGTGTAAATAGTAAATACTTATGTCAAGTAAATCTATAAGCAGCTAAAAGCATCACTTTAATTTCAACGACAGTATCAGTCTTAATAAGATATCGCCATAAAGCCGCAGCCAAAATAATTATTTCTACAATTTTAAGTAATTTACACACACTCATTATTTTATAATGCTTCCATAATAGTTTTTTCTACAAAATGGCAACTTTATCTGCAGTTTAATAAACGGTATTAGATAAACTAAATATTTTATTAGAAATCTATTGAATTTACTAATCATAACGTATTTTCGATGTAGGGTGGCATAAATAATGTTTCTTTTTTAAAATTTTGTGACGTTAAATCAGCACCATCTATTTTTGTACACAACAAATTGGCAGTGGATTACACTTCACAAGTCAATGACATCTATTGCTGCACTCTCAGCCACTTAACTAATTAGCTTTCGATCATAATCAGAGTTCTAGAAAACATGACATGGCATTAAGATTGATTTCGCTAAAATATACTGTCTATTTATAATGCATGTGCAGGTATGATTGTTACAACTTACATTATATGTATGTATTTCGATATAAAAATAGTTCATAATCATCAGAGTCTACAATGTCATGTAGAACTTCATGCTTATTGCTCTAGCACCAGCTCGCGGGTAAAACGAAATGCATTTATGGAAACACAATATTACTATCACTTTATACTTCCAAAGGTTTGTTTCAACAAACACACATCTTTTACTTTATATCTATAACTCACGAACATTACTTAAAAGTCTTTATAAAAATACAAACAAACCATTTATTGTATGTACGCTTTTTAAGACACTTCACGTTTGATCGAATCGAATCACAAACTCTAAAGGAAAATGTACAAAATTACAATTAAATTATTTACAGAGATCTCTTAACTAAAATCTATAATCGTATGAATTTTCCTGTCGATATAAAACCTTATTTATAAAAGGTACGCGTGCCAGGTAAAATCCATACAAATCTTAAAGCGAAATATATTAAAAACTTTATACAACTAATCATATTCATTTAGCTATTCGTCAAAATGATTTTCTATTATCAAAATATGAACACTGAGTTATTTCAATAGGCTATTATTATAATGACAAATACGATTGAAATTACAAAAATATTGTAAATCTAACGTAGTCGGGTTGTCCGTTCCCGCAGCGCCAACTTCGATCTCTAACTTCTATCAGACTAGATGAACTTGTTTTATTTATTTGTAAAACCCTTTTCTAGCCACCTTTTTAAATAGGCCAGCTTTCAAATGAAGCTGCACTAATCGCTCGCTACCACTAAATTTCTGTTAAGATTATTTCTTTGCAGGCTCTTTGCTTATAGATTTTCTATTTTCAAACTTTTGCTGTAGACTGGCTACGTTCGATGGTTTCGACGTCAATTTGGTCGCGCTTGGTTTGACGTTCGAGTCGGTTCTCTGTACGCCTATCGTGGTCGGTTTGGGAACCACTTTTGGTTTATTTTTGTTAGTGTCCGCTACTGAATCTACTTTGGAGTTGGTACGGTTTAAAACACTTTGTGGTTTAGTTGCATTTAGGGTGATGGGTTTTGGGGCAGGTTTGATCGTTGGTTTTTTGTCAACGGTCGGAGCGGGTCTTAAAGGCGGTCTATTGTCGTTTGGTTTAGCAGTAATACTAGGTTTAGCTGCTATTTTGGGAGTATCAGTAGGTTTGTTATTATTTATCACATCAGGCGCTTTCACAGCCTTGTCTGCCACAGCGCAGCTCGATACTACATCGGGACTATTCGCAATAGTCTTCGGCGTGTTTTTACTGCTAGCTTTAGGCGACTGAGGTACAGTTTTAAAGGTCGACGTCCTTAAATTCGGAGGCGTGACTTGCCGAGAGAACTGCGGTATTTTGGTGTTGCCTTTTAAAGTAGGAGAAGGTGGAGCCTTATCGTCCTGTTTCTCTTTGTCTTTGTTAAGATATGTAGGCACATTCACAGCCGAGGGGTGCAAGTAACCACTGCTGGTTGTAGATGCTACGCTCTTTGATCCCGAATTGCTGTAAACACTTTCTGGCGTCTTATATCCTGTATTCATATACGTGCTGTCACTGTTACCCTCGGGTGTTTGCTCCTTTGCCCTCCCTTTCTTCTTTCTGGACAGGGTCGCCCCTGAGTATATAGAATCGAAATTTCTATTTTGGATTTCATTGACTATTTCTCCCAGTAGACCCATGCTTTCCGTGCTTCCGGAATTGGAGGTTATCGGTTTCGGAGCGTTGTAGCCTACCGGTGGGGGTTGAGGGATCGTTTTAATAGGAGGCGGAACTCCGGGGAGGGGTTTCGAATTCTTCTCTGGGCTTTCTTCGATGATGGCGTAAATATTGTCTCCTGCTTCTTCGTCTATATGCGCCAAGGGTGCTTGCTTTTCCTCGATACAGTCCACGTAGTCGGAAGATTTTAAATCTACGATTGGTTTAGGGTTTTGGTACACTGGTGCCTCTTCTGTTTTAGGTTGGTTGGGTAGAGGAGGTGGAGGGGCGGTGGGTCGGCCTACTCCGGAGACTGGTCTCGGCGCTCCAGAAGGTTGCCGCATGGAGCCGAAGCTTTGTAGTGGAGCTTTAGGAGCGGCCGGCGCTCGCATACTTTGGGCTCTATTCACGAATGCTTTCGGATCCTCTGCGTCCTCTGAATCAGACACAACCGGTACCGTACCCACAGGTAACTCTATTCCCTTCTGCAATATAGGGTTCGAGATCTGCAGATTGCGCAACGCAACTTTATCGCCAGATTTCGGTATTTTAACTTGGTGTATTGGATTCTTTGGTAAAGAATGGCTCCGTTCTACGGGATTGCGTTCTTTTTCCTTCGGTTTGTCCTGTTTCAGGAAAGAAGCTATCCTGTTTAACGATATCCCTTCTTTGACCTTCTTTGGTTCTTCTGGTAATGGTTTCTGTGGGACAGTACTGGCGTGCATGCTTAAAGGTCTCTTTGGTAGGTCTGGTGAGGCCACGGGGATATTAGGAGCTTGTCGGTTAGGGCCCAGAGTTTTAGAGCCTTGGAGCGGCGAGATCAATTCCTTCGCAGTACACGTGGAAGCTTCTAGAATAGGGCTGGATATGACCGGTCGGGGAGGCGGGTTTGTCATCACGGGGGCTACTTCTTCCTTGTCGTGGGTCATGAGCGCTTTAATTCTATTCTGGACGGAGCTGTTGGTCCGTTTGATTGACGGACTGGTCTTTGGGCTGGCAGAAGCAACAGGCACCACAGGGAGAGGCGGTGCGCTTCTCAGCACTGGCTTCAAAACGCCTTGATTAGCTAGATTTTGGCTGTTGCTGCTGCTTCTATGCACTGGAGTTATCTTCGCGCTTTTGGGATTTTTGGCTACTTCCTTGACATCAGGTTCTTCTGGTTTGTCGATGGGCGCGAGGGAGAAACCTTTGAAGTTGCCGAAGAAGTTGACGGAGGGGTTGACGTTGCCGTTAGGGCTTCGGTCGGAGTCGCTGCGGAGAAGACTGGAGCTCATATCGTCAGGGTTGGAGAGGGTATGGACGACTGGTTGGGGCGCGGTTTGGGAGTGGTTCTGGAAGTTGGCTGCGAACTTACTGGCACTTCGAGAAATGCGATGCTGGAGGCTGGTTTTCTTTGGTGATTGGACCCTGTGGGAAAAAAATAAATTTACAAATAGGAATGAAAATAGCGTCGATAATTTTTGCTTCCGATCACGATAAAATGATGTGTTGTATTACTGGATGTCATTTACATTTTTTTTTTACCATGGGGAATATTACTGCAATGTTCTGCCGTCAGAATGCAGCACAAACCGTAAACAGTTTTTTAATGTCTTAAACGTCTTTTAAATGTCCGTAGGATGCCAAAATATCATATAATTTCAATTATTTTTTTGGAAATACATCTCTATCGTTGCTATCGATGTAAATAACATGTTATTTTGTTACTACCTAATAAATATACCATGAGCCGTCATGGTCAGAAAGTATAAAGATAGTATAAAGAGAACTGACGTTGTCATGGCGGTTTGTTTACGGTTTGTGCTAGTGTTGCCCCCTGCGCACGTAAGTAATATTCCCTATTGATACCTATACCATCTGGTTAATTAAAAGCAATTTTTGTAAGATAATAAAATACGTTAATTTAGACCAAGACCATAGAATAGAACCAAAACACATGCACAAGTAATAAGACACATTCAAACATGCAACTAATAGTATGTATCACACAAAACTACTCACCACATTGCAGACAATGAAAAGCAAACCACGGATGAGCTAGATGAAGAAACTAAAAATGTTACCAGTGTGTACAAGTAGATCTTATAATAAAGTGAGCAATAGTGTTTAAATTTATACTGACGAGTGAGGAATATTTTCTGCATAACATTTGCTCAACGAATCTGAATCCCGTCCGGGCCTCCTGATAGGTTAAAAAAAATAATCTTGGACAAGCGGCTAACTTTTTCTTTTTCAAAAATTTTCGGTACCTACGGACGTAAAAGCGTTTGATGGTCTGTTGTTGTCGTTTTTTTTTCTCTCACGCAACATTTGGTTGTGAAAGATGACTGATAACAGTAAAGTTTTCTTTTTATCTGTTTGAAGAATATATTACAACTGGTAACATTCTCAAGAAAAAAAAAAGTGTTCAGAAGGAAGGGAAATAAGTAAAGAAAATAATATTCAAATCATTTAATTTTCAAATCCACATTCTTAAGAAAATAAAGAGTTAAAGAAAGAACGGTAAACTCATGAAGAAGAAAATTATGTTGAAATCATTTGGCAAATATATTAAAATAAGAGTATTAATGGTTAAAGGTATGCAAATTATAACTACTATAAATGCTTCTTATAGAAATAGAATTTACGAATAAAGACAAAAAACTACCTACTAAAAATAACTAAAATATCAAAATTCGAGATGGTATTTTAAGTTCCAACAAGTAAAGTTAATTATCTATATACATCGGGGATCTCGGAAACGGCTCCAACGATTTCGATGGAATCTGGTATGTAGGGGTTTTCGTTGGTGAAAAATCGATCCAGCTTGGTCTTATCTCTGGGAAAACGCTTATTACTGAGTTTTAGCCCGAACAAAGCTCGGTCGCCCAGATAGCTATTCTCTTGTGCGAAGTCTTTTGTGAAATTAGGCTATATTTTTAAAGTATAAATCAAAATACCATATCAAATAAACACGATATTTTTTGGCTCAGCACACCAATATTACAACGACAAACTTACTGTTGTATAATATTCTTACATTATCGTATTAATAACGACTTAAAATACAATCTCGATTACTACAGAAAAAAACACAACATGACGCCACCACCCATATTAAAAGCATGCAACATTTACAATGAAAACCACCATTTTATCATTATTACAATATGAGATAAAGACATAAATGCAAAATTCAAACTTAATATACTACACTACCCATTATAGTGAGAGACAAATTTGTCACGAGTATGTTGTACTCGTATACATGTAGATTATGCAGTATAATAATCTAGTTAAATAACGAAGACTGGAAAATTTAAGAAATGCTTGGCGTGGGTGTTATTATGAATACTGTGTTAGTGTACACGTGCTATATAGGAGTATTAAGTATATTATAGCTCGTGTTAAATTAGTCTATCACTATCTCTTATGAAATATACATACACTACAGACTGAGTTAAATGTGACAGTAAAGAAATTAAACCAATGCGATTATTTCTTGTGATCGACATAATACTTTAAAAGTAAAATATTTTTACTTGAGTATGGAAACAATTTCGTATGATCGGGGTTTTATTTTAACTAAATAGACCTTTATACTTTGTTGACGCCCTCTGGTGGTGTCAAGCGACAACAACGCTCCCGCGCACAAAATCAGGACGACAACCGCATTAAGGATTTGCCCTTTTTTGGGTTTATTTTTTCACGTTAACATTATTAATTTTCCTCAATTTAGACCTTTGGTTTACAATTTCATTGGCAGTAGAAGCTACACCAGTGTTCATGACATTTTGTTTAGGTTTTTCGCTTGGCAACAAAACGTCAGGTCTCGGTTTTACACTAGGTTTCGGACTGACGTTAGGTTTTGGAGCAGTTTCTGGAAGCTTGAGCTTTGGAACCTTGTCTTCTTTAGGCGCTTCAAAGTTATTGGTTATTACCTCGATTTTTATTTTACTTTCGTTTTTATTTACCGGATTAAAATTAAGACTAAGAGTTGCATTTTGAGAATTATTATGATAATTATCGGTTATAACAATATCCTCTTTATTAATTTTACGATTAAACCTCACAGGCTCTTTAACATTATTCTTGTTTAAATTAACTAATTTACCTGACTTTACATCACTTTTAACGGCAACACTATTCAGGGCACCGCTAGGTTTTATCACACTGGCAATATTAGCATACGCCGGTGTATCATCTACAACCAAGTTGACTTTCGCTATATTTCCAGCGGGTTCACTTTTTTTGAAACTAGCTCGTAATTTTTGAATAGATTCTTTGTTGAAAGTGGAAAATTTGTTGATGAAGTTAGAGTTAGTTTTAGAGGTAGCATTGCTAGACGTGCCTTTACCTGAACAGAGTAATTTGTGTACGTACGATTTCCGCGGTTTCTTCCACCAGACCAGGACGTTGTGGCGGGAGTAGTAGACGAGGAAAAGTAGCAGCAGGGTCGAGGGTATGATGCCCAGGAATATCACGTACATTACAACCATGAAGTTTCTTTGGACTGCGAATAAAATCGTATACATTAGTGCACAGATTTATTATAGGATCATTTTCATTGGTGGATAAGTCGGTTGATATATAGCATACGGGGACTCCCAGCATACGGGATAAAGACCAATGAAAATCACTGAGCTATAGGCTCGATAGGGCTCTAATGAGGGGTACAGAAGATTTCCATAACGCATTTCCGAGGGCCTGCATTCAGGTAACCGTTTTCATTGGCCGATAGGCCCCGCATGGGGGGTACGGGAGATTTCTATAACGCAGCATAGGACCTGCCCTGCATTCAAGTTTCACTTATCGTTATACCGTCTGCGGGGAGACACCGCACGCTGTATATCGACAGAGTTATCGGCCAATTAAACAGAACAGTGGCGTGTGCTCCGCGAGGAAGGGCTACGAACTAGCCCGAAACATGTCGAGCTAAACTCGATTTAAGACGTGAGTTATCCAAGTTTATTTCACTATGTCTCACGGTAGCTTCATATTCAAAATGAAACTGAACCTGAAGGCAGCGACAACTCTGTGAAGTGTCCGATGATGATGATGAAGATGAGATGAGTATAGTTACCGCTGGGGTCCGTGGCGGGGCCGGAGTCGTAGGAGCCGCCCGGGCCCGGCAGCGCGCACAGCGGGGGCGCGAATCCGTCCCGGCAGTGGCAGTTACCTGCGCACAAAATGGACTCTTACAGTTATTGTAAACTAGCTGATGCCCGCCGCTTCGCCCCCGTTCCAGTCTTTTTAGGGTTCCGGAGCCAAAATGGCAAAAACGGAACCCTTATAGTTTCGCCATGTCTGTCTGTCTGTCTGACTGTCCGTCCGCGGCTTTGCTCAGGGATATCAATGCTAGAAAGCTGTAATTTTGCACGGATATATAGGTAAACTATGCCGACCAAATGGTACAATTATAAATTTTAAAAAAAAATTTTTAGGGTACCTCCCATAGACGTAAAGTGGGGGTGTTTTTTTTTCTCATCCAACCCTATAGTGTGGGGTATCGTTGGATAGGTCTTTTAAAACCATTAGGGGGTTGCTAAGACGATTTTTCGATTCAGTGATTGGTTTACATTTCAACTTTAAAGTGCACATTTTCATTAAAATCGAGCGTCCCCCTCTAAACCGGTGAGTGGAAAAGGTGAGCTTAGAAGATTTTTCGATAAATTTATATTTTTGCGAAATATTCGACTTTAAAGTGCAAATATTACTTATTTTTTCGTAATGGCTACGGAACCCTATTTTGGGCGTGTTCGACACGCTCTTGTTTTTATATTTTGTTACGCACAAACCTTGTCCTCACAATAACGAACACAACAAAACGATAATTATCTTGTTCGGTGTCGTCGTTGGGAAGTTATGCGCGTACATACATTCCGGCAATCCATTTTTATTTATATAAATAGAAGAGACGATATAGACTAGCGACCCGCCCCGGCTACAATTGCACCCGCACGGATGCAATTTTGAGAAAAACAGGACATAAAATAAAGACGATCTAAATGTGAGAATCTGGTAATTTATAGAAAAAGTAGTGTTGTGAAAAATGTGGTATTCTGGGAACGTGGTATTTTAGGCACGAGTGGTTCAGAGTTTCTCTGCGAGATTATGCGGCAGGTGCACGCTACAGCCCATTGAAAGAATTAATTAATTAATGCCCAGCAGTGGATATCTTTCGGCTGATGATGATGATTATAGATAGAAACTTTATTCACAACAGTTTTTACCTTCTGAATTGCACACGCCGTTTCCTGAGCAGTTGGAAGGGCAAACAGCCCCCTCCTTGGCGGCGACGGCGGCCATCACCGACTCCACAGATACACAGCGTTGTTTCATACACATCTACCAATTTAATACAACAGAAACAATTTAATTTCACAGTAACAATAATAATAAGAATAGACATGTCATAAGAGCTAAAAGTGCGTGGCGATTTAACTAATAAATATAAGTAAAAAAGAAAACGAAAAAATACGCTGCAATGGTAACTGTTGGCTGGCCTAACTGCTGCATTAGGTATCAGTCGATGTCACTAAGTCAAAATACACCCTAAGATAAGACCGTTCCAACAAGCCCAAACACAGCTAAGATTATGTCCCTCTGTCTTGGTAGTTCTAGTGCCACCCTGACTGCTCCATCATCAGAACCTGAATACTATCCTTAGTCAAAATACTTCCCAAGACTACCTACTATAACAAGTCCAAAATGGCCTAGGTTACGTTGTTGTCGTAGAGTTCTTATTATAGTTCTGTGAACGTTCCGTCTTGCATTAAAAAAAAAAAAACAATACAAATGAATAATTAAATATTCGTCTAGATTATCATGTCTTGTATACCTTATCGACTCCACACTTGGCACCGTCTGGCACCAAACCGGGGTCCACGTCGCTCAGCCCCAAGTCTATTATGACTGTGCGACAAGGGATAATAGTGCCTGCAACAAAGACACAGTTCAGAGTTTAATAACTGCGTAATTATGGTCTTACATTCCATACCAAAACTGATTAACCGTAAACCATTAAAAACATTGTGGGACTACATCACAAAACAGATGGGTACAGAAGTCAATCACATGTATGAATGTACTTCACTTTTCATATCTACGCCCGGCGGCCGCTCTAGGGTTATCAACTATGGCTTATGCACAAAAAACTACCGAGGTAGTGGCACTCGTTCTAGTTGTTTGATTTATTGTTGTGAATGAAACGGGGAGAATGGAAATATAAATTAATAATAATAAGTAAACAAAATATTTTAATTTTAATGTCATTTTTATAATAACAAATTTGTCACAGAAAATATCTTGCGACAATTTCGACATTGGCGAAATGCACGATTATTATATTTTGAAGTGTAATAAATTCGCATTAACATTAACATGTTATTGCGCAAAAAAGTTCACAGACGCGCGTCTCAAGCTCTCAAGCGCAAGATAAGTTTGATCTCCCGTATGGTGTCATATCTACCGTTGTTGTTGATTTATGTGGCAGAAAGCACGGCGGCGCTCTTACATATGTGTTGTTTATATGTACAGTCACCAGCATTAATATCTACTACAGCGGAGCATGCAAAAATATCTGACGCGTCCTTCCGGCCCTAGAAATAGAGTCGTATCAGATATTTATGCACGCTTGTTGTGTCAGATGTTGGTGCTGGTGACTGTACTATTCCCGATATCTCAAATTTGCTACATTTCGTAGGTTACGCGGCATTAGTTGTCAGTCACGTGGCATTGCAGTATCACCGGCGACATGTAACTGACCGTTGTTGTTGATGAAGGTGGCGGAGAGCACGGCGGCGTTCTCCATACCGAACTCGAGCCGCTCGTTGAGATGGCGGCACTGCAGCATGCCGCAGAGCGCGTCCTGCGCCGAACACTTGCGGTATATCTGCTGCACGCGGTCGTAGCCGCAGTTGCCGTGCCTGCGATCATGGTTAACAGTTTGGTAAATAAGTTTTTGTTAACAATGTCATTTTTAATACAAACTATTTTTTTGAATGTACTTTTTGTCCAAAGTATAAGAAAAGGTTCGTCACTTTTCAACTCTATTTCAATTACGTTAAGGTCCAAAAGTGACGAACCTTTTCTTACCCCGACACTTGCTTTGCCTTCCAAACTACATTTGCGTACCAAATTTCAAGTCGATGCCATTAACCGTTGAAGAGTTCCGTCCTGCGGCGACGATCCTGGTCGGACCGGCAGAATTTCACTGCTAGATTAATGTACTGTCACCGAAATTACATAGGTACGTATACAAAATTTTAATTCGATCTGACCACTGGAAGAGAGTCAAAATTCGGTTGCAAAATTTGACCCGCACACATACTTACACACATTGCAAGTCAGATAGAAGCTTGTAAAAACAGGTGCAGTGGTCTAGAACGCTGCAGCATACATAAAAGATACTCCACTAAATAACGTTGCTTGGCTTTAAAGGAAACTTGAGCAAGTTGAGGCTCATAATGCGGAATGTAACAATCTTGTAACAATAAATTAAAGTTAATTGATTTCCCTACAGAATTACAACAATATTACGACCATATAAGTTAATGGCAGGCAAGTATTATCTCAATATTCCAGTGTGTTAAAGATATCCAGTTCCTCCTGAAAACACGGTTTTTCCCCAGTCTAGTAGAAATGTGAACGTTCCCAAGCGCTTATAGTTTATAGCCTAGTCGTAAATAGTATAAATGCACTGACTCGTCGCCCTTGGGGTTGGAGGCCCGGTAGCACTTGGTGTCGGAGCTGTCCCCGGTGGTGCCCCACAGCAGCCGGCACTGGTCGCCGCGGCTGCGGCACGAGCCCCGCACGCAGTACGCCTCCTTAACAATACAAGAATCGTCGCAAACTTCACAAAGCTGGCTGAGAAAGCGAGATAAATACCAACTTTGCCGACAAAATTCGATGGCAGAACACCTCGTGTCAGTATGGATTATTATGGTCCCTTGTTGAACAATCTACTATTAGTAAGTTTTAGTAATCAGTAACTATTTTTGCATCTGTTTTGTGTGGCTTTCCGAATTCGTTTATGTGTGTGGTGAAGTTTTTCTGGGAAAACTGCGATAACCAAATATTACCAAGTACCTGCCATTCTAAATACCCTTTCAAAGGAAATGGTAAAATTGCCAATAATCCGGTAAAATGTAAGAATATACTCAAAAAATATTACCTTGAGAGTGACAACAAAGTACCTACCTACTAAACCGCTGTAACTCGCCTACTAATTTATAAACCCCCAGTGGGTTTTCCAATAGTGGCATAATAAGTTCATTGTATTTATTTGTTGCGATTATATTAAATAAATAAAAAATATGGGAATGCGAAGTGCGAATATGTGAAGTAGTTTTTGATGAAAAAGTTAATACGAAACATATTATGCGTGTGAGTTTCGGGCAAAGAAGATTAATGCCAGATTAGGGGTAGGTATCCGTACCTGGCTATCACCGCATGGAGTGGCGTCCATCTTGTGCACGTCAGTGGGGCAGAACTGGGAGTGCCCGCTGCAGTATTCAGGCAAGTCGCACTCGCGGTCTGCCGAACGACACTCCGTGCCTGGCGCCTTGGGCCGGCAAGTCTGTGGAACACGTATTTTGAATACGGAGGCGTTCATGTATTATGTAATACAATTTTTGGAGATTTTTTTTCTCGAAACGCGCCACAAACATTAAAACAGCGGAGCCTGCAAAAATATCTGACACGTCCATCCGGCCCTAGAAATAGAGTCGTATTTATGCACGCTTGTTGTGTCAGATATTGATGCTGGTGACTGTACCCCATATAATCATATTTAAGTAACTCAGGAAACGTTATCAAGGCAACAAGCTATACCTACTAATAAGTTGATCGATTAACAATATTTAACTTTTGAGGGGCTGTTGAGTTGTCATAGTGTGCGAAGCCCTAAGTATGGCGTGACACAGCGGCAGGTCGTGTTACCGTGAGATCGCAGCACTGGCCGTGCGCGCAGGTAGCGTTAGCCCGCAGCGTGCAGTCAGGGCGGCAGCAGGCGTGGCACGCGTCCCCGCCGTCCCGCGTCGCGAACTCGCCCGGCGCCGTGCCGCAGTCGCACTGCTCGCCCTCTTCCAGGAAACCGTTGCCGCAGGTCGGCGGGTTGAAGAGGGCTTTCGGTTTGTTGCTGTAACAATGTCATACAAATCAATAAAGGTTACTTACTCTTGTAGTACTTCTAAGCTGCACACTGACCGTGACTGTGAAAATTATAAGTAATCGTTTTTTCCTGTAAGAAGGGAGATGTGAGGAGTTGAGTTGTTGCACTCTGGACGTTACCGCTGCCATATCGCTACTATAGTGCGTGTCCCCACCCCCCTCCCTTAAGCCAGCACTGTTATAGAAAGTACTTCACAGCCCACACCAGTGATGGATTTATGGGCGATCGAGGCACCAGGTAAAACCCCCCGCCCCCGCTGCCAAAATGGCAAGGAACGTTTCGCCATGTCAGTCTGTCTGTCCGTGCGTCAATGATGCGAAAGGAACACGAAGTAAACTCCGCAAAAAGTAAAATTTTAAAACTTATCTCGTAAGAGTGAGTGTGATTTTGCTCATCCAATCTTGCCTGAGTATCATATGTCTTTTAAAAACTAAAAAAATTTTTCGATTTTTTTTACAAAATCATAAAGTGCACATTTTCATTAAAATCGATCCAACACGGGTACATAAAATATCGTTCATTGATAATCACATAAAAATGATGCCAAATGTGTATCTCACTGGTTCATTAACAGCCTATGACTTACCGCAGACAGTAGTCCATACCGCGCTCGAAAGACAGCGCCAGCGACTTGAGACTGCAAGAAGACCAGTGGACGGGCGTGATGCTGGTGCTGGACGGAGACATGATGCACTTCTGGTCGGGGCACGAGCAGTCCGCTTCGGTGTCGTGCTCCATACCGAAGTTGTGGCCCATTTCGTGCGCTATCGTCATGGCTACGAGACCCAGCACCTGATGGATAAGGACAAATCAAAATACTTAAACCTTAGTAAAAGTAGAATAAGTTTCCTGTAGACGGCTCGTGTTAGTTTTATATTAATCGTCAATTACTGGCCACCTTACACTAAAAATGAATTTTAGTCACCTGATAAATAAACAGAGTCGTAATCCGACTGCGAAGAAGGAGGGTTGCATTGTCAATACTGGCCACCTTTTAATGTTCTGGTCATTCCGTATGGTGAGTTATTGAAGTGGCCAGTATTTGACGAAACCCACTTTCATGTAAATGTTACGTGTGAGTACGCATCTGTTATTGCGCACTGCACGCGGCGCGCGCACGACGGGCGCATGGTCACCGGCGCGGAGGCTGGCGCTGCATGAGCGCAGTCAGTATGGCCATTAAAAAATATTAGTTATTCTTTTACAAATATACAATTTTCTCGCAAATGTGATGAAAAACATTTTATGTCGCACGGCGGTACCGAACATCGACTCATTAAAGCCCTCAGTCTTCGACTTCGGGCTAATAGACTCTCGTTCGTAATAATCAAGAACAATGTACTATTAGTCACCTATATATAAACAGAGTTATTTTTATCCGACTGCGAAGAAGGAGGGTTATTTAGCATAAGGTGTCAATTACTGGCCACCTTATATTAAAATGAATTCTGGTCATTTATAAATACGATTCATTTTTAGTATAAGGTAGCCAGTTATTGAAGTGTGGCCAGTATTATGACGATTAACCCTACATTTTTATCATTTGTTTTCAAATGTTACGGTGTGCTTAGTAACGCCATCTGTTATTGATCAATGTCACTATTATTTGTTTTGCATGCATCAGGGCGCTCGTACCGCATGATCAAGTCGAATTTACCTTAAATATTTTGTCTTATGAGTTCTTATTGCCTTGCCATTCTCTTACACGGGCCACACGAACTCTCTCGATTTATCAAATTTTGATAAGTAACAACTTACTTGTGAGTGGTTGGAGGCGAGACCGGCGGAGTAGTCGTACGAACAGATGAAACCTTTAAGCGCTTTACCGACCACGCCATCTTTGAAGTTTTGTCGACTGCAAGAGAACAAATCACACTGTACTACCTATATACTCAGAGACGTCCATTACATTTAGGGGTTGTTTCACCACCTTTGATTAACTTTAACTGACGGATAAATGTGATGCCGTCTCCGTCTATTCGAACAAAACAAACAGAGATGGCATCACATTTAAAATTAATCAATGTGTGAAACAGCCCCTTAATCGATCAACAGTGACGACTTTAGCTAGTTGTACTTTAGTGATATTTCTAAAATTTCCAAGAACCCACATCTTCTTGCTTTCTCCTCTTTTCAGTAGCGTTCCAAGAGTTAGGCTGCCTAGCTGAAGCGAGGCAGCAAAGCGGGGCAAGGCAAGGGAGTTATGCGGAGCGGAGTTGCGGACTGCGTTTTTCCATAGGCGAGGAGCTAGATAGTGGAGCGAGGGAGTAATGCGGAGCAGAGTTGCGGACTGCGTTTTTCCATTCGCAGAGCTTCCCCGCTTTCTTGCTAGCGCTCGTTTCTCTGTTTCACTTCTTGGCTCCGCTTTTCGGCTTTGTATGATTTCTTAAGCTAGATACCAACTCCCTGTCCAGTCCACTGAAGATGAGCGGTGATTTTATGCAATTGATGTTTTTTTATCTCGCTCACAGCTCCGCTGGCTCGCTCCGCTCCAATGGCCTGTCTTTAAAGAAATATTGTCAACTCACGTGAGCAACTGCGCGTTGTCGTTGGGTATGTGCCGCACCAGCTCAGTCTTGCGATAGTGCAGGAACTTCGTGAGCGTCGCGTCGCCGTTTTCCTCCAAGTCGATGGCGTCCCGTTCAGTCCACACCACCACGCCCACTAACGCTATGAAGATGTTGAGAGGGGCGTATACCTGCGGAGGGAAGTCAATTTGTTACTTTGGTAAATCAATTTATTTTCTTCCAACTATGCTTTAATTTCATCATAACCGCGCTAAATACCCAGCACAAAGCGGGAGTTTTCTGCTCTAGAGCAGAAAAAATGTATGAAAATCCTTTATTGCATTGTTTTACATTGTTTTTAATTGCACGACCAAAGAGGTAACACAAGCATTTCAGCTATAAAATTAACCTGCATAGTGTAAAAAATCTAGTGTATGTGAATTGCGTACAAAAAATTGTTACTACCAATCCTATCGAAAATAGTAAGTAGCCGCGTATTAAAAAAAAAACTGTGTGTTTGGTTGGCCAACCTGGCGCCCGTCCGAAATTTGACAGATCGCGGGAAAAATACCTGCTACTAACTCTGCCAAATAAGTAAGAAATTTAATAAAAAAAACAAATTGGCGGGAACCTTGCGAATTTTCCGTGGACATTTTTTGAGAGTGCGAATGTAAAGTTACAATAATGGAATCATCGAGTGTTAGCGACATTTCTTTCCTATTAATTGTTTAGCACGAGTTTTTTTTTCGTCTACTATTCCTGTAATAGTTGTAAGAAAAGCAGATTATGCATCTCGCATTAAGTAATTTATATTACCCTCATGGTTTTTACAAATCGGCACTCGGTGCAATAATAAATAACTTTCTGCTTGGTGCAACAATCTACTATTGTGTTGTTATTCTGTCCCGTAACTCAGGAGACATAAGTGATACACTTTGTTAGAAAAATGTTTGCAATGTTTACTGTGTAGTATGCTTAGATGAGTCATAAAGAAATTGACTTAAAACTGTCACATCTCCTAACTATAACTTTTAGTGAATTCGTACCCCACAAAATCATAGTTTTAAATAAGTGACCCAGGTGACCCAGGCAGGGTTGATCCACTTGCGTCGTGAAATATCTATGTTTAGTTTAAATAAGGGTTTCTGTGACAGGCTAGATGGCGCTGGTATCGTGAGGTCCGTTTGACAACTTTGGCATTTGTGTCTCGTCTATGATTGGTTAAATAACTAAAAAAGACTATCGCAAGCAAGACTGTCACGTCAAGCGATACTAACGCGATATTTCCACTGTTAAGAAAAAATCATTGACAATGAAGACGCAAAACCGTCTTTATAAGTGTAAATGGGGTCCCGAAAAGTAAGTATAATTATTCGATAACACGAAAATAAAGTGTTTTTGGGGGCATCCATAATTTACGGCATACGTGTTCAGGGGTTTGGAGATTTATGACACAGAAAATTTTATAGTAATAATAAGCTAGTGTCAAAATAGTACATTGTGTCTTAAGGGCGGTAAATAAGGAATTACGGATGAGAGTCTATTAGAAGCCCAAAGTCGAAGACTGAGGGCTTTAATGAGTCGATGTTCGTAGTTCTAGTACCACCCGTGCGACATACAATGTTTTCCATCACATTTGCGAGTAAAATTGAATATTTTTAAAAGGAAAACTATTATTTTTACAACAATTGCCGATACCGCTGGCTTGTGTGCAGATCCCGTAAGTCAGTCCGCATCCCGTGACGGGCAGGCCTATGGTAAGTAGCCAGTACAGCCAACTTACAGAGTTGATGATATTGGCTACGTCGGTGAGCTGCCGCTGCACCGCCCGCAGGTCCTCGCCGCTGGCGCGGTACTCGCCCCGGTCAGCCACCAGCACCAGCTCCACGTAGCGGGACAGCTTGTTGGCGTTGTACGGCGCGCGGACGCGGATGTCCTCGTGGGTGTCGCGCTTGTACTAGAATGAGGAATCAACATCATCAACTCAGATGTTCCCAAACTTTTTTTTCTCATAGACCACTAGGATTGCAGGTGGTAGGACCTTGTGCAAGGTCCGCCCGGATTGCTACCACCATCTTGCTCGCTAATCCTGCCGTGAAGCAGCAGTGCTTGCACTGTTGTGTTTCGGCGCGGAGAGTAAGACAGCCTGTGAAATTACTGGCACTTGAGGTATCTAGGTTGGCAACGCATCTGCAATATGGTGCCCTGGTGTTGCAGGTGTTTATGAGCGGTGGTGATCTCTTACCATCAGGAGACCCACTTGCTCGTTTGCCATCCAGTCGAATAAAAAAAAAGGATCAATCAACTTTTTAGTGTTGTTATTCTGCCCCGTGACTCAGGAGACATCAGTGATACACTTGCATAGAAAAATGTTTGCAATGTATGTATGTTACGAGCGTGCTTAGGAGAGATAAGCCATGAAGGAATTGCCTTAAAACTGTCACAACTCCTAACTTTTAGTGGATTTGTACCTCATAAAATCATACTTTTGACAAGTGACCCAGGAGACGTTACCGTGGCAACCAGCTACACTAAAAAGTTGATTGACCCACTTTCAAAGTTTTACTGTTTCCGGTAGTCCTGCTGCGCCATTACTACGTTATTCCCAAAATATCCAAAAAAAATCACTCCAACGCGGAGTGCGGACCCTCGTCTGGTTTTCCGTGGACCGCTGGGGGTCCACCTGGACCACTTTGGGAACCTCTGATCTAACTTAAGAGTTACGCTGGTCGGTGGAGTATCTACCACTCATTCCTCCTATTTGCCAAGAGGATGGCTCATAGAAGGGACCACCTGATACGACTTCACGCCGACTTTTTTTGTAAGTTTAAGGTATTACTCTTTATGAATGTGAAAGGTGGATACTGACGCAGTGGGAATATCAAAATAACACTCGTTATACTACCAACTGTGTTTAACGATCAAATATTGCTGTTCCTCTGTTTGAAGGGTTTTGACTATAGTAGATTAATCCACCTAATAGCAATACAAATTCTGATTGGTTATTTGGAGTCTTTTTGTATTTTTTATTTCAACTTCAAATTTGTTACTTTTACGGGTATCCCGTGAAACCATATCGAAAATACAAACTGAGACATGGATGCACAGAAAAACCAGAAAAAGAGACCAGCGCTGGGAATCGAACCCAGGTCCTCAGCAATCCGTGCTGCGTGCTATAACCCCTACACCACCGCTGGACAGGAATTTAGACACGAATTTTTTGAGGACCTGGGTTCGATTCCCAGCGCTGGTCTCTTTTTCTGGTTTTTCTGTGCATCCATGTCTCAGTTTGTATTTTCAATACAAATTCTCTCACCCGACTCACTCTGGACCGTCTCCTGGCCTGCTCTTCACTCCTCTGCTGGAACAGCAAGGGATCGTAGCTGGAGTTGAGGGTCGCTCCGCCCTCGTACCCGCATTTGAACTCTTTGGCCAGGTGCTCGTGCGAGTAGAGGAAGTGGTCCGCGTTTATATCGTTATCTGGAACATTCCAACCAAAAACCTTAACACGTTGTTGTTCAAGAAACTATAAATGAGAAAAAAAGGTGAAAAAAAGTTATAACCCCGACGCAAAAAGAGGGGTGTCATAAGTATGTATGTATGTATGTATGTATGTAAACTCTTTATTGCAAATAAAAATACAATTACACAGAGAGGAGAACAAAGGCGAGCTTATCCCTAAAAAGGGATCTCTTCCAGATAACCTAGTTAGGAGAAAAGATTTGGTTATATAGAGGATAAGCAGACAGTGAAAATTACGTGCGGTAAAGAGACAAAACAGAAATACTCAAAAGAGAGAAAATAAATACAACATTTTCTTTTGGACGCCAAAGTCTGTTTGTCTGTTTGTATGCGACATTGTATAGCTCTCAACCCGATGCACTGATTTCATAGTGTTTTTTTTTAAGTGAAAGCGAGTTTACTTGTGGTGGTCCTTAGATATGTTTCATTAAAATCGGTACAGCCGTTTTTTTAAAGATGAACTTTTGAAATGACATGACAATGTGTCGGTTTTTCAACTTTTTTAAGTTGATTAGGTTATCAAAAACTTATTTTCTTTTTACTGGCATATATTTGGGTACTGTGCCCCACATACCTTGCACGGGCTGGATGTACCGCATCTGCCGGCCGTCATAGATGACCCCTTTGACCCCGTGGCAGGTGGACACGGCGGCCCACGAGCCCTGCCGCCCACGCACGTGCCCCGAGTACTGGCATATATCTAGGTCCTGGGAAATTGATTTATTAGTAACGAAGTAATAATTGATTGAAATCCTAACAGCTAACCGCCTAACAGTACATAAATAAAATATCAATGCAGTTTTAAAGCTTGAAACCTACTGACAGCGGTGGCGGAGCGGTGCAGCGTGGCGCGGAGGCGGTAACGGTTGTAATATTCGAGTTATCATGAAAGAGGCCACACAGAATACCGCGCGGGAAATAAACGTGGCGCGGTATTCTGTGTGGCCGCATCTGTTTGGTCAAGCTTAAGTGACGATTAAAGTTTATAAAATGTTTGCAGGTAGTTTATTTGAGTAAAATTGAGTGGGTACTTGGGGATTTACAATGACCAATTTAAATGTTTGTTTTGGTTTGTTAGTCTAACACCTCGTAGCGCAGTGACAGGTTGGTGCGTGTTATATTCTTACAGTTTGGAGTTGTAGAGTTACCTCTCTAGTTGGAGTGTGTAGTTTTGTCTCCCCTTTCTCCTGGTAGCTGAGCACGTGTCCGCTCGGTACCAAGTCCTCGTTTAATCGCAGCTCTAGAACGTACTGTTCGCCATCAATGCTGACTGTCAACGTCACCTCTGGATGGTGGTTGCCATTCTGGAAAAAGAGAGCGAGTTACAGTTATTGGGGTTTGGCGAGTTTCAGCGTTAAATTGGGTTTTAGTTTCGGCAGACAAACTGTCGAAAACAAGGACCAAAACGGGGTTCTAGGGCTTTCGTGCGGCATCCGGGACAGAGAGACACGCGAATGATACTATAAGGGTTCTATTTTTTCCTTTTGAGGCACGGAACCCTAAAACATAAATTAGAATAACCCGTAAATTAAAGTTATTGGTTTTGTTTTTGTTTGCAGATACTGGTTTCAGTCCGACACTACTTTACATTTAGGTTTGAAGGAAACAATTCACCCAGAAAAAGCTATAGTCTATATTATATATAGCCTTCTAAAGCAGGGATTAGACTTGCAAGAAAAATCCTGCAAGTTGCATTACATTGCGAGGCCGTAAAGCGTAGTAGCGTAAACTCGGCTTAAGTGATCGATTGACTACAGCAATGTACCTCAACCTGCGCGATATCCTCGCATCGAGTAAATAAGGCTTTAGGCAAGTGCAAAACTCGAACTTCGTATCTTGCCGTCTCGCTGACGCTAATATTATTTATATTTAATACGAGTGTAAAGAGGGACGGTACGACACGAACTTCGATTTTCGAAATTCGTAGTAGCCCCCCCTGTTTCAACGGGACTTGAGCGCGAAGCGGGTATTTCCTGCAATTTACTCATACCTTGAGGCTGTCTTACTTTCAAGTTTGAAATGCTACTGCCGCCAGGCCAGCTAACCTTTTCAATTACGTGCAAAAAGTGGACTGCGTTTATGGGCTTAGAGTTAGAACGTACGCCATTTTTAAAGGAACCATTAACCTTATTAAGACACTTACAATCCATACAAATGTATCAAGATGTTAACGCTACAACAAAACATAGATATACTATATTCAACATAGAATATGTATGTAGGTATACCTACCGCAAATGAAACTTAATTTAGCACTTATGTAAATTTGGAAGTCACGAGCCCGGGTTTGAACCCACGATCCTACTACTACTAAAGACCACAGGTCAAACTACATCAACAAGTTGTTCATTCATTCAAACCTCTAGGCTATATAACACACAGATCTCTATTTGACCTAACAATATAGGGACACATGACAAGCCATGTGAAGAAATTAAGTCGTCAGCTTACCGATTCTTTCGTAGTCGTAATCTCTCTTTTCGTTCTGCCATGGTGAAATGTGGGCCTCACTATCCTATGGGTGGTGAAGTCTGATGAAGGTGCTGAAACAAAAGACAACTTTGTTAATATACATTTTTTTACATTTTAATGAAATAGACAGACTGAAACAGCTATTCTGACGACTAAATAACAAATGTGTAGTTAATGGAATATCATAATTGTCAACTGAAAGACGTCCACTGCTGAACACAGGCTAACCTCAACACGCCACAAGATTTACTGTTATTTGGTGCAAATGGAAAATGGACAACTCGAAATTATACCACAGAATAAGTAATAGTACCTACAAGTACAGAAGCATCACTGCCGTACAAAAGTGACGTTTAGACAAAAGAATCGTGCCTTCTGTACTTGTACTTATTCTGTGGTATAATTTCGAGTCGCCCATTTTCCATTTGCACCAAATGATAGTAAATCCGCAACAATAACCGATCGGTTACATATTCAAAGACAAACTTAAGTTGTTATTTATAACCAAAATTAAACCATAAACGAAAACCTTAAACAAGATGACAAGTATTTTGTCGATAATACTGACTTAGACAAGGGTTTTCTGCTCGTTTCCCTACTAAAAAGTTGATAGGTTTGCAAATGGATTTATACACTTAAAAATATTCTATTACGAGTAAATGATTTGATGACGGGCAGAAAAGTGTCAAACCTACACACTACCAAATAACCACTAGACAGGATAAAACCCGATTAAACTACTACATCTTATATCCTCTTGCTATGAAAACCTTTTTGTTGGACGCTATAACATTTCAATGTCAATTTAAAGATAATGCAAAATGCAGTAGGATATAGCTGTCGTTGCCAAGAGAATAAAATGAATCATACGGAAACTGAAATCATTATCATATTTATTCTACAAAGCTCTTTGTCTGCGACAGAAAAAATACATAAGGCTTTTATTATTTAACTAGTCTTTACTCGCGACTTAGCTCGCTTTAATTGTTCGAGGCGTGAATGAATACACGGTTCCTGGTCGAATGACAATTTATTTCCAATTTACAGGCCTTATATACAGTGCAAGAAAACTCTTGCCAGCGCGATGTAGGATTCGTTCGGGACCGATACAGCGACATCTATCGGGCTTTTATTCAAACAAACTTCCCTATGTACATTACAATCAAACCCAATAATGCGAATTGTACATTAATCACTAGACAAGAATTGAAATTATGGCGCATTTCGCAAAAATTCCTGCGGATACTCCTAAAAACTATATAGAATTAAGCGTTACATTACTTTTCGAGAAGGTCCTGTTTTAAATTAAAACGGATAAACTCCATTTGCTCCTCCACAAATTTGCACTACTATTTAGTGAGATATAAACATAAAGCTAGTGGTTGTTTTTTTTTAGAATTTTATCCCGATCCCGTGGGAATCTCGGGATACAAGTAGCCTAGGTCTTATTCCAGAGATTTAACTATTTGCAAATCAAAATTAATGTAAGCCCACTGAGCCGTCTAACATAAATCACAAATTATAATTTAAGCCTGCAAGCGTGAATAATTTAATCTCCATAGTAAGATAGTACTAGCACTATTAGTAGTAGTAGTGCAAGATAGTAGTCAAGTACGAAGTTAAGAGGTTATTTATGTGTTATTTGTAATTTTAAGTAGTATGTTTATTAGTTGCCTGGTGCACATAGTGCAAGCGTTGCTTAGTTTGAGACTATATAAGTTGATTGTTAGCATATTTACAGTCAATACCAGTTATAACGACTTCGGATGTAATGACCATGACGTTGACACCCTCTCATAATAAAAAAAAGATAAAGTCCCAACACGAGCTTACTTTTTTTCTCCGTGGCCCTAGTATAAGACTAGACTTGATTCTAGGTCGTTGATCGAGCTCTAGCACAGTGGCATAGCGTTGATGAGATAACCTGTTGTGCCGTATTACAGGCGCACGCGCAATAGACTCACAATGCCGACTTCTGATATAACGCGAACATAACAATTTAATGGCAGAGGCTGGCACACGTGATTCTAAGTTTGAAAAGCAATCATCATGCCAGCCTATATACGTCCTCCAGAATGAGAGGGCTTGGGCCATAGTTCCGCTTCCCAGTGCGAACTGAGAACTTCACACACACCATTAAAATGCTTCGCAGATTAATATGTCCCGCTGATGGGCACGGCCGTCCTCTCAGAAGGAGAGGGCTTGGGCTGTAGTTAGTTCGCACGCAGGCCCAGTGCGGATTGACAGTAACTTTCAGACAAATAGTACTTTCACATTTCTTAAATATTAGTAAGTATGGATAGAAGTTAATAGTTATTAAGCCTTGCAAAACCTTTTAAGTTGATCGCCCACAGACCACTTTCAATACCAATACATTGTGATCGTAATGGGAGTTGCAATATTGTAGCGACTACAGCTTGTACTTTATATTGCGTGCGCTATTCTCCATAAATTTATTGTGCTTATTTAGGGTCTAGATTCTTAACTATGTATGTTAAAAATGACATTTTGAAGATTTTGTCATTGCGAAGTTAAATAAAAGCTCACAAAATTGTCCTTATTTACGACCTTATTTAAATAGGGTAAATAAACTTCGGGCAACGAGCCGTACCCAAACTTCATATACGTCGAGTTAGAGTCAGTTAGAGACTAGCCTTTTTATATGTATATTATGCTATAAGTTATCGATGTAATTAAAGCTATAGAAGAGCAATATGGTAGGTATATCGAAATGCGAGTACCACACGCAACGCGGGTAGTCCAATTTCGGCATGGCCCCGTTCGGATATATTTACACCCAGCTTACTTACGTCATCACATCACCACAGTTTACGAAATTATGTCATTTTTATCCGACTGCCCGAAGAAACTGACTGAAAAGAAGGAGATTCTAAAATGAACTGTATCAATAGTTTTTTTTTTTTATATTATGAATAAAAATAAGAATATATTATTCGCTATTCGCAAACACATTCATATAGACAGAAAAAATAAGTAAAAAATAAATAAAGCAACTTTTTGCGAAATCGCGAAGCAGCCCCAACTCAGCATAGATGCGATGCTCGTTAAGAGTTACTGTCTGTGAACCGATGTCGAGGATATATTTTTTTTGTTTCACCGTGCGTAAGATGTGATATCATATAAATTTCACCGAAATCGGTTCATGTTTCTGTCATGCAAAAACCGGCCAAGAGCGTGCCGGACACGCCCGAAATAGGGCTCCGTAGCCATTACGAAAAAAAAAACAAGTAATAATTTTCTAAAGATTTCGTATTTTGTACGGAATATTCCAAGTTTAGGTATATTTTATACCTTGGCTGCTATTTACTCTTAAACTACTGATAATTCTCAAGAAAACTTAACCGTTATAGTTTTCCTTGTAAGTTTGATATACTTACTTACTACTATCTTGAATTTTTTCAAATTTTTCCACCCACCGGTTTAGCTTTTAGAGGGGGGGGGCTCGATTTTAATGAAAATTTGCACTTTAAAGTTGAATATTTTGCAAACTTATCACTGAATTGAAAAATCGTTTTAGCAACCCCCTAGGCCCCTAATGGTTTTAAGAGACCTATCCAACGATACCCCACACTACAAGATTGGATGAGAAAAAAAATCACCCACACATTACTTCTATGGGAGGTACTCTAAAAAATTTTTTTTTATATTTTTGTCGGCATAGTTTACATATATATTCGTGCAAAATTATAGCTTTCTAGCACTGATAGTCCCTGAGCAAAGCCGCGGACGAACAGACAGACAGACAGACATGGCGAAACTATAAGGGTTCCGTTTTTGCCATTTTGGCTTCTGAACCCTAAAAAGGGCAAGTTCAAAGATTCTAATTTCAAATGAACAAAATCCAAGCGTTGTTAGATAGTAAGTCATATCATAGCAGTCTCGTACTGTAACATACATTATCAGTCGACATCCAGATCGAAAAATAAACAAATGTATAATGAACAGCTTTATAACCGTTTCAAAATCATACCCCGTTTCGCGCTATATTGATAACGGTACTAAAATAACCGTGTTGTGGGTCCTGCGATAATGTCGAGAGCACTTTCACGTCGAGATTGCGATAGCTGATGATTTACCGACGTCAGCGAACCCTGATTTACAAAAAACAAGGACTATAAAGGACTCACTTGAAGATAAGCCTTAGTTTACTTTATCTATTTTGCTGTACCATGTCTTATAAAGAAAACCGTCCAAGATTCAGTTATTTGTTTGTAAAACTGTCTGTTGAAAGTACCATCAACCGGACAATATCAAAGCAAGGATTTATTACTTTACAAGTTAAAAGAACTCGACTAATTTTGAGCAGCTAAAGGTTGCAGTTGAAGTTCTAATCGTAGCTTTTATACGACCATTAAGTATCAGAGACGTAATTAGTCTGTCTGTGTTCCGTATACAGCCATAATCCAGTCTGACTTTCTATATAAGTGCTAGCCGGATGACCGGCTTAGTAGTTAATTGCATGAGAGAACTTGCAATTTATTCAGGTTAAAACATACTTAGGCTAGCACATTGAAAACTCAGACAGGAAAAGGTTAAAGCTAGAAATCGTACCTTCGTCAATCCGTGTCGCGTCCGTTACTATGGTAACCAAGGAACCGTTGGTAACTTGGTAACCAACAACCAACTTAAATGCCGGCATACCTAAACGGCGAAATTACCCAATGTGTTCTGGTGAACGTTACTATTTTTAATTCACGAATCTTTTGTCAGACAGTTTGTACAAAGTACAAAACTCAGAAAGTAAAAAGTTTTCTGAGTTAATAGCATGCCGATAAAATAGTTAAATAACATCTAAGTTATAAGTAAATCTTGAATACAAAAAAACAAATGATGCCTTTAAAAATACGTTTCCCGCAAAATGAGGCCAAGTCACGAAAATCACTTTCCAAACTTCAAAGTTTTAGTCAAATTTGCATTCTCGAAAATCCAAAAATTACCCCCTATTTTGGGCTCTACAACCTCGCGTGATTTAGTTTTGTGCTAATAATGTAAGTGCAGTGCAGTTGTTTAGCCAATATCAAAATATCTTACCAATATATGGCGGAAATTGTATCTAAGATATAAGTTAAGTTAAAAATCATTTTTGCGCAGTCAGAACTACCGCTAAAATGTAATAATTTAATTATCAAAAGTGCACAGCTTCCAACTTGTAATAAGTTTCGCTAACATTTTCATGTTAATGTTCATCAGGAAATTCCGAGTGGGTTCGTAATCCAGCTCTCTGGAAAATTGGAAGAAAGAAAAACATTTATTCGTGATATTTATAAAGCAGATAAAAATAAACAAGGAAGGAAATCAACTCAGCATGGTGTCAACCTTGCGGCCGACGTTTTGTCGTCTGTTCTTCCGTTGGAACCATAATCATATCATTTTCGGAAATTCCAGGGAAATAAAAGAGTGGACTCCTCGAAAGAACTTTTATTTTAAAAGGCATTTGGTTCATTTATAATATTATCCTCTTGAATATTCCATGCCCTCTAAAAACGGGTTTTGCAGGACAAAGTGTGTTAATGTATTTTGACGGTAGGAAGGATTTTGAGGGTGGGAAACGGGGAAGGGGAGACACACCACATTGGAGCCCCAAATTTGTAATACATCTTGACTGAAGGTGACGTAGAAAGAAGCTCGAAATGGTTCATAGAAGTGCGTCGCACGTGGTCTTTTTTTTCTAAAACTTGGATTGTCACACTACCGTGTGTCTTGACCTAACTCTTTTGTATCTACTAAAATAGCTTTCCCTCATTATTTTACCTAACGTTCAAGAAGATTACCTACTCTACCTAGCCTACCTACTTTAAGCCAACTGGCTTATTTGCGTAGAAAATCAACAAAAAACACAATGTTCTCTAAAGCAAAAACACAAACAACTAAATGTCTCCAGATTCTGAACAATAAATAAATACCTCCGAGTCCGTACCCACTTCATTCATTCCCTCTCGTTATTTGTAAAGCAAGTCCGCATCTGCATCTTCCAACATAGAACAGTAAGGACTGAACAACAAAAGTAACATTGTCTTCAATGCTCGGTAAGATAGATTGGCAAGATACCGCCTACTTTGATTAGGGCCCGAACACAACAGTCGCAGATACACTTGGGGTTCGTTACTTTATAGCAGTCCCTTTCTATTCAAATCATAATGAAGGATAATGAGAGTTGACAAACAATGGCGTGAAACCGATTGTTCTTTCAAATTGAAATAAGTATCGATTCTTTTTGTTTTTACAGCTGCTTTTATCTAACATGTGAAGTTATATAGTTATTAAGTTACTTACTGTTATTATGTATTTTGCTTACAATTCCAAGAATATTTGGTATCATAAGCGCATCATGTTCTTTAAGTTTTGGTGGAAATAGAAACGGTTATGGATCAGAATCTTCGGCATTACAACCGTGTTTTTTTATAAAATTTCGCAAAATTCGTATTCTCAGACATAGCTCTGAACGAAACTTTAGTATCCTCAATTTTACGAGATTACAGTTCAATTTGATCAATCGGTAGCCCAAGGGCTATGGAATCACCAACTGCTTTGTTTCAAGATGCTTCCTGAGCTAATCCTTTGTCTGGGTATAATGTCTATATCTAGACTAGATTGTTATGAGTCAGTTGAGCGAATTTCTAACATTCTTGCTCCTAAATAAGAGCCTTCAGTCGTGGAATTCCGCCGATTAAATTACTTTTGAGACTTTGATGGTTCGAAGTTTCATATTAAATTCAATTGAACATTCTTCCAAGTTTTAGCCATCTCATCATCATCTTATCATCATTTAAAGCATTTTACTGTAATTTCGTTTTTGGGTTTGTAGTGGAACAAATGTGATTCGGATAACCCTACCAGATATGCCCGGCCATGTCCTGTCATGGCATATAATACCTAATTGAAAAATGTTAAATAAAAATGTTTTGTTTTCGAGTAATTTGTTAACACTTTTACGCATAATGCCAGACTTTTCGTCAGGATGATATTATTTTATTTATTTATTTAATGAGATATTGATAATGGTGGTTTTTATTTTGCCAGATAGATACACTAGCTATACGTACCAGGCTTTGGAACTGACATTAATTTATTCTGTAAAAAAATACCAATTCCTGCCAAAACAACTCAATTCAGAAATAATAACAGCTAGCTAACTGGTTATTCCATGGGACTGTTTGTGAGTAACACCGGTGCATAATGCATCGCATAATAACGAGATGCAGCGACCCATGACCCCTCTTTGTAGACCCACCAAACAGCCGTGACATCTTATACCATATTGAACTCTACATGGCTAAAGCTCTAGTGTTGCTGGTTAATTTTGGTGCCCAAATACGCATGACCTTTGGGTTATATTCAGCTGTTTACACATGAGAGGTCGTAGTCTCTGGTTGTATTGTATGTTCGGACTGCTAGCCAACCTTGACCAAACATTCAATGGTATTTGCATGTGAATTGTACGGATGTTTCCAATAACAACTAAATACAATAGTACAAATATTTATTTAGCAGGAAATTAAATTAAGTCTAGTGTACAATTAAAATACAGTTTCCGCCGCTCCGCACAATACCTAGCGGCTAGGAAAAACTAGGTCCTAGACAATTGTCAGTTACAGCACATTAAAGTTCAGCAATGCATTTATTTTAATTTTCTTTGACACATTATGATATTTATATTAAGTAGTCCGCTAAAAACAAGTTTGCTTGGTTTTTAAATAATTGTTTTTTTCTTGTTGGTTTATTATTTATTAGTTATTAAACATTTAAAGTGTGATTTAGTTTTATAAATTATATTTGTTTATAAAATTCAGGATACGTTTATAATGTACATTTGTAATGTAAATATTGAGCAATTCCGTTATCATGATGGAAGTAATGAGCTATAGAGAACAAGTAGATAACTAATTAAATTAATTATTCTAATTATTAAAAAAGTAGTAGTAGTATTTAAAAAGATACGTATCTCCTTCTACGTCATCATTAGGTATTTGGTCAGAATAGAAATATTTGAATGAAAAAATAACATTTTTTTTTAGGAAAATTGGTAATTTCTCTGTTAATACTGTGGTGGCGTTTGATATGAGGTTTAGTACATAGGTTAGAAATACCCAAATCAACACGTTCAATTTATCTATGTCTATATTATAGACTAGACTCTAGAAGCTAAAACCACGCTGTACAGACAGCCGGTGAAAATACTACATGAGGGCTTATATCTTAGCCCTCTAGAATGGAAACGCTTCTGCAATCCTCTGGTTCGCGGGTACCTATGGGTGGTGGTGTTCACTTACCAACGCCCCGCCCACCCCACCCACCTGCTAGTTCGCCATGTAATTAAAAAAAATCTCCCCCAATAACCCACAATGGGAACACATTTAGCACACCAAGATACATTTGTTCCAGAGGGCGTCGAACCGCATTGTGTAGATAATATCGAGAACCACGGCGCCCGATTTGCAACAGGCACTAAGTAATGAGTGTTGTATCTGTTTTAAGTCATTTTATATTAAAACGGAGTCTTTATCATCGGCTTTGCTCACGTAAACCATTAGGTCTGGCAGTCGAATAAAATTCCAGTATTTTATAGGGTAGGTAGTTTACCTAGATAAAAAAAAAAACTATTTTATTCAGTCCATCAGTTAAATACTCAGAAAATATTGGAAACGTACCTATTTCTTTAGTCAATCAAACAGATAACCTACCCTACCAACAAAAAGTTGGAAAACCCCCGACATTGTAACTTCAAAGTTCAATATCTCAAAAACGGTTTAACCGATTTTAATAAAACATGTCTAAGAACCATCGCTAGAAAACCTGCTTTCAAATAAATAAAAAACCGCATTCAAATCGGTCCATCCGTTTAAGCGCTACGATGACACAGACAGACACACAAAACGGTCAAACTTATAACATCCCTCTTTTTGCGTGGAGGGTTAAAAAATGACAAATATGAAGCGCGTCAATGTTCGGCAGGGCTACTACGAAACTCGAAACTCGAAGTTCGTGTCGTGCGGTCCCTTTGACACTTATACTATTCAGTACGAGAGCGAGAGGGACGGTACGACACGAACTTCGAGTTTCGTAGTAGCCCTGCAGGTTCGGGAGTGCAGGCCCGTGACGTCACGTCACGCGGAACTTTAACTGGCTATATCTTCATCGTTTTTTATTTAATAAAAAAAAAACTACGCGTTTTTAACATACATGCCTATTTTCATCCAAATTCATCCAGCCGTTTTTAGCGTAAAAACAGTATACTGAATTCGACATATTCTTGTTTTTCTCCAATCATTCTGTTGTAAGTGGATGACGCATTGACGCATCGTCTCAAATCAAAGGAATTTTAAAAAACTTTAGTAATATGACCTCAAAGTGATCTTTGTTTCTAAAAATATAGTTATTAATTTTGCTGGAAGATGAATGAAGCTGTGTTGCGTTGCAATCATAATGGCTCAATGGTCAAACAAAAAAAAAACCAACACACGATCACATAAAGAAAACCTATTTAGATTCCCTTCTGAAACAAACTTATCTAACTTTTTAAATTTATCTAGACAGGCTCAATTGAGAATTTGAGACCATCGCCAAGGTCAACGCATGTAACCGTGTTTAAAATAAAACCGGACCATAGATAATGAAATATATGCACAAACACGCTCGTGTGCAGCCGGTGAATATAAATACAATGTAAATTCAGTAAGTTGGTAGTATGCTGAAGTTGAACTGAATCCAGATAACTTTGAAGAATCCGAATGAATTGTTAAAATGCAAACTTTTGTGCTTTTTCTCAACCATGTAGAGTTGAACAGTGGCATTAAAAAGGTTCGAAAAAGCTTGGTATATATATGTGTATATGATCCAGGCGTATGCCATACACATCATTTGCTACTTGTAATATAAGAAATATGAAAGTAACTGTCTGTTCGTCTTTCTGTTACCTCTCCAAGCTTAAACCTCTGAATCGATTTAAATGAAATTTGGTATGGAGATAGTTCAAGACCCTGTGAAGACATCGGATACTTTTTATCACGGGAAGAGGTTCATTAGAATCTTCGTTGCACTCTAACATGAATTGTTGAATCTCAAACTTTTCTCCAAATCGACGAATTTTCTAACATCGGAGTACTGTAGGTAAACCATTACTTAAACTTTTAGTTCGACTTACCAATAATTATACCAGAAGCTTCCTGTCCAAAATTCGTTTAGAGTATAGGCAGCAGTCTGCTATAAAATTATGAGACGTGCTTAATGCTTGACACAGGGAGTTAGGGTGCCCGAAATAAACCAACTGATCGGAAATAGAACGACCCCGACCTTTGATGATAGATAAAGGTGATATAGATATAGGTAAGATATAAACGGAAGTGATTGTTTACCTCAATCTTAGTTTCGTTGTGAAGCCTATAGAAATGGTTTTGAAATTGTATTAAGTACTACAAAACAAAAATATTTTTCACTTTGTTATATAAGTTGATTATACAATAGATTAAATTAAATAGGTATGTCCTAATTTTCCTTTTGTTAAAGTATCTTGCTATGGTAAATAAAATAATAAAATTTGAATAATTTCTTAACTCTGAAATAAAAACTGACTGAAGAGCCTGGTGAATATAATGACTCTTTCTTTAAAATTTAGGTCACGCTTAAGAAAAAACAACAAAGTGCATGGCTTTTGTGTCATTCAGCCGATGACGCACTGTCTGTGAACTTCCTCCCATTGTGAGGTCTAAAACACATTCAACCTCTTTTCGACCCGTGCTTCCCTGGTAGTTGTTTGGTTAAAAAAGTTCTTTTTTTAGTAGGTTTTTAGTAGGTTCTGTTTTATTGTGATTTTTCTTTGTGGTCGCACATGAAATGTAATACTGTTATAACTTAAATTTTGGGGCTGTTGTATTGTATACTGTGTTATAATTTGTGTGTTGTGATGTGTGTCAGTTTTTATCGTATTGTATAGTTCAAAAATAGATTAATAACTGGTTATAGCTTAAAGCACTCGCAAGTGGCACTGCAAATGTAGGGTTACCAGGTAAGACATGTTTCGCTTTTACGGACGAGTCCGGCCAAATATTTTCTCGTCCGGCCCGTCCGGCTCTTTTTTAGACAGGAGGTAGCGTGTTATTCGTAGGTGTCAAGCCAAGTTGAAGCTTTTTATACGCTTTTTGTCTGGCTGCAGCGCGAGTCGAAGGTAGCATTACAACAGCGAGTCATGTCTTAAATAATTATTTGTTTTCTTTATATGAAATATTACAATACAATACAAAGACTGTTTACTGTACACCAAAAATAGTAAGTGATACAGAAAACAGCCGGCTTTTAGGGCATAATAATATTATATCCAGCATTAAAAAAAGCTACGATTAGCTACTAAAAAATATATTTTCGGCCAAATAAACTCCCGAGTCCGATTTTTTGTTTTTGAAACTGGCAACCGGCCACGAAAATATACACGCATATCCATTCACATCGTGATAAAGTACATATTAAATACACGTGTAAACGTTGATTGTTATAAGCGACGTGATAAATTAATTCGATACAGTGCAAACGCAAACACAGCAAACGTGCGCACGAGTCGCCTGTGCGTAATCTATTATGTTCTGGAATAAATTAGAAGCAGAAAAGAAATTTAATAAAGGAGAATAAATTGCCTAGTGGCCTGAGGAGTGCGCCACTTTTTACTGCTGAATACAATACAAAAAAAATTCTTACTAACTCTGTTTGTCTGTTACCTTTTACCCCATACACTTAAACCGCTGAACCAATATGGATGAATTAATAAGTATAGAGATGGTTTATGCACCTTATCTCAGAAAATTTAAAGGTTTCCACGGGGTAGCGATAAACGAATTCTTTGCAGGCAAGTCGCTGGCAACACCTAGTACTTGATATGATGGCACGGCAATAATTTAGCTTTGATTATATTATATCATCATTTATTACTTATTTGATGCGTTTTATTTTTATTAATTGTGTAATTTAGTATGAGCGGTGGGGTCAATTCACACCACGAAACTGATAATAGGCGGAATATAAATGTTGTCGTGTGCCTGCATTTCGATTTTGAGCCCTATAACAGAATCATACTTCATGCAAGTCCTGTATACTTAATGTGTATAAATGTCGCAACGCGCTTCAGTTGACCCTGACGTAATTTCTTAGTAAGTATAAAATTTAAAGAAGTAATAAAGTAATTTAAGATAAGAGATTCTCTATATACCTAATCGTAGTAAGCTTGGATTATAACTAAAACAAGAGCCTTGTGCTATGACTCACAAGCCAAGTCGAGTGACTCAAGTATTTTCCGATGATTCTTGTAACTTTTCCCGATATTTGAGATGACTATTTGCCAATTTGATTTATATTGTATGTGTGTGTATGGAGTGTTAATTAGACGATATTGTTATTATTCACCGATACTTATTAGCGTCATGCCCTATGTAATAAACATAGCTTTGTGAGATTTTTTTATAAATTCTGACAAGAAATACGTCAGGGAACTTTTGTCACGCCAAATGTTTAATAGAATAGAATAAAATAATAATTTATTTGTAATTCACAATAAAATTACAAAACATACGTTTTAGTACAATCTGTCTCATGAAAGGTGAACCTACAAAATCGGGGCAAAAAAACATGGTATTTATTACCAATCAAAGTAGGATTAAACGATTTGATACTTTTCTAATTTTGTCCATTGCCACTAAGGGAGAGGAAACGCGTACTTTTTAATAATACAAAAGCCCGTCTTATAAATTACACTTAAGTTTAATGCCTCTCTCAAGTATCTGTTTGTCCATGATATTTTAATGATGTTGCCACTCAAACAATAGCTAGGTTCAGCTTTCATTAGAGTTTATGAATCTAACTAAGGGGACCAAACAACTCATCAACACTGTACTATGTTCCTCTTATTATCAGTTCTGTGCTAAAATCGCAAAGATCATTTAGTAATACTAATCACCTAATCAGTAATTAGTAATGTTTTTATTTCACTTCATTAAAAAATATTTATTAGTACTGTTTACATTATTCACTTATTTACACACTTTGTACCCTGGCCGAAACTCATTAAATGTCAAATTGTAAACAAAAACCTTCTTATATACAAAAATTTCACCCAGATAATTCAGTTCAAGCCGGAACGCCATACCGCGTTTTACTCCGCGACAATTTTGTCGCAGTCGGTACGATCTGACAGCCGTGTCACTTCGTGTCAAAGAAGAGTTCAACGGCCACAGCAGACGTCGCTGAAAAGCCTGGTCTACTTAGCTGGCGGGACCCAACACTTTCCGTGGTGCGTCATTTGGTCCTGTTATAATGGTAAGACGACAATCTCGTATCTTATATCTACTTAGGTAAACTAAAGCTAGAAACACACTGACGGCGGAGGCAGAGCGATTCGAACTAACATGAAAGAGGGCACACAGAATACCGCGCGGGAAATAAGCGCGTCATTCTGTGTGCCCTCTTTCATGTTACGAGTAGTTCGAATATTACAACCGGTACCGCCTCCGCGCCACACCGCACCGCTCTGCCTCCGCCGTCAGTGTGTTTCTAGCTTAACTCCTATGAATTCATTGTACCCCCTCAACACACAAAATGAGTTCCGTGGGTGATTAGTATGAAACGACTGAATCTACAAAATTACCTAAGGCCGTATATAGTCTCACACACTCACGTTCGCTGTTCGCTATGGCATTTACCTTCTCTTTTTACCCTTGTCTTATACCGTGTGACAGAAAGAAGTGGCAAAAACGATGGTGATTCCAAGTGTTAAATAATGAAGCTTCTGAGGCCGTATTGTCAAACGCTTCTGTCGCTCGCGATCGCAATCAAAGTGACAGTTTTTGTATGCGACAGTTTTTGCGACCGCGACCGTAAGACACGTTTAGCAGTACGGCCTCAGTACCACTACCATGAGTTTGCAGTAACCGTACTCGATAGCGACGGCGTAAATTATTTGTAGAGGCGCTGTACAATTCTCCATACAAAAAGTTTGCGCCGTCGCTATCGAATACGGTCACTGTAATGGTAGTGGTACTGGTCTTCATTTTGGAATGGTTTCAAATTCATGGAATAAAATTCAAAATGACTGGTTCGCAAAAGAATTCCAGCTAACACCAGAATTCGAAACCTCACAAATAACACGAATATAAAATCTTTTTTTTAAGAAAAGCGTTCCTATACCCTGATTATTATCACCAGCATTATAGAAGTCTCACTGCTAGTCACAAGCAGAATGTGCGGGGCTGTAGTTTTTACGCGGGCTCAGTGGAAAGTGGGAACTTTACACCCACATTGAGCTGACTCGTGGTGTTTTACTTCACCGTAATCAAGCTCATGAAAAACTTTAGCACTTTCGCACGTAAATTACGAAAAACTCACGAAGTGCGAGCCCATGTTCGAATGCACGATCCTCTGTTTGATACGCCATAGGTCAAATCTACAGCTTTTTTTGCAGTATAGTAGGTATTAATGATACCAGTAAAAGTAATTACATTACATTATTATCGTTAGGAACGCATTTATTTTATTACGATATAAATAATATTTTACTTTTCATTCTGAGTCATTAGGGGGAGTTAGTAGGTATTATTAACTTGATAAGATATTTTGTACCCAACCTCAAACATATTAGGTATTTTTTTAATGTAGGTAAATAAACAAACTTCTTTCATACGGGTTTTTTCGCCAAATAAATCAGTAAACTGTACCACTCGATTCAAACAGTTAAATAAAAATCAAGACTAGTTTATTCAATAACTTTAATACTAAGTATATCAACAATCATACCTATACTATAATTTAGTCCAAGATCAATTCCTAAATTAAAAACATTAATGAAATTATGTCATTAAAAATTAAATAATGACCAATTATAATTAAAAAAAAAAACAGATTTTATAATTTTCCTGCGCTGGCGTGGTGGCGCTCTGGCGATAGCGGTACATATATGTACAATTTATGTCGCATTCACAAAAAATGATATCACCACTTACCTTATTTAATATTATTAGATACACTTAGTAGAGAATTGTTATGGGTAAGGTTCACGTTAATTTTTAAGTGAATCATTCATTCTAGACTACATAATATAGGTAATTTAAATTATCCCTTCGAAAAACGCCTTTTTTTTCTGCTTCAAAAACTTTTTACTGGGAGTTCCAAAGACTACAAAAATAACTAAATTTGGCACAAAGAAAGTTTAAAACCTGAAACATTTTGTAATCCGGATAATCGGGAATTCCCGCAGAAAAGCGATAACCAAATTGCAGAGTCAATAATTTTCGAAACGCACCCTCAGTCCCATGGCATAATGACGTCACCTGGTGACCTGACCTGGCCTCTTTTCAGCCTCATAAATAGCTGATCTAATTTACCATAATGTACGTCTTGGCGCATTAATTACCATAATGCCTGTTTTACTGAGGCATTTCGTTTATTTCTGGGCGTTTTCGAATTGTAGTGGGAATAAGTCACATCACATCACTTGATTTAGTGATGCTAGTCACGATATAGTATGGAACTAGCAGAGCCTGTATGCTCGTACTTGAAGCCGTATTCATTTATCATTCGTCATCTCATTCTAGCCTCATCTCGTGCTATGTGACAGAAAGAAGTTGTGAAAAACGATCGTGATTCCGAGAGCGTTAGGCAATAACGCAATAAGGCCTCTGTTTTGAATTGAAGAATTGAGGAATGGAAGAAAGGGTCACTAAACGCTATTATGAAGTCAACAGAGGCTTTAGCATGGGCTATCCATTTGTTCATAACGCAATAAATGTTGTATAGAAGGCCAGATATCTGTATAAAGGGATTAACTGGCAGGTTATTAATGCTTTTACTCTCATTCGTATGTATGTAGCTAGCGTATCTGTCGTATCTTTACTGAACATTGTGAACATACTTAGTGCACGGAAATAACAAAAGCCAGTAATGTAATTCAACTACTATCATAGTAATATATAATTAAAAGCAAAAGTTTGTGCGTACATTCCGTGTCTGGATGTAGATAGCTGGAAGTTGAATAAGGCTACTTTTTATCCCGATTTTCAATACAACTGTTAGACCTAGGTTTACGCAAGCCACAAGACTAATGACAGAATATACATAATAGCGCTATAAATAATACCACTTTCCTCTCTTTCAAAAAATATGACGGCAGATTGATCATGGGAAGTAATTAAATGTATAATAATTAATTATTAGTAACATATTCACTAGTATGTTAGCTTTCGTATACTATCAGTGAATGTTAACTCCTGTATATTTAGTGCCGGTACGGTAGTGCATATGTATATGTATTTAAGTATATATATCTGGCAGACTGATTGCCGTGAAAAGAGTGATACTGATGACCCTTAAGAGTTACTATGACATCGTTATATGTTACTACGAGTATTTAGCGATTACTATCACTAGGCAGGTACTTACGAGCCACCTGCTCGACTCATGAATGAGCGAGCAGCTGGCGTTGACTCAGGCCGCGTGGGAGGCAGTTGCTAAACAGCAAAGTAGACAGGCACGGATATAATATAGTAAGATAAAATGTGTATTGATTAGTCTGGTGATTAGCCAACTTGTTCTTTTTGCTCTTTAATATAAAAATTAATGAGTTTTTCTTAAAGTAGTAAGAGAACTTTGATTCAGTAACTAAAACTGTTAAGTGCAAATTTGGGTCGTAATTTATAATTCTTATGGGTCCCACTGAAAAACAGCGTTGTGGCTTGCCGCAACATTATGCTGAGTGGGTCCCAATTTATACTATTCGATGTTTTTTTTTAATTATTATTTCAACCCAACGTGTTTTTTCTGTGTATCGAATATGTGTGTGTGTGTCGAAAATGTCTCTCTCTCTCTCTCTCTCTCTCTCTCTCTCTCTCTCTCTCTCTCTTATAAATACCAAATACAGAAAGTTTGTTTAATAGTGCATTATTTAAGTCACTCAGTACGTAGAGTCAATTAAAGTACTAGCCTTTTCGAAAACTCTCCTGTACCTAACAGGTTAACCATTAGACTTCGAAATGCAACATATTGCAACTTGCATTAATAAGCAAACTACTTTCATTCAAGCAAGTCCCACCATGTGACCGCGCAATACTCGACTCTATAACAAGTGAAGAAATCACACTTTCATAACGTCGTTAAAGTATATTACGACATTCTGTATTCTCGTATAGTATGAGTCAGTGACTAGACAAGCTCTTGACCTCTCGTTATTGTGGTCGTAATCAGCCGAGACAGTACACGTAATTAGTTCAATGCGTAATCCAATTGCTTGTATAAAAACTAGGTACAATGCGGTTTGGGTTACGGGAGTATTTGTTTTTCCGCGTTCATGTAAATTTTCGAGTTTTGAAAAACCCACTGTGTCATACAATAATATTCAGTAGCATGTATGTTTAGACAAAACCACAACTTTTCGATTGAATTAGTGTTGTTTTTACTGCGGGTTTTTTTACTAATAATAATGTTAAATGTAAAGGACCCGTATTTTATACAAATACATATTACTATTTTTTTCCGTCGAAGAAATTTTTCCACTGTACGAATGGCCCGAAATTTGAATAGTGAATAAAAGTGAATTCTATCTAATATTTCGAAGATAAATGCTCCAATATTTTAGGCTGTGCGTATCTGTCTGTCAGTCACGGTACTTTTAACAAGATGTTTTTTAACTTCCAACGTTCTTATGTTAGTTTATTTTTTTATGTATATGGATGTTGTAGTTTAAAAAATTACAAACCATTTTTCGACCACTTCTTCTAGTGTCCGATCGACTTGAAATTTGGTATACTTACTCATGTTAATCCTGCGACAATCCAAGCAATCTGCTGATAGTCAAATTCCCGTGGAATGGAATTCTTCAACACTTAATGGAATCAACTTGAAATTTGGTAAGGAAATGTAGGTAGGTAAATAGGTACGTAGTTTGGATGACAATGCAAGTACAGTCAGAAAAATACAATGTGGCTGATGATAATTTAAGTCTTAACCGTGATAAGATAGATGTTCATGATTTTGGGCCATTACCCCACTATAAAATCAGCGTGGTCCAAGCCTGCCTGCTAATATACTAGTTTCACTTAATAATTGGAGTGTAGACGCTCACTTTCCATGGTTTGCTTTCATGCTAATAAGAAAGCAAATTGTTGTAATTGGTGTATGCGATGGCAATTTGAGAATGAATGGTAGTGTAAAAAATACTTTAGTTTTATTGCCATGCCAGAGGCTACTGGTGTCGAAAGAAACAACTTAGCAATCGCAATATTGTTATTAGGATTTTTCAACTAGATGTTCCCTGTAACTTTGTTTGCGAGTAGGTAATCTGTTTTTCCATGCAATTTCTCTCTTCATAAATGCCTTTTTTGGACTTGGTAAAATTCAGTCATTAATATTTATTTATCCATCATAACTTCTTTTCTTTACTAATATTATAAATGCAAAAGCGAGTGCTTGTTACGCTTTCACGCTTAAAATACTCAGGTACTTAGATACTCGTTTATCTGTATAAAAACAAGTAAATTTGAGTGAACATGGGGTGTACCTGAATATGGAACATAATAACAGCTCGATAAAACCGTCATCCTTCGATCAAATTTAATTTTGTCATTTGCCTTCCTAGGCTAGACTCATAGGAATGAGCAATGGCTAAATATCCTATTGTAATAGTATACGAATGGCAGCACTAATTTAGATTAAATTTTGCACAAAGGCACATAGAGGGTACTTTTTGTCCAAAAAAAAAATGCCCGCGTGGTATCAATCAGTGAACTTTACGCAAAGGAAATCACAGGCAATAACGATTTTATTCAATAATCTGATAAAGGTTCCAAAGTTTTAAAGAAGCAAATTCTAAACTCCCGATTTTATTGATAGCTTAGGTTTGTATCTACATTACCTATCTAGATAGTCCGTGAAATAACACGAGACCATTAAAGCTAGGTATATCTCGAGACGCGACCAAACTAGGGTCTTTTATCCTACGGCACCTTACAAAAACAGCCATCAACCAATTGTCCAAACAAATCACATACGAGACAAACAAACCAATAGACGAGGCGCCGAGTGTTAAGACAATTTGTCGCTCATTTGTTGTCCGAGCCGTGGGGAGTGTGTCTATATGTTGCCGGTAGAGTAGCTTTATTGTTATGATAATTAATGTCTGATTGTTACTTTTATACTTACCGGAATAACTTTATGTTTACAAGGAAGTAACTTCACTAGTGCTAGGTAAAATATCAGAATAAACTTTTGGTCGTAAACTTCGTATTTACGCTGAACGTAGGCGAGATAAAATGGATTTTATATTCTCTACTAGTGCATAAAGTAAAATTTTCGTCGAGACCAAGGCAATCAGCCACCCAAACGCCACAAACAGAAGTTTATAAAATAAGTTCGTTTTTATAAATCTTGTTTTTAAAATATATAATTCACGCACATACGAATAAAACTAGGTAATTGTAATGAATTTAAGTTAAAATATGTAAATCTGGCACCAGAGAATTGTAGATGTGTTGCCTTGCCATTGCCAGCCTACAGGCTAAGATAGAATCCAATACTTATATTATATAAGCGAAAGTTTGTATGTTTGTCCGTCTATCACGTAGAAACGGAGCGACGGATTGACGTGATCTTTGGCAGAGATAGTTTATGGGCCAGAGAGTGACATAGTCTACTTTTTACCCGGAAAAATGCACACTTCCCGAGGGAACAGCGCGCGATAACCGAATACCACGCGGACAAAGCCGCGGGCAAAAGCTAGTCCCCCATATGCCAGTAATTACACTGGTCGACTTACTCCCCTCGCCTGACGCCTTGGCGGCAGCATTAGCGCACAAGATGGTGGCTCTCACCATATAAAGATAAAGATGTCATCGACTGTATGAGCGCACTGCTGTTATCTATCAGTTATCATATGACAATGCAAACATCACCTTTATAGTATAACAAGAATGTAAATATCGCTCGGGACGCGTTGGATTTTTAGCGTTCCGTAGCCAAAATGGCAAAAACGGAACCCATAATTTCGCCATGTCTGTCTGTATGTCCGTCCGCGGCTTTGCTCAGGTACTATCAATGCTAGAGAGCTGTAATTTTGCACGAATATGTATGTTAACTATGCCGACAAAATGGTACAATAAAAAATTCAAAAAATATATTTTTTAGAGTACCTCCCATAGACGTAGTGGGAGTTATTTTTTTTTCTCATCCAACCTTGTAGTGTGGGGTATCGTTGGATGTCTTTTAAAACCATTAGAGGGTTCCTAAAACGATTATTCCATTAAGTGTTTTGTTTGCAAAATATTCAACTTTAAAGTGCAAACAGGATGGTAATAAGTATATCAAACTTACAAGGAAAACTATAACGGTTAAGTTTTCTTGAGAATTATTAGTAGTTTAAGAGTAAATATACCTAAACTTGGAATATTCCGTACAAAATACGAAATCCTTTGAAAAATATTACTTGATTTTTTCGTATTGGCTACGGAACCCTATTTCCGGCATGTCCGACACGCTCTTGACCGGTTTTTTAGTTTTCCTATGATTCAAATGAGAAAGAGAAAGAAAACCGATCTTTTGTTTCGAGTTCCGGTCCGAAAAACATATAGGTATTATTATTCTAAGGGACTGTTTCACCACCCATTGATTAATTTTATTTGACGGATAAATGTGATGCCGTCTCGCGTCTATTCGAACAAAACAAACAGAAAACTAAGTGCATATTTTGTCTTTCAATGACATCACTATTTTACTAGCTGTTTATTACCCGCGGCTTCATCTGTGTGGATTTTTATCGCCACGTACTATCCCAACAGTCTATTTTATCAGGCAATGACTTATTTTCTCAAAACTTGTGCCGATTTGTTTCTATTTCGTAAAAACTTTTTAATTTGTTTACTTTTTATAAACTTACATTTTACGACATTTAACGATTATTTTATTAGCCTGTGGTAATGTATGACGGCTATTTATGTATTATTAATTGCTAACAATATTCAATAACGTTATTTTATGCAAACGATTAATTACATTATAATGATATTCGTAAATTAGTATTTATGTTCTCCAACGTAGGTATGTATTTTCCTTGTTTGTTTATTAAATCCGTGCTTCCCCAATTTGACCTTGGCTTCTATTAATCAACTGAACTAAATGGTTAAACATTCCTTAATCAATTCACTAAGCCACCGTCAAAGCGGCATTTTTGTCGACGTTTAGTTTTAGAAGGGGAGTCGAGAAACTGAATGTATGTAGTTTATGTGATAGACTTGCTTTCACCCGCGGCATTGCTTGCTCTCTAATCCTAAGTAAATTTACTTCTAAGTTTGCTTCTAAGCACACCTTTATGATTGTCAAGGAATATGTCAGCCAACATTCAAGTATTTATCGCAGTGGTTTAGATTATGCGATGTCAATCCGTTAGAACGTTATTGTTATAAGCCTTTGCATTAAAATAACAAATAAACACCTTACATTTCTAAAAATGAAAAATGTGGACACAAATTCATACTTTCACCCAAGATTTTCATTCAAGTTCATAGAAAATCAGATCATTCGGCCACCGACTGGAAACGATTCTTAAAAGGTAAAAAAATAAACACAGATACTTCGCAATTCCGCCGTTACTGGTTTTTGCAACGAAACCTTCAGGTCTTGCTCTTGACCTTAATTTAAGGCAAAACAAGTTGTTATTTAATTGATTTATCAACATTATTTAATTAATCAACAAATCAAAGAGTTCAAAGGGGTTTCGAAATAAAAACTAAGACACTACAATACTGAAAAATTAAACACTTTTTACTACCTTGCCGTACGCAGATAATCCATTTTATATTGCGTGTGTAATAAATGATCAATATAGATATGTAACAACTTTTTTTTATAGGTTTATAGGTTAGGCTTGGTTAGATATTTTTGTACTGTACATAGTCATATTTACTGTTTAATGTATTGTGTTTTATTGTATATTGTTATAAATAAAGGTTAATACCTCTTAATTAATAATAATAAAACCTAGTTACCTGTAATAATGTATCTCATACTTAATCATAATTCATTTATTGCGTTTCATGTTGGACGTAATACTACATTTGTTAAGAAAGTATAATGTGAATGTTTTGACAAAATAACTAAACTTTAAACGATTGTTTTAACTCAATGCATAACAAATCGAATTATGGACAAACCTGTAGTTTAATTCTTAAATTAAATTACGCCGTCTGCAATGAATTAGTTTATGTTTATTACTGTCCCGCGGGAACTATTGCCGTTTTCGGGGATAATAATAATTCTATATCCTTCCCGTTCAAACTATTTTCATCATTAAATCGGTTCAGTGATTTAAGCGTAAAGTAGTAACCGACTGACAGAATAACTGTCGCATTATAATACTAGTATAGTAAGGGTGTCAAATTTTACCCAAATGTTTAACGGTCGAAGGTTTTAGTCGGTTGCGGTTCAATATTCTCGTGCATAATTTCGAGGTGGTATCAATAAAAATGTAACCAATTTTGGTTATACAATTATAGGTATTTCACATTTACTTAATTATATTTGAAGACGCGAAACATTTTTTGTAGGCCGTTTTATAATTTGTCAGTTTATCAGAAAAATATCCATTTAATGTATTAAGGTCACTGACGTCTTTATCATTCTGATCATTATTTCGCGAACAAGTTCCACTTTCTCCCCAAATTCGACATTGCACTTGCAACATTGCTTGTAGTAAATAGCAGTCGACCTTTGAGGTTTAATATAAACTTAATTCTATACAGATTTCTGTGGCACTGTTATTTGAAATTGATTCTGAAGCTAGCCCGAGGGTACTCTGGATAAAATGAAGAAGAAAATAGACATTGTATCGCGGCAGCAATTGAAAGAGTTCGCATTAGAAAGAATGGACTGGAGAGAAGTGCATTGACTAAAGCCTTTATTTTACACATTGATGATGATGATGATCAAAAGACCGAGAATGCACTTTTACTTGACGTATTTTTTTTTTGAGCGTAGGTGATATCGCATTTTTTTTTAAGTTGATAGGAAATTTAATTGTTAACGTTACTGAATCATTAAGTTCAAAATGTCGTGGCAGTTTGTCATAACTTCGAAGATCATATCATTTGAGTAAAACTATACAGACTGTAAAATTATCACAATATAAACAAACAGGTAAAACAAAATAAACATACAAATAGTTCAAGCGATAATGTCGTCTACGGCACGGACCGTAGGTACTGACGCGATTCAGATCTATAAATGAGCTGGAATGAGTGCCCGTGCGCACAATCGGGCTTTTATTTACTTCACTGTATCGTCGCAAACCAAGATTATTGAAGCCACTCGTCACTGTGAAGTAAGTATTGTCATTAATAATAATAAACCAGAGTCGGTTGGTAAACTGTGAATGAGACTAGCACAGGACCATGCAAAGTGGCGTGAAAATGAAGAGGCCTTTACTCAGAAGTGGGTGTGGGCTGGTTTGATTGAACCAGAGTAGCATTGTACGACCAAATTACGAACAGTGCTAAGTAGCTTCACAAACCCTGTTCGCGACTATACGTCATACGTATGTCCTTGAATTCCTCAGACAACATTTAACCCACTTCGTGGTATACGCTTAAGCGAAAATTTGGCATACTTATGTAAATCTGATGACAATACAATAATCTGGTAGTTAAATTTTGGTGGTCCAGCTACTACAGTCTGCGCAAGACGGAACTCTTCAATGGTTAATGGAACTACGGATAGGATGTAGTTCAGATGACTATGCAAGTATAGACAATCGAATGTACAGTCAGCAAAAAAAGATTTATTCTATTTGAACTCACAGCACAGAGTATCAACTGGTGTAGATTCTTGTAGCAGAGAACCGAGCGGTATGAGGTGTGAAATATGGTATGACATGACAAGCACTGTGACAATGGCAAGCCTGATGGCGAGGAGGTGCATAGAGACAGTGCTGTCACGCTATTCTTGCCCACTAAGGTGCTTTACCTCTGGGGTTTGGCTTGAAATTATCTCCTGCGACTGCGAGGTTGAATTATCTACTTTTTTCGATTAGAACGAACCGAATCGAATTCTTAATTAGGCAATCGTGCTCCATCTTTTCACACATACTCGCTTACCTGCAGAAAAAAAAAATTAATTAATTAATTAATTTATTAATTAGTTAATTGTGGTCAAACGCAACCCTATTTCTGAATAAAATAAAATAAAAACTGACGTGGCTTATGAATATTTACCTACTGCATTAGATTTCGCTGTAGTTCATTAACCTCCTGTTCAAAATAAATACATACGAATAAACTATCGCATTAAATAATATTAGCAGAGTTATATTCAAAACATCTGTATGGAAGCGATAAAGTGTGTCAAAATGTCCTGCTAAGTTCCGTTCATTGATCTCATAAAGGACTGCGATTGCTTACGTTACGTTACGTTACGATATAATAAAATATACTTAACATAGGTATTTTAGTTGTCCAATTAACTTTCAAATAAAAGAGGGTAGGTCAACTAAAGTTTCCTGAAAAGCGAAATATCGATAGATGGCGTTAATATCGAGAGGTTCGTTTGACGTAAGAGTCCTGCTTCTGATTGGTTTATTTCGTTATTCGGTTATTCGTGTCAAACAGACCTCTCGATACCAACGCCATCTAGTCTGTCAAAGAAACCCTCATTCATTAGTAATTTTATTAAGTATTTCAGCTATAATTCCGTACTCAGTGAATCTCACCGCTCTTTTCTCATCTAAACCTACACTAGACGTAGACACGCTAAATACAGCCAAAGACAATAATAGACTCGCTAAGCATGTCCCTCCCACACGATCTTTACGTGGCTTCACTAAACACAAACAGCTAGTTCCTTGTTTATCTTCGAAATTATCTCCCGTATTGACTTTCGTTTATCAAACGAGATTCAATATAGGTCGTCCCATAAAATTCGATAGTATGAACAAAACTATGACTGCGGGTTCCGTCTACTTTAGATTGATTTCGTATGTTTACACCACAGAATAAGAAAATTGTATAGTTTTAAAAGTGTCCTGTGACTGACTGGCAGACAACGCACACCCGAAACCATCGAAGCTAAAGAATTTTTTGACAACATTTAACATAAGTAAAGTAGCGTATCATTATCTAGCTAGCGGAAGGGATTTTCAGAAGTTACCACGGGACAGGGAAGTTGCCGCAGCAACAAACTAGTAAATTACGAGTACAATATCCTACAGTATTAAAATAGCTACAGAAAATCTTCAAGGTTCTGACGCAGAACAGAGTAATGTCCTAATGTCAAAGACTTGGAGATGGTAACTAACTTTTTTTAAAGTCAATAATATCGTCAAGCATCAAATGCTAACTAGAAGCTCAATGACAGCTAAAACAGCAAGATTACCAGAGTACGTCCGCTCATTAATCCATTCGTTCCAATTGTAAAAAAAATCCACCACCAAATTCTACCTTCGGGCGTAACGTTCCGTTTCACGGTATCAGAAAATCGATAAAGACTGGAAATCGCATCTACAAATCATTAACACAGGTAGTTAAGTTCGTTAACCTAAAAAGCAGTTAATTTTTAACATTCATTTAACAACGGATGCTCGTGCCGAATATCATTTAAACCCTGCTGGCGATCGTCTCCGTTTACGTTGCATGTTGTGTTATCAGTGTTCGTAGAACTGACAAAAAATGGCATAAAAAAGTTAGCACGCTATGATGTGAAGTATAGTATCACAAACAATTCACTGGAATCGTACCTTTATATGTGTTTATTAAGATTATAATACCTGAACTAACAACTACTAAAAAATGTTTCTGCAGAAGTGAAGTACTTACGTATTCAATTAACAAAAAAAAAACTAAAGCAACTTTGAAACCTATGAAACACAGAGGGTTGATGGAAATATGACTGGCCACTTTTAATTTCAAAACCATTCAGGAAATTGAGTTTGACAGAAGACACTCGAAGTAAATTCGAAATTGGAACCAGCATGCTACGCTCTCGACTCAAGCCGTACGGAAGAGCGAAGGAAGTCGGTTCTATTATCGTGTTACGATAAATTGAGACTTCCCCTGCCCTAGTCTTGGTAACTAAGGGCCGTGTCGGCTTACCGGCAAGACACACCTTTGAATACCCCAAGACTCTATGAACAAGACATTAAGGATGTTTACCGTCCGTTATTCTAATCTCTCGTAATCACCAGCCATAATTCCTTTTACGAAATTTCTCCGCGCTGTTTACTTTCTCAAGATATAAAATCGTCAAAATATAACGCCTTTGTGACTCAGAAAGTCATCGAAAACTGATGTTTATTTTCAAGAATGCACGTCTGCGTTTCGTTTACAGTTTAGAGATGCACCTGCTGTTACTAAGATAACAGAGTGTACAAAGAAATTATTATTTGGAATAAAGAAATTATGAAAACAATTGAAAAGCACGAAGACAGCGTTTATAAACACGTCTCTTTCAAGCATAAGTAGGACGAAAGGGATATAGAAACGTATAGCGGTAATAATTTCTAAATTGGTAGACGGAAATGCACTATACCAACCATAAGTCATGAAAAGTGACAGTTATACAAACATCTGTCACCTGAGGTTTAACAGTGAATTGGTTTAGTCTGAAAACAATCTTATACGCCTCTGCGTATTATGAAGGCGCATTGCACGTGCACAAAACAAAGTTAATAATTACTAAAGAATATTCAACTCTAGATACATATTATTGTCTGGAATTTAGATAGTTTTTAAGTTATAGTAAGCATAGACTAATTATAAAGTTAGCAGCAGACTCCTATAAAAATGAGAATAACTATATATTTTAGTTAAGTGTACAATTGTTGTTAATTAAGGATGGTTGGTTTCCTGAATAAATAAATAAACTACAGTTAATTTCATTCAGATTGCCAAATACATATTTCATCATCATCATCATCCCAGCCTATATATATATGTCCCACTGCAGGGCACAGGCCTCCCCTCAGCATGAGAGGGCTTGGGCAGTAGTTCCCACGCGGGCCCAGTGAGGATTGGGAACTTCATACACACCATTGAATTGCTTCGCAGGTTTGTGCAGGTTTCCTCACGATGTTTTCCTTCACCGTAAAGCTCGTGGTAAATTTCAAATGTAATTCCGCACATGAATTTCGAAAAACTCAGAGGTGCGAGCTGGGGTTTGAACCCACGATCCTCTGCCTGAGAGGTCATAGGTCAAACCACTCGGCCACCACGGCTTCCTATACATATTTAAACTTCACGAAATTAATGTACTTAATGACAATGACCCTTAATTTGCAGCACGACAAGCACGAGTCAGTTAAAAAAAAACGACACTAATGGCCATAAAAACAAGTTTATTCTAAATTTAAAAGCTAACGGCACATTGATGCAACACGAGACCAAGCATGTGTTTCGGCAAAAGCCTAATTTCGGAACAGATGACACACCGCGGATTTTTTTGCGGTTTGGGGCGCGTTTATTTTTTAATGTTCTTTTTCACCACCTTAAGAACCACACGTCGACGTTAAATATTTCTGTATTAATGAACCTCCGACATTTTTAATTAACGTTATTTACTGCTTAAAAACTGGGTCAAATGAGTCATTAAAGCATTAAACTGAAACGTATTTAACAAACCAGTTTATTAATTTTATTATAATCATTACCTGCCTATTTAAGAGCAAGCCGATTTAATATCAAATGAAACAATGCTGCATGCGTCTCAGATGTCGTTGTTTGCGTAGACTTTTTGTGGTGCAGTTGGCAACACAGCGTGCTCAGACGCACTACGCAATTTTAAATATAGAACGCTTTCGAGTTCTGACAGCTTGACGGCTTCAAATTTGGAACACACAATGGATCGTCTTTGAGCTACTTATGCCAACGTTTGTGTAACTGGCCATAAATGTAAGCCAATAAAATACGTAACTGGCCAATTGTATTCTGTCGCAGCAACTTCTACGGAAACAAGTAGAAACAAATCGTTATGCTCTCTAAACTGAATCGAAAACAGGGTTTTATTTTTGTGATCTGCCCATTGAATACGTTAAAAGTGAATTGGCAAATCGATAAAAGCAATGAACCACTATCGCACGGACAATTTAACATGATTGACCTTTTCAATCAGCGAACTGGCAACACCACACACTTGTTGGTCTAGCTTGCGGCTATTAAGGACTTGCAAATTGAGAGAATAAGAACCAAGTGAGTCGTATTTGTTTTGTAATATACTTGGAATGTTCCAGAGATGATATTCATATAAGTACGCAATAAGAACAGGGCTGCGGATGTTACCATCAGGTCAGAGTTTACGCACTGAAGTACTTTAGGCATATCAATGAAAGAACCATAGCCACTGCTTCACTCACAACTACGTTATAATATCATTATATCTGCTGACATGTTAAGTGGCGATCAGAAAAAAAATAGTCTATTCCAAGAAAAACTAAGTTCCGGGTCTAAATCGATACTTCAATAGAACCATATCAGATTCAGGGAATGTACCTATCAGTAATTTCACAAGAGGTAAGCAGAATTGCAGAAAAAAGAAAATGGATACACAAACATCACGCCTGTATTCCCAAATGGGGTCTAGGCAGAGCACACGAAACGATACCGCTTCGGAGTCACTTTTAGCAATTTTAGGTTTAGAGTTTGACAAAAACGGGACAATAGTTGTTGCTAGCCTGTCGCCTACGGTATACCTATCCTTAAAGTGGATACGTATTTGCTAAACCTATCAACCTAACGTATTAATTAGCTTTGCAACAGTTTGGTCCAAATTGCAGTACTCATAACCAAGGCCAGACGGATAATGATCTACATTGCCTGCCATTCACTCTTATAGCTAGCAATAAGCTTTTATTCTAACATTACTAAACAATTAAGTATAATAAGTTAACACTCGAACGTCGTTAAGTAAAATGTTTACAATTACTTGTTTTGCTAACCAATTAACATTGCCAACACAAGCAGCAATACTAAATGTGAATGTGTCTATAATAACATCACCCTTAACTACCTTATTCTTACTGCCATAAGCACCGCACAGATAACATCTGACTAAATCGCCGCAGTGGCTTAGCAAAACAGTTTCCAACTAGTTCTATGGCATTTACATACATACATACATACTTTACCGATTTTGATTTGCATAAAACGCTGCTTTGTGCTTTAATCCTCGTTTGTAATTTTTTTTGTAAGGCCTATGGAGCTCTTGGCATACTTATTAAAATGAATCTATCAATCGCTTCAACAATTTATTATTCTTGATAGATTCATGTTGTATTGTCAAACAATACGTACCGGTTGGTCAAGGTCACGACTTTGACTCGCTAATTAGAATACAACTTAACGGATTTCGGTAACTGCGCGTTCTACTTTCGATTTAGATTAGTTTCAGGTTAGTTATCTCTAACTAGTTACCTAAGTAGGTATTAAAATATATTTCCAATATTTAGGAAATTGCTGAATATTATGTATATTATACCGCGCTTTGGGAGCGAAAATTTCATTATCAAAGTCACCATCAGTTCCATGATACGAGTAATTTTGCTATAGAACAGGGGCCTTTCCTTAATTAACAAAAAGTTTGTCCACATCAACGCTAAGAATCAGAGAAACATGATCATTATTTGTCATGTCGGTTATGATTATGCATTAAAAACTGCCAAAGTCTAAACATCAGACAAAAATTAATAAATGCTCATGTCATGAGTCACTAGTCGAAGGAAATTCTACGTGCCTCGAGTATCTACCACACAACAACATTCCTCCGACGGCAATAATGTCGTCTACATAAAATTCCAATCGTTTCTCAGCTACATCCGAACATCCGTAGTCAAGGAATTGTAAGCAATTTTTTCGCGTTGCGAGAAATGTAATACACAAAAAGCTAAATTCTAATATTAGCTACTTCTTTTTTTAACTTAACCTTTCAGGGGGCTCTTTTCTAGAAATTTGCTAATGGTACAAGGCCAAGCTATGGAGTTAAACATGTATCCACAAAATGTGACCAGTTTTTATCATATCCTAGTTTAAACTGTTAAAAACGATAAGCAAAGCTTAGCTAAGCTATAGATTTAAAATATTTTAACACATATTTTTTATGAAAAAGTAGAATAAGGTGAATGTAACCTGATGTTAAGACTTCCTCGGCCTTCATTCCGTCTGATACTCTGTTAGTGTTAAATGCAACATGCAAATAGTTCTAACTCTGAGCCCCGAGCAGTTCAATCCCAATTCCCAATTCACCAATCACTGACTTCCGAAGCATGCTTGCATGCTTAATGATTTCACAAATTGACACCGTTGGCATGACTCCAGCATTGTTGACCAATCGCACGGGTCGACGATCTTCACGCCGTTCGCAGAGCAATTTTCCTACTTTACTGTTATGACAAATCAGAATCTTCCTAGTCAAGCGTTTCAGCAACAATTGCAATAGCCTCTCCATCATCATATTTTAGTACGTTGCAAATACTAATAAAATTGACATGGTAACTTACTTTTCGTAATAATGTTTCTTGGGTATTAAAACAAGGTTCCATAGGACGAGACAGCGGACTAAGGTCGGGAGTCGGAACGTTTTCAACAGTATTTACATCATTCTCAGACTACTCTTTTAAGTATTTCATTACGTGAATGTTAACTTATAGCATTTCATACATAAAATACTAATCAGATTTCAATGTTCACACAGTTCTGCGTAGTTTCAGACAGTAAGTTTCTTATTCTCAAGACTTGATTACCTTAATCCTCAAGAAAAAATACCTAAATAGGCTTTCATTGCCCCGGACCAATGCCAAATTACATCGTCATCGCTTCCTTCCGCAGTGAATCAATATGGTAATCGAAACCAGGGTCGGTGTGATGATGCAAATTACAGCGAAACCAGTTTTTTTCATTAGATAATCTTAGGAATTCCGTCTGCCCACATTGGCAAGTGAGCTGTTATGGTGCGAGTTTTAGCGGAGAAATCTATTAATATAACATTATAGAGAAATATATCTTTGTTAGGTACACTTTTATCAGAGTAGTTTTGCAACGCGTTGCTTTCGTCTCGCAAACCGAAATGCTATGTAAATTATCAATTTGGATGCGATCAATTCAGGTTCATAATCAATTATTACTTACTATAAAAACATTTTCATTCATCTACTGACAGTCCTATGCACAATATTATTTATCTTCTAACTTTACTTAAGGAAATCTCTCATAATGTAAAACGACTCGCTGGGTCCCAACCCAAGATACAGGCTCAGCCTAGTTTGGGGTCCGCCGGGCAGCTACAATTGTAGTTCGTATTTGTTACATAATAAACATTTTTGATTTTTTATTCTTTTCAAAATGGTTTATGTAATTTTCATATCATAACAAGCTCTTACATATTTTTCTACTTCGTCACTATATGGTACTAATTGGTAAATCGTTACCAAAATGCTATGAAGTCTTCTTCGTAAGTAAGCTTTAAATATGTGCTCATAACTAGTAGGTATCAGATAAAAAGAAAATTGCTTCAAGAGAAGAGGAATTTATTCATCATTGAAAGTATTGTGCTAATTTGATTCATTGATTCAAGTGCTACAGTGCGGAGATCTGTACATGATCTACAACTTAATAGCGGAGAAGCAAAGTAAAAAGCTGCAGTTAATTTCTTGACCATTTCACTTGAAGATTCATTTCCCGCTGTCACTGGGGCCTCACACGTATCAATATGAGAACACGACCAACATCGTGGGTGTGTGTGTTTACGTTTTTTGCAAGCAGTTAGTACAGTTTAGTACCACTAGAGGTGAAAAACATTATCGTTTAATTGCTCTTGAAATTCATTGCGCAGGGTTCGCGTGGTTGTAGCCAATAATGATTGATAGTGTTTGGTTAATTATCTATTTGGTAAAAAAATTGTTATCCTGACATTTTGACTGTTTTGTTAATGTAAGAGAAAACAAGTTTTTTTAAGATCACATTGGCTTTTTAAACAAATAATGTGCTGACATATTATATTTATGCATAAGAATGAATTTCAAACGTCAACAATTAACTAGGCAAGATCAGTTCTGATAAAGCAAATATGTATAGCTAAAGAGCCATCATCACCATCAAGGAGTTAAAAGAATATTAGAATATTCATGAATGACAGGATTTTGCTGTGACAAAATTGCATCCTGATCACTGTCTGTCTACTGAATATTATTAGCAAATGATGAATTTCATGATTGTGAAGATTCTATTAACTAGCTGCCCTTGGCTTCGTCTGTGACGAATTCGTTATCTATTATCCCGCGGAAACTATGCACTTATACAGGTTATAAACTGTATGCCAAATTTCATCCATAGCCGTTAATCTATTTTTACGCAAAGGAGGAACAAACATCAAAACTAACGCATTAATAAATGCAGAAACTTGACTGCAACTGTAAATTTTGTAAATATAAATGGAAAACAGAAAAAACTAAATACACAGGTGAACCTATCCGTGATAACAATACTACTGTACTATATCGAAGACTGCATTATACTGTGAACTAGCGACAGAGTAGACCAGCCACCACAACCAAAGTCCATCAAATAAAGACAGCCAGCTATCTCCAGCGGAAGCTTCGATAACCTCAATCACAGCATGATGTAAGAATCGCGTGTAGTATACAAGTGTTAATTACTATACACATGCGAACAGTCTATATACATTAGTTACTCTGCGTTGGTTCATTAGAACAAGGGTTATGTTGAACTGGAGTATCTATCTAGCCTTAAGTATTTCTCGATGCAGAAACGCAAAAAAGAAGTTAAGAAATTGTTCATAAGATGAACACAAAGGTCGAAAAAGCTGCAAACACCAATCATACCTTGAACTTGCACTGAATCTCTAAATCTTACACATTTGCGGAGTGGCACAAGTGGTTATGTTTAATGTATGCAGCAAATGCTGCATACGCCAACCGTGATAATTCCTATGAATAATATTGTGCTTATAGCCTAATATGCATAAGTTTGACGGAAAGGAAACTCGAGGCGCCTTTAGTAACACACCCATTTGCTTTGCTTTTGGAAACTTATATGATGATACAAATTTTTTAACTCCCGACGCAAAAGGAGGGGTGTTATAAGTTTGACCGCTATGTGTGTGTGTGTGTGTCTGTATGTCTGTGTGTGTGTGTCTGTCTGTAGCACCGTAGGTCTTAGGCTGGTGACCAATTTGAATGCGTTTTTAAATTTGAAATCAGGTTTTCTAGCGATGGTTCTTAGACATGTTTCATCAAAATCGGTTTAGCTGTTTTTGAGATATTGAACTTTGAAGTGACAAAGTCGGGGGTTTTCCAACGGCCGCAATATGTGGCCGGCAACTATTGGTGTCCCTGTCTAACATGTGAGTAAGAGACGGACACCAATAGTTGCCGGCCACAAATTGCAGTGAAAATATGGCCCGTCTAAGAGCCCCTTTAGGTTATTATACTAAATTGACGGAGGAACGATCGACCGGAATCCCATCTCACTTGATAATAATTGAGGTGCAAATCAGGCCTAAGAAGATTAATTGACAAAAATAAAATAACGTCAGATTAAATAAACAATTACGTTAGTTATTTCTATTCGCATAGATAACCGAAATCGATCGATCCTATCGATTTTATAGCGGTAAGTGGTAACCCATAAATTGACAGCCACTACTTATTCGACACTTGAAAATGTCTTGGCGCCATCAGAAGTGAGATCATCGCACTTTTATTTCCGTAACAATGTATTACGGCTCCTGTTTACCTCTAACCGTTGTTTACTGGCGTTCTGCCAGCAATATCGGCTTTTAGTCAAATCAAAGCTAATAAGGAAATAAAACATTGCGTTTACTAAGTTTTTTGACATTAAAATGGTTTTACATACCACGAGTTTCGTGATAAATTCTGTTAGGTTTTACACAAACACTACAAAACCAAATCTAAGGAAGTAATGACAGAAGCGTAGGTACATTAGTTTGATACCAAAGTTAAATCACAAAAGCATACCTAAGATGACGTGAAATAGCGGTCAGTTTTATGAAAAAAAAAATACTTTGCTTAGAAATATTTAATTCATTTGCAAAGAACTAATACTGTCACACTGTGTGTATTGCGGCGTACATTTGAATTCATTGCAAATACCTGTTAAGCCAAGATAGTTTGGACTAATCCCATCTAAAAAAAAAACGCCTTTTTTTTTCTCATTACCAACAGGTAAATTCACTAGAAACAACATCGGCCAGTATCTAAAAAGGAAATAAAATAAAACACCGAAACATCTGTAAATAACAAACCATCGCATGTGTAGCAAACCTAATAAGGACTTTTACATAGCTCTCTGTGCTGGCTGTTATTGCATTGCATCCCTCTTCTACTGAACACTCCTGTGTAAAAGAGAGGGATGTGCCGCAAACGTGTTAGAGTAGTCCAAATGGTACCAATAAATCTCCATTTTTTTCCATTAGCAAAAACATTTCAGCTTTTTACTTAACACTGTTTGAGCCCAATTACCTAATGGACAACACCTAGTTTTAAGCGTGTCTGGGTGTTTGCGAATTATTTTGTCTTTTTATTTGCGGGAGTGGCTGCGGTGAATTTCAGATAGTTAGGTGTGTCCATTGTTTTTGTATACTGTTAATTAATTGTAATTGGGCGATTCCGAGACGTACTGATTGTCCTTAAGTAGATACATTTACGGATTACATAAAGAATAATTTGCATTGCATACTAATACGTAGTAACCGACGACATCGTGAGAATTTCGGGTAACCGGTGGGAAAGTGGCCAGTTGTCGTTCATTGTGGCGTTCTGGGGGGTAGGCCTTTGTTCAGCAGTGGACATCTTCTGGTTGATGATGATGATGATGACGTAATAACCACATAATATAATAATATGTTATATGTATGCTAACACTGTCGAATCGTTGCTATGGAAACAGAAAAATATCTACATATTTTGCAATAACTCATAACAGCTGAAAAGGTAAGCAATACAAAAAGGCTTTTATCAAAGATCTAATCTGTGCTATTGTAAACCGATTGCATGGCACAATTGCAATAGTGCGTAAAGCGCACGTGCGCGTTCGCTCCTACTAGAATCTAGATCAAGCACTTATTTATGGCTCATTGTAGGGGTTGCCACCTTTCAAAAATGGCGGTTGTGGAATGTTGACTTATTTATTATTATACGATGATGAACATTTCTGGCCATCTCTTCTATTCTAAGGGACATAGGGCCTTTAACTTGCAACTTATCGCTAAGATCTCCATCACATAGTTAGGCTTTATCCTAGGAAAGGTGCTCACATTTCCTGACTTTAGAGTTAGCCTGTGCGATGTGCCCGGCAGGACAGGTAGTCATAGTCACACCATGTTGTTCGACTGCGGTTACCTTTGTTCACCTTCTCTCCCACGCCTCATTACTTACCCTGACCCTCAATTAGGTTATAATACGTCTATAAAGCATAAATTTTAGCCGAACGTTCGAAGTAACCGAGTGAGACCGGATTTTGTGTGCCACACGATCCAAGATCGGATCAAAAATGGCTGCCTGGTGAGGCAGTTCGCTCTGTGTGGATCAAGCTACTAGCATTTGCTCTGGCAGCCCTGCCTCACCCAGGATGAAAGCTAAAGCAGCTGTGCAAACTAGTGTGGCCTGCACGTGATCAAAACTGTTTAAAATTTAAACCTCTATTAAACCTCTATTCTTCCGATATTACACATCTCAAGTCGAAATTCTGTGCTCTTGATTTTACAATCTAGACCACACTGTCATACTTCATAGATAACGTTTTATCATAATTATTCGTATTTCCTGGAATTTCAAATTATGCAAGATTAAATCGGTTTTACAATCTGTTGCCATACTAGCCCCAAATAAGTTTTAACCGTTTGAGAGGTCATAGAGTGAATGTAACCCTTCAGTTTTATTGCAAACTTAAGGCATTTAATTCACTGCCGATTAGTTTGTTATGCATGTCAAGTGTCCAATAATGAACACATGTCCTACAATGCATGGGAATGACGCATTTGTGGGGCAATGTCAGCGTCGTGGGAATAAGGAAACAAATAAAGACGTAACTCTACTGTCAACGTTATAATTGTAATCACTTCTGCATCTTCTTATACAGGCTAGGCTCCTAAGCCTGAGACTGAGTGTTCCCAGTCTTAATGAGACCTATTAAGTCTGGAAAGAGTTCTAGAAAAGCCTAAAGATGAAGAAGCCTTAAAGTGTAGGCTTCCGCTGCCATCTCGTGGTCGACAATTGATTGTATTGTGACAACTAGCTTTGGCATTGGCAAGTAGAAATAGTGCGTGAATAATGGGGTATCCACATACTGGGACAACTATTGAGATTTATTTTACTACAATGTTAAGTTAATTTAAAACATTGCTACTGAAAAACTAGTAAAGTAGATAAAGTTGAGTATTTAGTTGTTGAATGTGGTAACGTCAAAACCTGAACAATAACCATCAGTTTAGTTATAAATGCGGACGCCAAAAAAGACAACACCGTCGAATTTTGATTTGTGAGTCGACCTAAACATAATGGGTTAAACAGTTGCGGTAAACCACTATAATGCCGCTAAATCGGAAACCGAGTTCATAATTTATTTCCATGACCTAGTCCGCCATCCGTTTGAATTAGAGAGCACAAACTGTACACCTACAATGTATGTAAGTAACACATACATGCACGTTCATACAAACAAAATTTTATGCCCGCCATTACGGCGTTACTAGGTCCAAGTTGAATGACCTTAGATTACTAGAAACGAAGTATTTGTAAGTGGGCGACGCCACTCTTCGCATACTGAGGCAAGACGCGAAAGGAATCGTTTCCCGACTTTGGACAATCAAGTGATTACCTAGTATTACCGACTCAAGAACTAACATCGTCGACAAAAAGACATCCAAAGTCGGACAATGGCCCCTCCCAAGGATATGTTTAATGAGTAGTGCCACTAGTGCCGCGATGCTATGATGACCTTCTGGCTACAAGTGACGTGCGTCAGCGAAGTTTGCGATACGAACTACAACGATAAAAACTGGTCGCCCTGATCGGATGCCTTAAGAGTTTTCTACGTTCTAGACTCACTATATCAGGTATTGTATTGGATGAATAAGCACACTAAGAGACTGAACAATAAGTGCAAAATATGCCGCCTCAGATACTGGCAACTTAAATATTTAGGTTACTTTTGATCTACGTGTCGATAGTTGAAATTTAAAAGCTTCAGTAGGTACAAATGCAACTATGAATACTACATATAAATAAATAATAACGCAGTCCCATCCCCATAAGCCATGTTTTTCTGACGAAAAGAAAAGGAACTTGTTCTCTGCCTTATTTGGAGCGATCTCATTTCTGATCTGGACTTGTGAGTTGGCTAAACCAATAAAACAAAAGTGACTCTCATAGTGAAGAGGAACGATTTGCATACAAAACCGGTAAATTAATGCGTTCATACTCCTTACTATTTGCTAGCAGAGCGGTTTCTGTAGCCCTTCCCTGTTTCTGAACGACTTGTATTTCGACTCGACGGTCTGTATTTCAACTACCATATACCTAACTGCCAACTGCCCATGCATTTTTCATTGCAGTTCCATTGCAGTCGGTAAAAGTGTACGCTAGCTTCAATTGAACTGTAAGGGCAGACGGCAGTTGCAGTTCCGTTCCAGTCAGAATACAGTCCGTCTACAACGACCCTAATGGCAATAATGGTATAAGAAACAGTTTCTTCATATACATGGGCTGAGCAAATTAAGCTGTGCCATTTTAAATAAAAAAATCCAACAGGATATAATTTTAAACTGCTGAGTAGGTATGATAAACAACTATTACTTGTGTTCAATTACTCGTAGAGTTTACATTTGGTGGCAATCGGACGTGACGTGGCGGAGGAAACGCGCCGTGTCTCTGTGGGGAAGTCATCATTCCCATACTGGTCCAGCGTCCAGAAATAACCAGTATACCCACCAGTTATCCTTGGTCCATCCACGCCCGACCCATCCATACGTGATGAGATTCTCATTGGGAATGCGACGGCTCTTGGAATGCTGGACAGTTCTATAAACAGCTGTTGACGAAGTGGGTGCGTTGCCTTCAAATGTTTTTCTTTCTTTAGTGATTCTTTAATTAAAGCTGGTATTCTATGTCCACTTGCAGAAAGCGTAGGCAAATTCAGTGATCCTCCAACGTAATGAGAACATTGTCTTAGGTCGGGCCGGCAATTTATTTCAACTTGCAACCGACAGTTTTATTAACAAATCTAACGAAACGCATGGGAAACAATAACAGAAAATTGACCGTAATTTTGTTTCGGGGAAACAAAAGAATCGCCGGCAGCTGCAAGCGACAGGGTCTGAGATATAAAATATGAAACATTTACTTCTCTGCCCGGAGCGGAGTAACTTAGCTCATAACATAAAACACTGCTTTCGGAGAATAATAATGCTTACAGTAGTTTCCTCGTACGAAGCCACGAAAGACGTTTTACGACACGACTAGAGTGCATCAGTCACCGTGCTACGCCCATAAAAGTTCCTGGCGACTAATAAATATAAAGCTATGTTAAAAAATAAACAAAAGAATACATTACATGCGCTCGCACGCACATGCTGTGACGTAGGAGCACCCCAAACGGATGTCGGGCGCATTTTGTTTTTAGAATTCTTTATTGCATTTGAAAAAGGTTCGGGTCATCCTCGTGGCTACCGTGTTTTGTGGACGTTCTAACTCGTTTGTCTCTGGTTCCGTCTTCCCTTCAAACGTATATAAGGATTTTTTATACAAGCCCACCCTTTCTGTAGACGGTGCTTGATTATTTTGATTATTAATTGTATACATTTTACGGACTATATTTTGAAAGGCCTATTGGTACAGACAGACGCATTTCTGACGTACCTAAGGCAAATGAATATACCTACATATAATTTCACGAGAGGATTTTTAAAACTAGGTATAAAAAAACTAGTTAGTGCCTAACTCATTAAATGCATCAATGAATCAGCTACTCAGAAATGGTTGGCAAATCGGAAGTCATTCGTGATTCACAGGGGAAATAAATGATTGTATGCAAAACTAACAATTACGACATCCGCAGCATTTAGCTTGGAGTGGTCCATGTATCGTCCTGAAAGATATACTTCCGATGTCCCGGATTTCGAAGCATCCCTCCGATTAAGACTATGTTTTTTCCGTTTTATTGCTTCCATAATTACTAGCTACAGTTGTTTCAAGATTATATTATAGGTAGAGTCATTCACGATGACGTGATTATTAATGTCTAATTTTGACAAAACCACGCGTCTTCGTGGATGATACTAGTATACTACGAATTATACCTAGGTATAATTGAATATTCGACACTATTATGTGTGAGATGACGATACTGAGGGGCTATTTAAACTGCATTAAATTATATTTAATACTTTAAAATTGACGCAGTCTTATCTCGAGTGTTTAATTACTACTGCATTTACGAAAAAATATCGCTTTAGCTTTACCTTGCCTTGGAAGTTTTTAAACTTCGTCAGTACTTGGCCTTCTAAACGAAATGATATATAGAAGCAAAGCGAAAAACCTGTTATCTCTCTCTTGCACCCACAAATGTAGTGTAGAAAGAGGTCTACGTTTGCCAGGTGGCATAAGATGATACAACAAGGCACAAATCAGACGTTTTAAACCGGTGTGCCGCGTATACTTTCAGGTGTGCCGCGATTGTCGCGAGGTGTATGCTGCATTGAAATCATGAAGAGCTATTTTAATGAGAAAATAGAAAGAAAACAGCTGACGCGTGGCGTGTGCGATTAATAAGCCTCCGCTGACTCCACTATGGTTGAAATATGATATTGATGGTATGAGGTATAGTATATAGAACCCTCCTATCGCGCCAAGTCCGACCCGCAACTTTAGGGTGCATATATTTTAACATGAATGAATGAATACGCTTTGATAGACATATTTACAGCTAGTATCTGTAAATGCGAAAAGCGTGTGCCGTGTACAAACTTTACTAAAAGTGTTGAAAATCAGCCTGTCCCAAATACATATGAGTGTTGTCGTAGTGTATGTACCATCAGAAAACGATTATCAACTTTAGTAATTTTACATTCAATCTTCGAAAATTTCTTGATATCATAAAGCATTATGGCATCAAAAACCTTGGGTACAAACAAAACAGTGTTATTAAGATTCCAAACACGAGACACGCGTTAGCGATTCTGTGTTCCGTTCATGCCAGCATTGCTCAGCCTACGACCGCTATATTTGACGACTTCCTACAATGCCTGGGACATTTGCAAGTTTATTTTAGGTTACTGAACTGCTATAGAATATTTTTGCATCTATACCTACCTATAAATAAAAGGATAATGTGACTAACTGACTGATTGATTGACTGAGTGACAATCAACGCACAGTCTAAATTAGTGGAGCTATAACTACGAAGCTATAAATTTTAAATTAGACGGACATATTTATTGAGGATCATAGAGTAGAGGTGCACGGAGAAGGTTTTTTTTTCTAAACGGATGGATCACAATTTTTTTTAAACGGGAATGAAGCCGCAGGGATTGCAGGATACATTTCATCATAATCATAATTAATGACATGTAGAAAGTCTCTTAAAAGTTAATTAGTAGTTGAAAGTATATTGTTTTAAAAATGACTTGTTTTTTCTTTAATGTTTTCGATTTCTAGACTTGCTTTGTAAGCGGCCTCTTTCAGAATATTCAGCTCGAAAATATTACGTAACAAAGCTTTCCTGCAGGACTACTACGAAATTTTAAAATCGAAGTTCGTGCGTGTCGTTCGGTCCCTCTGACACTTATCTTTAATACGAGAGCGAGAAGGACGCTACGGTACGAACTTAGCTTTTCGAACATCGGAGTAGGCCCTCTCTGTAACACGTAACCTCTGAAACGTTGAAAACATCCTGTCTGTAAGTACTAGGTGCTCTACTTCCAGAGCTATGACAAAACTTTATTCACCCCGTGCCAAAGCACCCCTATAAAATTTGACGACAATCCTTAGATAAAAGTACCTTTAGTAACTATTCTTATCTATTAGCTTTTACCCGCGGCTTCGCTCGCGTAAAATGACTTTCTACGATCCTTTTGTTTTGTTTTGACTGATTTTTCGTAGCATCAATATGTACATACAGATACAGACAGACAGTCGTTGCTTTAGACAGATGGCGAAAACTTTCGAATTTAAAAAATCAACCTAATCACAATTTCAAGCAAACTTTGAACCCTTGTTTCACCTCTTCCGAAGCTGCTGCACAAGAAATCTACTGTCAGTCAAGGGTGAAGCCAATTTTTGTAATCACGTATGTATAATCAGATAACAACTTCCCTTTAATTTAAGGCTGTCCTGGGCTGTGTATGCAAACGATTTCCTTTGCATCGAATAACATATTTATGAGCACGGTTGCGAACTTGTATGGTTTCTGGAAGGTCAGTCAACTCGAGACCACAAGTACGTACTGGAAGGTTGTAGGTACGAGTATTACTGTGTTATAATGTATCTGGTATCACACTGTTAGCCAATTAGCAGTTATGGCGTGCGTCAACGGAGCGTACCCATAAAAGTTATGGATGTAAATTCACTGAGTACGCTAGCTTGGCGGGGTCTAGTCTAATTTTTAAACTTGTGTTAGTATCGCAGCGAAGTAGATTTGGTAAATCGCGTGTATTATTTGAGTAGTAGGTATTATTTATGAAAAATACATCATGCACAGATTATTTCAGTTAAATTTGCGTGAAAGAAGACCTAATTTTCACTTCACAAAATTTAATCCAAGTAATTGTTTTGACCATTACACATAGTTACACCCTCGAAAGTTTTTTTGTTACAAAATGTTATTTAAACAAGTCATCAACGAGAAAGTTACTCCACTAGGAAGCGGCTCCCACAACAAAGGTTTAAAAATTCAAATTTCGACGGTTCAGCAACTCTGACATTTTTTTCTCGAGTGGGCTCGAATTCTTACTTGCCCCAAGGCCTCCAGACTTCGAAAATCTCTCTTAATCCGACCTTGATCCTGCAGAAGTTTCAAGTTGGTCACATTATGGACAAGTTTACACATACATTGCCCCATTATCATTTTTGTAGGGCCATCGGCGCGGCGGCGCATCGCAACAGCGGAAACTGTCCTACATCCTGCGATACTGAACTTTTACTTTGTATTTAACTATCCGTCAAACAGTAGATTGGCATCATAAATGCCCAATCTAGGGCAGGCGTTTTCAACCTTTTTGGTTTTAACGGCAATTTTCGTTCATCAAAATTTGACGCCACACCAGTAAAAATAGCCAAGTGCGAGTCGGACTGGCGCGTGGAGGGTTCTGTAATAATATACCCATAATATGTATAACATAAGGACAGCAGAGGCTTATTAATCGCACATACCACGCGTCAGTTGTTTTCTTACTATTTGCTCATTAAAATAGCTATTCATGATTTCAATGCAGCTACTTCGCGGCAACCGCGGCACACTGTTGTGCCCCGGCACACCGGTTGAAAACGTCTGATCTATGGCAGTTAGGTACTTTGGTGTTCATTTTTTGTTAGTACTATATTGATAGCGCAGGCGTTTTCAACCTTTTGGTTTTAACGGCACACTTTTCGTTCATCAGTTTCACGGCACACCGTTAAAAAATTGCCAAGTGCGAGTCGGACCGGCTTCCGCTCCGTTACCATAACAATCTGACAACGTGAATCGCACACGCCACGCGTCAGTTGTTTTCGTACTATTTTCTGACTATTTTCTCGTTAAAATAGCTATTCATGACTTCAGTGCAGCAAAGGGCAGAAGTACCGGTTTTGGCCACCATAAGCCCGTTTTTGGCCAGTTGACATTTGCAGTCATATATACAAAGTGACATGTAGTATTAAAATAATATGTTTAGTGAGTTTTCAAAAGTTTATACTGAAAGGAATAAAGTTTATAATGATTTATTCCTATACATTTATTTCAAACATATATTTAAACAATAAATGGCCATACTCGTAAACGGTACAGTGGCCACAAACGGTACTTCTGCCCTATACGCTTCGCGGCAATCGCGGCACACCGCCGGTTGAAAACGTCTGTGATAGCGTAATGCATTTCTGCAGTGTTCAAACCAGTTTTTTTTTTTTGCTTTTGTTTTGTAATCCAACTACCACTAAAATATATATTATGTGAAATACATAATTATGTATTTTAATCTGTTTAGTTTTCTTTATTTATAACATCAAAAACAGTTTTTTAAGTCAAGAAAAAATAAAGTTTATAGACTGCAATTTAAATCTTGCTATCATAATCGTCATCCAGTCCCTTGTCATTAAGTTTAGATATTTAGTTATTTTGTCTTGTTATTGTGAATTATGTAGGTTGTGTTTGCCTGTTATTGGATTAACATTCTGTTTATGTTACTCACACATTGACTTTCTGTTAATCTAATGGTATCTGTTGACAAACTAATAAATAAATAAATTAAATTAAAAATAAGCTAGGGAAAGATTAGAATTATAACCTTTAGTTTTACATAGGTTACTTGAATAATAATTGGTCATTATGTTGGTACTCTTCTTGATATAGTCTTGTTTATTTTAGCTAGAGGTGTCAAATGAAAATTATTGATCATAACGGATTTTGGTAATCACTACGTAAATAGCGATAACACATTATCATCTTATCGCAGATGCCAGTTCAATAATCATCAGCTGTCACACTTGAAACATTGTCATGGATTTCAAAGATTTATTTTTACCTTTACTAGAATAGTTCTACTGTGAAAATTGTGTCATTGAGCAAATAATAATTTTACAAAGAATGACTCAAACCAATATATTTAAGTGAAATATTTTTTATGGCTAAGTGATTAAGGCAGCATATATACATCAAAACAAAAATAGGACTCTTGAGATGAAACATATCGGAAGAAAAGCTTTAATTTGGTATGTGTCAAAAAAATATTGACAGAAAACTGTTTTAGTTTCATGTTTCAAAAATATGTGTGACATTGGTCCGTACAATCGCCATCATATATGTCGGAGCGGCCAAGATGATCAAAAATATTGAAATGTAAACTCTAATACCTTAATAATAGTGTGTGCCAATATTTTTGACCGCCTTGACTACTCCGAAATATTAGATGGAGACTGTACCAACATTATTATAATTGAGCTGTCCATAAATTTAATTGAATGTTAACCCGCATTCTATTCACATCTATATTATGTTGTCTAAAATTATTCGGTTTGGTGTGGTTTCAAAAATAAGCTATACTTGGTTTGGATAGGTAAAACTAAGTGTAAACAAACTTCAGCTACCAGATTTGGTACATTCAAGGATTTTAAATGTTTCACTTATCTATCATTGTAATACAAACTAGGCTAGTGTATTTCAACACAGAAAAGCTTTTTCAAAATGTCTGCTATTTAAAATGTCCATAATCTCAGGAAGTCCACTTCTTACAGTCTTCTTAAAGTTCACTTTTTTATTTAGGCTATTATCTTATAATGTTTGTTTTCCCATAATGTATGCTTTATTTTCAAAGGATTTTTGCTTTAAAATGATAAAGAATTTTAGGTAATGTTCAAGATTGCAGACATTTTGGGAATAAGACTTTTCTGCAATGCCAAAATTGTAAAGCCTAGTTTAGACCTGCAGGAAAAATCATGCAAATTGTAATACATTGCAACGCCATAAAGCAAACAGGTTTGTAGTAGTTGATTGAGTGCCGCAATGTAATGCAACTTGCACAACTTTTCTTGCAGGTCTAAACTGGGCTTTAGTTGCAGACATTTTGGGAATAATCAATTTCTGGAAAGCAAACATTATACAAAAACTGTCATTCTTGGAGGCATACACCACACAATTTCATACATACACATACAAAATACATTTTTGGAAAATGGACATTTCAGGCCTGAGCCAATAAAACATCAAAATGCCCATTTCTTCATTACCAGTCCAAAAGAAGTTGAACAGTGTATCATAGTTTTAAATCATTTTCCTTGGTCTCCTTTTTTAGAAAGTACATATGTACTACTTTTCCACTCGAGTAATACAATTTTAAAAAAAGGATGTTTACATATATACTTACTCACCTATACTTTTGTCTGTTTGTACTTGGATATTTTAATTGGTTTGGAAACCATGGTTTTCATATGTTCTATACTATTTTATTTTCAACATGTCTAAAGAATCTACTAATTTATGTAAAAATTCATTGTTTAAATAAATAAACACATAAGAATCTACTGTTTTAATTTCCTTAAAATATGAACTTGAACCAAACATTCGTAACATTGACAAAACAAAGACCAACATCAAACATACCTATTTTTACCTGCACAATACAGTTAATTTGTCCTTGCTTGTTTTAATATTTTGAAACAAACTGACTTACCTCCTTGGGCTTTTGCAGTACGCGTTGTAAGTTCCAATATTATCAGGAAATACACAAGATAAAAGCACCAGACACATGAACCATCACTTCTAAACATTTTAGCACTTTTTAAAGTATTTTGTGACATAATTTACAACCAAGCGCGATTAACTCGGTAAATTACTATTTACACTAGAAATACGAATTAAACCTTACATTTTGTTACAAAAAATAACATAATCATAACAAAGCACTACCGTTGACGACCCGACTGCGACTCGTACGCGTACGCTTCGACGCGCAATCAGCGCGAAACAACCAACCAACTGTCAACTGACTGAGAGTAGAGAAGAGAAGTCGGAGTCGGGGCCCGACTGTCGGACAACTTGCGGACAACAGACAACCAACAGTCAGCTCATTGTCACTGAAACGTCAAAATATTTGCGTTATTTTGTTATGTTGGAAAGCATGGTATTTCCTGCGTATTTACCTAAAAAAAAGGTGTCATTGTTCAATATCTAATGATATCTGTGGTAACAAGAAGTGTTGCAAGTGTGAAAATAGTGGTAGAAAAGTAGAAAATCGTAAAGTCGGTAAACATAAAATCTACGATAGTAATTTTGGATTCAAAAACAAGAAATAAATGATCATTAATTTAAAAAGAAACAGCTTAGGTTTTACAAGTTAATTAGTAATAACACAGAGTAATAAGTACTCGATGATCCCTCATTCTGTATATTACATATATGTATTATTAAATTAAGTAGGTATTCCGCTTTTATAAGCCGAATGCCATGATACGAAATTCAAAAGTTGGACTTACTTTGGTGTATAAGCCTGACGCCTACTTAGTCGGTCTTTGAGATTGTAAATTTTCACAGGACGCACGAAGTTGCAGGCAAGATAGTGAAGTATAGGGATATTTTGCCAAGATTACTGCTGTAAAAGATACTTTCCTTTGTCTTTCCAGAGAAAAGTATATATCTTGTGTTGTCATTTATTATTATTGCCATATTTTACAAAAAAAATAAATTTGTTTCGTTTTTTTAATCGTTGATTCAAAAAATAATATTCATGTACCCAGCTCTTTTAAAAAGCTCCAAGTTATTCATACGACTTGTTTTTGACATGAAATAATTTGCGATTAATCTAGTGTGGCGACTCGAAAATTACCAGCGGGGATTCCTGTATAATCTCACCGCCAGACCCAGTCCAGTGTGAGTGTTGGTTTGGTTGATTGTACTTGATTTGAATTTGAAATCGCGCCGATCAGCTCATTTGTTTCACTGATTTTGCTGAACACACAAGTTTATTGCAACGTAGAATCAATAATTCTAATTAAGTGTCCCGTTTGATGGCGAAATTGGGTGCATTACCGTAAGTTAAATCTTTCGAAAAAATAAGTTCATTTAATTTAATGTAAAACCTAATCTTTTACCTACTATAATTTCGTAAAGTTATCTGATAACATGCATCTATCTTTCAATTCTATATATTATATGCTTGCACTTTACACTTAAGGAAACATTACATATCATTATGAATTTATTCCTTCTATCAAAATCTTTATTGCAACATTCCTTTGTTCTTTTCCTTCAATAGGTATATATGATTCATGCTCATGCATTTTGGTTGGTAGTTAATTAATATTCTAAAGAGAATGATCATTCCGACAGAAGTTTAACTCTATGTTCAGACTGTTCATTTTTCTCTCACTCGGAGTGGTATGTGTACCTAAGTCATACCTTCATATGGAATGAAAATATCCAACAACATTGGATTGTTTCACTATGTATTGCTGATTTTTGATAGGAAGTACCCCCTGGGAAATTTTGATATTTAGGCAAGTAGTAGGCCAATGTATGGCCCATTCTCGGAAACTCAAAATGAAATACTCCCTGAAAAACAATACATTAAAAAAAATCTTAAAAAAACATGTCAAGAAATGTCACAAGTAGAATGTTCATACTCATCACAAATATTCTTCACTACAAGAGGTACTCACAAAAAAAAACCAGAGCTCAATTTGATGTAAGGGCTGACTTACTATGGAAACCTAAACCTGACTATGGCCTTTACCGTGAGCTTAATGCTGAAGGAAAAGATTGTGAGGAAACCTGTACCTAACTGTGGAAAAATTCAATGCTTTTCTTTGTAATTAATTAATTTTTATTATTAGTTAATATTCTTTTTTCTTTTTCTCTTGTCTATTTGTAACATGTCACTCTTATGTGTCTAATTTGTAAAACATACTCTTAGAGCCCCCCAAAATACAGGCTTGTGCTTAGTTTGGGGTCTGCCTGATGCTTGAAGTTTCTTTGCGCTATAAAATCCGGGATACAGAAATTTGTCGAAGAACTAAAGTCACCAACATAGCTGGAAAAATATGTAAGTTGAAGTGGCAATGAGCGGGCCACATCGCTCGAAGAACAGATAACCGTTGGGGGAGAGAAGTCCTCGACTGGTGACCACGAACCGGAAGAAAAAGCGTTGGCAGGCCTCCCACCAGGTGGACTGACGACATTGTGAGAGTTGCGGGAAACCGGTGGATGGAATTGGCGAGTTGTTGTTCATTGTGGTGTTCTAACGGGGAGGCCTTTGTTCAGCAGTGGACGTCTTTTGGCTGATGATGATGATGATATCTCTTAATACAAAAAATGAATTTTTTATGCTGGTCTAAAAATAAATTTATTTTTATTATTATTCTTACACAAGTTTGATATTCAATATTTTACACTATCGCTATTCATAAAATTAAGCTTGATATTTACTTGTCCCAGTAAAGGAGCTGGTAATATGGTTTCGACTTAATTATAGGCAAAGGACAAAGACCATTTGTAGCTGATAACAAATGCAATCAAACATCCTGTATGTAACCCACAGATAACAATGTTAGCAAACAAAACACTGACTCAGCTCAATCACTTAGTTACAAGTGTTTAATGTCAGCAGTTTTCTTTTAGGCTCATCCAGTGTAGTTGTGAGTAAACAAAATATTGTTTTGCTAACAGTTCTGCCAGGTTTCTACTGAGCGAGTTGCCTCGAGCGGGAGCCATTTTCGGTGCTAACTGCGTAATTTTTATTAGTCAGTCTCTGTACTTTCTTTTTATAAAATCTTCAAAATGAGAATTCTTTATTGGTCTGTTCTGTATGTTTATTTCTTTTCCAATGAACAGCACTATACAATGTTCCAATGGAAGGCGAAAAAACTTAACACTATGGACAACCTTTCGCATGTATCTCTCAACGTCATTCTAAAACATGATACAACAAGTTTTATTGTCTTGAGTGACCACTAACAGCCCATAATTTTGAAAGTTTGTGCTAAGAAACTTCTTTAATGTTGTTTTTAGCCTGCCTTTGGAACGTAAAGTCTGATTCAATGACTTAGAGAAAATTCAGGGAAATCTACTGAAGTAGATGGGGAATTCCCTGTAAGTCTTTTATCTATGTAAATGTTCACGACTTTGTTGTGCATTTGACAGTGTTTTACTCAGAAGTAGATAGATATACAGCTTTTGAAAGAGGTTGTAAGCTCACATCCATACTAATATTATAAATGATTATAAATGCGAAAGTGTGTGTGTGTTTGAATGTTTGTATGTTTGTCCGTCTTTCACGTCGAAACGGAGCGACGGATCGACGTGATTTTTGGCATAGAGATAGTTTATGGGCCAGAGAGTGACATAGGCTTCTTTTTATCCCGGATAAATGCACAATTCCCGAGGGAACAGCGCGCGATAACCGAATGCCACGCAGGCGAAGCCGCGGGAAAAAGCTAGTAGTCTAATATATATAAACCTTGAGTAGGGTGACAAAGAATTTCAAATAAAAAATATTTAAAAAATAAAAATTACTTAAGTTAAAAAAAGTTTTGTAACTGCGACTTAAACGTGACCACTATCAATAACTGAATTAGAAAAATTTGTAACTGATCACCGATAAAAAAAAAACATTGTGTGTAATATAAATAATGTTCAATAAACCACATAATAGTACTGTAGTTCTTGTCAGTTCTTGAAAGTTTAATAGCATTTTTGTGCCCAATGTTGCAGGTGAAAATGTGTTCGATATTAAACAAGAATGCAATATTAACGGGCCCTGTGGACTCTCTCTGCCTGGCCTGCGAGGATCATCTCCGTGGTGACGAGGATGCTGTGCAGCATATCGCTAAACCCATACATAAGAAGAACCTGGAGGCCACCAGCTTCTACGACAAGTACAAGGATGACCATGTCAGGAAGGTTGGTTCTATAGGATAGTTTTTATTCTATTTTTTTTCCGAGGCTTAAGTTCTATCTATAGGATAGTGTCAGCTATTTTTGTGTTTGAATGAGCCTTGATACCTTCATATTTTTAATTGGGCAATTTTTTTTTCTAGTTTATCGAAATAATTCATTCAATCAATTCAAATCTATAGATTTGAAGTTGGTTAATTTATTTTTTTTAATGTAAACACTACCATGCACTATAGTGAATATAATTTTTATCCAGGTCAAAAAAGGCTACTATTGTGAATACTGTAACATGTTCCTGAAAACTTCAGCCAAGGTGGGACCTCACGTCAACGAGGCGAGACACTGCGAAAGGAAGGCCTCGCAGCCTTTGAAAAGAGAGGGTAGGTCTTGATTTTAGAATTTATACTACTTCTACACTTTCAAACAAGCCCTTGTTAGACACGTAAAACATCTGGTAGCATGGCGAATGGTTGTGTTGCTCTGAACATGAGCTCTGGTTGAGTTCGGAACGCGTCAGTGTGGTGTGGTGGGGGTGAACCCATCTTGCGTGATTTGCGTGTTCTTACAGTGTGGAGGTGGAGGAACTGCATGAACACACATTTCTTGCATAAACGTAGCTAACATAATAAGATCGCGGGTGAGCAGAGCAAAGACATTGTTTCAGTTCTCTCCTAGTACATAACTATGCCTACTTTGGGACAAGGTTGATCAGTCTCATGATATTTATTTATATAAAGAGTATGTTATCTATAATATAAAAGTGAACCGCCAGAACGGGAAAAAAAACGAGACAGAGCACGATGGCGCTCTACAACACCATTTTGACACGTTTCTCCCAAACGACGCATTATTTTTCTGGAATATTAAAGCAATTCGATTCTTTTACCTTGGGAATCGCGAAAAACTTGAGAAAATATGATATTGGGTGTGTACATTTTGTATATTAAGCAAAATAAAATCACAAGTTCGAATTTCGAGCCAAAAACGAGCGATCTATTATCTATGCCAGTGTTGCCATTCAGGGAAAAATAACTATTCATTATCAGTCTGTAAAGCTCTTTACCCATTCATTGCCGCGCGCCAGATTACGCTGGGCTTAAGAGTTATGAAATTTGGTATGTAGATAGCTGGATGTCTGAAATAACACATAGGCTACTTTTATTCCAATATTCCCACGGGTTCTTAACACAACACCTCAATGAAGATTACGATATACATTTTGGGATTTCCCACGGGAATTTTGTAAAACCCCGGAATTTCAATTGTAACTACCAGATCGAATAGTTTTCGCGGACGAAGCCGCGGGTTAACTTTAGTTTATATAAAAGGTTTGGTTCATAATCTTGTGTAGATATGAACCGTCGAAAATGACGCCTAAGGCTGCATTTCCACTAGAGGTGTGCGAGGATGTGTTGCGACGAATGAGTTTTTCATAAACCAATAGAAACGACAAATTTACCTATCCTCGCTCTTCTCAGTTTATTTTTTATTCGACTGGATGGCAAACGAGCAAGTGGGTCTCCTGAAGGTAAGACATCACCACCGCCCATAGACACCTGCAACACCAGGGGGATTGAAGATGCGTTCCCAAACTAGAGGCCTTAAGATGGGATACCTCAAGTGCCAGTAATTTCACCGGCTGTCTTTCTCTCCACGCCGAAGCGCATCAGTGCAAGCACTGCTGTTTTACGGCAGGAATAGCGAGCAAGATGGTGGTAGCAATCCGGGCGGACCTTGCACAAGGTCACAACTGTTTCCACCAAAGCGGTGCTGTGCGAGGATAGGTAAATGAAGCGTTTCTATAGGTTAAAAAAAACACATTCATCTCCATCAATCATATTACACCCTCGCGCATCTCTGGTGGAAACGCATCTTAATCTCGTAAGTCCTGACTTTTTTTTTATCATACATGGTTCTACAGACCGAGGCGAGAATTGTAAGTTTTGTGATTTTTACATTTTAATTACTTATTACATTTAATTTAAAGTTCATAATTCATTGAAAAATTTGTACTTCATCAAATACTTTGTGAAGTACACGGGGATTTACGAGGTTAAGGGGCTGTTTCACCATCCATTGATTAGTGTTAACTGGCGGTTAGGTGTGATGCCGTCTCTATTTGTTTTGTTCGAATAGACGGAGATGGCATCACATTTAACCGTCGGTTAACGCTAATCAATGGATGCCCCTAAATCAATTATTCTGTATTATTGCTTCAGGTAATAGCGTTGTTGCCTTTGAAAAGGTATTCATACCGGAGAACGCATGGCACGGACTCACAGATGACACGTGTTGCGTTTGCGATGCAGAGTTCGACAATGCCCTGTTGCACAAGACAGGGACAGCTCATATCCTCAACCTAGTGTTAGCTGAGATAGAGATAACTGACGGGAACGTGTTTAGAAAGGTAAAGTAACGCTAGCGCGGCAAAAAATTACACTTCTATTTCTTATTTATTAATTTAATGTTAACATGTTTACTTTTTATAAATGTTTCTTTTTCTTATCTTTATAAGTTGTCTTCTCGTTATTAGCTTAGCTGGAGGAGATTTCTTATAAGAGATAAGTTTGCCTGTTTTTACGTCTCTCTGCGAATATAAAGAGTTTACGTACATACTTTTGCCAGCACGGAAAAAAAATACCAACTACTCTTCCTAATCTCGGAAACTACTGCGCCTACATTTTTACCCCTTTAGGAGTTGATTTTCAGAAAAGCGATGCGTTACAATAGAAACAGTTAAAAAAATTAAAGTTTATCCCTTACTTATTACTTACCCTTTAGAAGTTAATTTTCGAAAAACCCTTCCTCAGTACTTAAATAATGTTCACACGTTTACACAATGAAAAGTTACAAAATGCAAAGTGCAAAATTTCAAGCTCCAAGTCCCAGACTCTCAGAAGAACTCGCACTCAGCTTTTTCTTTTATATAAATATTTACCACTAAACTTCGGTAGTCTTTGAGGGATAGTGTGAAAAACATGAGTTATAATTAAACGCCATTTATTTTTTACTGTTAGTGTACCTAATAGCGTATTAATAATTTCTAGGTAGACGATTCAACCTTCCAGTGCTTGACGTGCAATGTGGTTTGGGCCATAAAAGATATGCCTGTGCATTTCGACGGAGCAGACCACAAAGAGCAGTATAAAAAATGCTGCAATTCTGCAGAAAATGTAATCAAACCCAAAAAAGAAACACCGGATTTGGCAAAAGTAGAAAAGCAGAACAAAAAGCCTGAAAATGACGCTCCAATTTATGAAACACCCAAAAAAGAACCACCGGAAGCCGTAAAGGAAGATAATCACAGCGTAAAGTCTGAGAAAGGAGCACCAAAAGATGAAACATCCAAAAAGACCCCTGAGAAAGAAATTCCAAAAGGAGTTGAAACTAAAAAAACACCAGAGGTCGCGAACGAGAAGGCAAAGGACTGCGAAAAAAAACTTGAGACTGACAAGAAACCGGAGTCGAAGAAAAACAAGGCTGCATCGAGTTCAGCTAAGCGTGATGAAATGAGTAAAATGGACAAAGAAATATGTGACGCTCTTGGTGCTAATAATTACATAGCTACGAACGTGAATGGTGGGCTATGGTGCATCTTATGCGACTGGGCGATGGACAAGAAAGCCGTTCAGAGCCACCTTAACAGCAAACACCACCTTACCATCCTCAAGATGCACAGAGAACGAGAAGCAAAGAATAATCCAGAAAATGAAAAAGGAACTGACGACAATAAGGATGATGAGTCGAAATGCAAAGAAAAACCTGACGAAACTTCAAAATTGGACCAGAAGGAAAAGAACAAAAGCAAGATTGTAGATGCAGCAGATACATTCCAAAAGAACAATATCAAGCTAGATATGGTCAATGGATCTGCATATTGCAGAGTCTGCTCAAATAGTGTTGACTACGATTTTGATGTAATCAAAAATCACATTGACGAGCACAAAAAGGCTCCAAAGCCCGAAAAGGCTAAAAAGAACGAAAACCTGAAATCATTCGCTAACAGTGCTGAGAAAAAATCCATTTCACTAGTTACCAGCCCTGTCCATATTAACGGGAATGCAGACAAACCAAGACACGAAAAAGATGAAGAATCCAAACAACGTAAAGACAAAGAATCCAAACAAGATGAAAACAAAGAATCCAAACAAGAAAAAGATAAAGAATCCAAACAAGTAATAGACAAAGTATCGAAACAAGATAAAGACAAAGAACCTAGCCAAGATTCTGAACAAGAAAGAAAAAAGTATGCGAAAGACAACAACTTAAATTACAACAAAGAGGCAAACACCGCTTTCTGTTCTGTTTGTCTTACCAAAGTACCACCAGCTTTAAAAAACATGAAGGAACACATCAACGGAGTCAGTCACAAGAACAAAGTAGCTCAGTCGAAGGTCAAACCTATTAATATTAAGCATGTGGTGACTAAAGTGTCGAGTCAGAAATTCATAGACAATGCCGTGACTATAGAGACCTTTTTCTACATAGACGTTGTTATCAATGAGAAGTATTGCTTGAACATTATCAGCTTTTTCATGATGACCAAAATCGGGAACCAGGTGCGGTGCCAAGCGTGTGAGGTGAATTTGGCGCAGTCTCAGATAGATACTCACAAAAATACTCCGCGTCATGAAAGGGTTATGAATGAGACTCCTGTGGTGTCGTCTGAGCAATCGGAGTTCATAAGAGAGGTAAGAGCTTTGTCTGCATCTGCTATCAGCCTATCAGACAGATGAGATAGGGATTTAGGTACACAATTAATCAATCAGATAGGCATTTTATTTATCTATATTTCGATCTCAAAGTAGCATTATTTAAAAATTTCACTATCATCATCCATTGGAAGACATCCACTCCTAAAATAGGCTCCCCCCAAAGAACGCCACTATAATCTGTTCTGTGTCCAGGTCTAGTCCAATGGGCTAGTTTCCTTATAAATTCTTATCCATGTTTTGGTCGGTCGGAGGTTGTAACCTCCTTTTCGCATCACTTTCCGCACGAAAATTTTCAATCTATTTTCTGTCTCTAGCCGTGTGGAGGGCGTTGTGAACTGTAGAGTCAAGAGCGGTGCGAATCTGGTCAAACCAACGCATTTGGCTGCGACCAGGAGGCCTCTACCAATGCACTTTACCAGTTACAATTAGCTTCTCACCGTCTTTCCTTGCATTGTGCCTGAAGTATTCAAGAACTCTCTCATTCTAAGGGGGAGATCTTTGGTCAATCGTAGATCTTCCGGTTGTTGATGACAATGAACCGAAGTCGTAAAAAAAAACTAAATTTATGCTTGCTTTTTAGTGCCGCCCAAACGTCTTCCACTGCGGTTTCTGCAATCAGCTGGAGTCCCCGTGGGCCTCAATGGAGAAACATCTCCAGTCCACAGCCCATCGCGAAGCCAAGACCTCGTCCTACTGGCGTTTGCAGAGCCATCTACCTGACATAATGCAACACCGCACTAGGCAGACCATGAATTTCATGTTGTTTAACCGCATGCTGCAGGTGTTTGATGACTAGTCATTTGAATGTAGCAGTGCCGTTGAAAAAAAAAACGTTTTTGGGGTTTACTGGCAAGTTATGAATTCGAAGTTAGTATCGTACAGTCGCTCTCAGTCTCGGGTTAGTATCATTTCGTCTAAAAAGCAGCTGGCCTAAGTAGCAAATTAGCAATTGGTCTAAGACGCAACTGGTGTAAGTAGCAAGTGGTCTAAAATTCTTTGACTCAAAGTTGACGGCGGAGCTCCTATTCCGCGTAGCTAAGGCACTGCGTACCTTGACGCGACTTTAACTTAACCTGTTTTTTCAAATTATCGACAAAAACAAGTTAGGACCAGTTGATTTTTAGACCACTTGGGTACTTATACCAGATGCTTTTTAGACGAATTGATTGACCTTAGTCTCTGGTTAAATACTTAGCACGAGTGAGATGGCATGATACGAGGTTCGAATTTCTAACTTCGGAATATAAGACTTAAACTGTTACTAAGCTGATAATGAGAGAGTGAGAGTACTACGTACTTATAAGTAGCAGTGGGGGGATACCAGTCCATGAATCCAAATAATTATATTTTTGACTTTTTATATTCTGCCCCCTCTGTTGCTCTGTGTGAGACGAAGACCAAGACTCTTCGTCTATGCTAGTGTTTGTCTGTCATCTAAACCAGCGTTTCTCAAATATTTGGTCGCGACCCGAACACGGAAATAAAATACCGGGTTGCAGCCTTGTCTCATTATTTCAAATCAAATCATATGCTTGCACCGTGGTAGTCGTTATGCCAAATTACGTTTTTTTTTTCTCTAAGGGCATAAGCTAAATGGCGCGGGTGTACTTCACGGGCGCACGCCTGCGGGCGCGGGTGCGTAAAACCCGTCGCACGCGACGGGCGCAGTTAGCGCTGCTCATGCTCATACTATTTTTCAACAGGCGTCCACCCGCTCCGTGCAAACCGTGTCAGCCAGCGTAGGCCCTAAGTGTGAAAAAACTCATGGTAAGTAGGTCACCATGGGAAAACACTAAAAAAAACGGGCCAAGGCATAATAAAGTTTGGGAAACGCTGATCTAACCATTGCCTTAGCCAACAAACACTAACAGAAAGATGTTGCGTTTGCAGTCTTGTTACATATTGATATTGATTACTTTTTAATTTTTTGATTCAGGGATTAATCGATAAGAGCAGGTACACATTAGGTCTTTAAAAACGGGACGTTTCATGTGTCAAGACCTCCTGACTACTTAGCTGTGTGTATGCGCGCTAAAGTACGAGTTTGATTTGATCAGACTAACAATTGAGTTAATAGGTTTTTTGTACTGTCTAGGATTAACTGAGCTGGAAACGCTAATTTTGTAGGACGTAAAAATATCATTTCATTTGGGAACCTTGCCTGCTCCCAAAAGGGAGTTAATATAAAGACGCGTATTTATTTAGTCAGATACTTGGCTAAAATGCTTTTTTTAACGCTTATATAATATCTACAATTCTACAGTCCACTACAAAGAGATTGCTACAGCCAATGCTACAAAATTATGTACCAACTTAATGTTAACACAATAAAGTCGTGTATACATATTATTTTTGTAACTTTCATCGTATTGTCTTTGCAGTCGACTGTACCAGCTTATTAAATTTCTGGATTTCATAACTCTGTGAAAAAATCTCGTTTTAATTTTAGTTATATTATGATGCTGCGTATTTCGTATGAGCCGTAGAAATGTGTAACTTTTACCCCCTGTTTCACCATTCATTGATTAAAATCTGACGGATAAAATGTGATGCCGTCTCTGTTTGTTTTGTTCGAATAGACGGAGACGGCATCACATTTATCCATCAAATAAAATTAATCAATGGATGGCGAAACAGTCCCTTGGTGTATTTTTTTATTCAAGCCTAAACTTGCTGAGGCAAAGGTGCTGTCTTACTTTAAAATCGTCGTATTTTTAATTCCTCGGTATTTTAAATACCGTGGTCAAAATGTAATATATAATACAGGAATAGGTTCTCTGTCTTTTCGGCTAAATTTTATTTCCAAATGTTTCATTTGCTAAACTGTTTCATTTCCCAACTAACATAAAACAAACCTAACCTAACCTACTGTGCTGTGTTATACAACAAAACCATAAGAAAATGCACTGAGAAAAAAAAATGGTTTCGGAGAATAATTGAGTTGGGAAATAAAAAAAATTGCCAAATGAAACATCTGGGAATCATATTTTTGCGAAAAGGCAAAGGTACTAGAACTAAATAAGTTTTTATATGTAATTGTAACAGGCATACGTAGGTACATATGTATAGTCAAAAAGAATAGAATGTAAGAGATGTTTTAGGTATAAATCATATCATAAGCACAATTCTGGTATGTTGTGGTGATTGTTGTATTTTGAACATGACACACATGATTTGTGATATTGTTAATTCGTAAGTACTCCATTGTTACAATTATTAATTTTAAGAGTAAAGTATTATTTTTGTACCTTTGATGTTTAATCGTGGTTAGAGACTTAACGATGAATAAGTATTTCTTTTGTCTCCGTTCCACCGATCTCATTGTAAAGATCAATCTCTGTTGTGAAAAGTCTAAACCTTTTTAACAGGTTCCCTGTCCCATGAGGCACATGTGCCTCATGCGCGTGCCTCGTGGCCAGGATGAAAATAATGCAGTTTTTCTTTCGATAAATAGTATTTTTTTATTCTAGAAGCACATTTAGTTAACCAATTAAAATTACTAAGGTTACATTACATTGCGGATATTACATTACTTTATCATTGCTATGGGGACAGGGAACCTGTTAAGGAACCTTTCAATCGACTTAGAACTAACCGAGCATTTCTGAAAAAGTTTGTACATTTGATTTGCGACTCCGATTTGGATAAAAATATGCAGGTATGTAGAGTGAACGATACTGAGTCGTAATAACATAGTTTCTCAAAATGTCCCAATTGATTTGTATGGAAATTTCCTTTTTTGTTACCAAAACTCTATGGGTTTGCGGTAACAAAAAAAGGAACTTTCCATACAAATTAATTGGGACATTTCGGGAGACTAAAAACTCTACTAAACTCGGCTTTACATAGTTGTGCAAGTTGCAGAAAGTTTCCACAAAGTTGGAAAAGTTCTCCTATATGAAAAATTCCGCAATTTTGGAAAGTTTCCTTTGGCACATCAGTAATCATACAACAGAAAGTACAATTTACACAAGTAGGTGGAAGCAAATAGATCTCGTATGCGGCCTGTTTAAATTTTGTTAATGTAATAAATAATATATCATAATAGTTTCTTTGTTACGAAAGTGATGCTGTGAATTCATTAGTGCTGACTAAGCTCAATCGCTTGTTAAGATAGTATTTATTTTCTTAATAAAGAAAATTCAATTTTATTATTATGTTGTTACTTTTCTAATTAACCTTTATTTCCTTCTTCCATCGGACTTGTACGAACTTTACCAGCCCACTTGGTGGGGGGATGGGGGCGGGCTAGCCACGGTGAGTTCCGGTACAGTCGTCAATGTCGCTATCAGATATATCGTAGCTACTCAGATATGTATTCTTTTACAAATATAATATTTTACTCGCAAATGTGATGATAATCATTGTAGGTATGTAGCACACTAGAATTACGAACATCGACTCATTAAAGCCCTCAGTCTTCGCCTTCGGGCGTCTAATAGACTCGTTCGTAATTCCTTATTTTCCGCCCTTAAGACACAATGTACTATTTCGGAGCAGCATTACATTTAAATAAATTCGTTACACTAGAAAAGGTAAATAATATCAGAACATTAATTTTGTCATAAATATAAGAGCAGCGACTTTCCTTGTGTGGGCTAAATCATTACAGATTTAGTAAATAATGTTTTTAAATCGTATTTTGTCAAATAACTCCTTATTTATCTTGCTCTCTCAATCAGCTTCAGTATACTTTGCTGACAGCACGATGTGGAAACATTTGTGGCGTCTGAAAGCGCTTCTCATTCCCGGACAGAAAGCCTGGATGCCGAATCGTTTACGTGTCTCTGTGGTGGCCTGGTGGCCACAGTGACCAGCAGGGCTACTACGAAAATCGAAACTCGAAGTCCGTATCGTACCGTCCCTCTCGCTCTCGTATTAAATAGTATAAGTGCCAGAGGGACCACACGACACGAACTTCGAGTTTCGTAGTAGCCCTGCCGGTCTTCTAGCGAAGATCGGGCCACTGATTTGTTGAGCCAGCCGCTCGACGAATGGGTTCAGTATAATAACGCCTTGCAGAGCTGAATTCCCTCTCTTTTCCCATCTATCAAAGACTACCCATCTTCTCCACCGTAAGTGTAAACCAGACCAATCTCTGTACTGTAATAATTCTTAATTAGGTACTGCGTATTGTGCATATTTATTATATCAATAAAGACTTTATAAACACTTAAACACCAAACATTCACTACATCTGTGTACATATATGAAGCCTATAATAAAATCCATACTAATATTATAAATACGAAAGTGTGTGTGTTTGTATGTTTGTCCGTCTTTCACGTCGAAACGGAGCGACGGATCGAAGTGATTTTTGGCATAGAGATAGTTTAAGGGGCCAGAGTGACATAGGCTACTTTTTATCCCGGAAAAATGCACAGTTCCCGCCCGAGGGAACAGCGCGCGATAACCGAAATCCACACTGGCGAAACAATGGGGAAATAAGCTTTCAGGGCCGATGTTCATTTGGTCCCAGCTAAATCTTACGCCACGCCGCGAGAAGGGTCGCTGGCTTTTGTTTTTGACGTCATTTAAACGCCATCTATATAGAACTTACCGTGCTAACTGAATGAGGGCTATCGTTTTTTGTCTCACTAGATGGCGCACTGTAGCGCGAGGTTTTTAAGTATAATAATAATAAATAAATAAATATGGCTTTCAAAGTCTGTTATTACAGGCGTGAAAACAAAGTTTAGATTAAAATCATATTTAATACACCTTAAAACCGTGCCATAAAAATATCGAGCATGCCACAGTATTGCATAGTCCCCGTTTTGTTCGGAAAAAAGGGAGGACAAAGGTTTCCGAAAGACAAAACTGTCTCAAAACACAGTCATTCCCCGGAACGCATATTTGCTATAATTAATTTCAGGTATTGCAAAATATTCACAAATTTATTCTAATTATAAATAAACCCGCGTAGCTCACCCAAAAACTCCCCAAAAACTATAAAATTAGACATTTCGGAGATCTCATGCTACACTAGCGCCTCTAGTGGCGAATTTATATGTAGCCCTCATTACCCGTCAGCTAGCTATTTAATTATCTATTACGCTCAATAGATGGCGCTATCGGAGAGTATCGTTCAATAGCCTCCGATGTAAACACAAACTCGCTTCTCGCCATCGAGTAGTACATTGTTTACCTACGGTTTTTAAATAAGGCATTGTCGATTCGTATTTCGCGCCGACAACACGCGGGCATATTGCCGGTTTTCTGACCCATTATTTGTGTAGAATTCGTAGCAGTTGTAACTCGCTTTCAAAAGTGAAATGACAGTGTAGTGCTGATTTTAAATTTCGAACAGTATCAATTCATTTTGCCGCGATATTAAAATTTTTCGCGTGAACTTTCATAAAAACTTTGTTTTTTTTTTTTCATAAACAATACAATAGTCTTCATCGTGATTTTAAAGGGAACATATTTATTTACTGATTTAATGACATTTATTGTGAAACTTGCGATAAAGTGATATGAGTTTAATTTGAAAAGGTAAGATTTTTATTTTTACCCGACTGTGAAGAAGGAGGGTTATGTGTTTGACGCGTATGTATATATGTCTATTCCTATGTCCTCTCGTAACTACTCAACGGATTCGTCTTAATGACGCGAGTGACACTGGGTGCATGAAATTCTTAAAAAATCAAAATGGCGGATTTTTGGCGCCAAAATGTAAGTTTTTTGCTCTATGATATATATAATATTAATTTCGTCGAATATTAATTATTTTATTATCACGAAAGTCCCTTTTATGATTTTATGATTTTATCACGCGGTGTCATCACTTGTCTGATTGTGTGTATCACACGTTAACTTCCAAAATATGATGAAATAAATGGCTATATATGCGAGGGACGTCAATGTAAATAGGCACATCATGTCTCTTCTAAAAGCTTTTATATAATTTTACTTCGCCCACAGGTATAGGATTACCATTAGCCGTGGGGCCTATACTTTTCCGATGGATATATACATGAATATGACACAAAAATCACTAGCACCAATATCTGAATCTGTCACACAAGCGTGCATAAATATCTGACACGACTCTATTTCTAGGGCCGGTAGGACGTGTCAGATATTTTTGCACGCTCCGCTGTGGCAGATGTGAATGCATGTGACTGTACTTTTGTGCAACTTATGTTGTTGATATCCCTTAATATGTGCCAAAAAATCTGTTGGACATAGTACATACAAATAAAAGTAGCAATGTTTCGGGCAGTTGTCGGAAAGCGAACCTGTCAGTGTAAGCCTGTAAATATAATGCAGAAATAAGTAACTGCTAATTGCAAGATTTGCAAGTCCCCCGATTAGGGTTACCGAATGAAAAAAAATATAAATTAATCCGGGAAAACGACTGATTTTCTTAAAAATCTTGAGAATTTGTTACAATTTCACATTTTCGTTTCAATCAAGTCATGGTATTAAATAGTCTCTATAACATAGAGACAAATTCATATTATAACATAAATACATATTATATGTATATATATTTTTAAATAGGTACATAATAATATTATGTACTTAAAAAAAACAACTTTATTTCTCGGAAAAATCTTGAAATCCTGAGATTCCCAGAAATTTGTAAAATACTGCTGTACCTAATCCTGAAAAGAGTATCAAATCTGGAATCTCAGGCAGTAGCCGAGATTTATCCGTCAAATAAAATTAATCAATGAGTGGTGAAACAGCCCCTAAGTTGGTTAGGTCATTGAAAAATGACACTACCAGCAAGTCAGGCAGCCCGAAAACATTGATAATACCTATCGCTTGATGGATGACTATTTATTTTGATGACCTAAAATTGTTTACGTGGAACCTCTTTCATGATTGTTTGCATACCTGTCAACACACATATTGATGAATGGTGTCAAAACAATCTCAGGGCATCGTTTCCTTATGAGCTGATAAATTGTGTGCGTTTGGGATCCACAGAAAACCAGTATTGCTGCACACGTGTGGCAACACATGCTGTGGAGGCCCTTTTTAGTGTACTGTCGTGTCACCCCGTAACTTCAGTTTTAATGTCAGTTTTACCCCCTGTTTCACCATCCATTGATTAAATTTATTTGACGGATAAATGTGAAGACGTCTCTGTTTGTTTTGTTCGACGTAAGTTCGAATAGACGGAGACGGCGTCACATTTATCCCTCAAATAAAATTAATCAATGGGTGGTGAAACAGCCCCTTAGTGTTTTAGTCTTATACCTAGTGCCATCCAGGCAGACGCGTGTAATAAGAACCACGCGGCACGCGCCATCGTGAATGACTCTACCTACGAGTACATTAGTGTAAGGTGGTAGTACTGATGGAACCAAAATAAATCTATCTTTCTTTCTTTCTCTTTGTCTAGTCGTTTCCTCATGTGATCGCGGGGACACCAGAACAGGGTCTGTGAACAGGGTCTCCAGATGTGTCCCCAAAATATTGTATGGATGTGTCTGTTTTGTTACGAAAATTATTAAGAAAAATTTGTTACAAAACGGACACCTCCATACAATATTTTGGGGGCACATCTGGAGACCCTGTTTTTCCAGCTCGGAATCATAGACTGAGTCTACCTTCCAAATTTTGTTGAAATCGAAGAGATAAACTCAGGGTACAACGGAAGATAGAAATGCCCAGGTACAGTCAGCTGCATTAATATCTGCCACAGCGTGCAAAAATAACTGACACGCACGTTCTAGATATTGGTGCTGGTGTGGTGACTGTATGTTCCACTGTATTCCTTTTTTATCATTAATCTACGCTAATCTTTGTTTTTTTACATGGGAAAAATCAAAATTAAATTGATATATTTATCTATATCATCACTTGCTTGATCAGGATTTTGTCTCTATATGATTGACTCAGACACCGTAATGCAAGTTTTCGGTGGGATAACAACCAGTTAACTGTAAAGAGTTAGTCGAGTCAAGAACAGTGTTGCCGATTTTCCGGTTAGAGTTGTTCCTGCTCAGTTCCCCTGAATAACCCTGTAAGTATGTATATTATACTCAAGTGACTGGTTTATCCAGGGATCCATGCGCGTTGTAAACTTATTTAAGGGAGGTCGTGCCTTTACGATTCGTTATCACAGCTGTCCGTCGAGGTCGGTAAAGTATTGTTTGTCGCCCTTGACATAGAAAAAGTTTCGCGTCGTGAATTATTATTGACATTGGCTCGAGATTGGGACTAATTGTAAGATGGTGACGTGCAAGATAAACATACGGTGATGCCGTGTAAGATTAAGTGCTATTAGAGATTTAATGAGTGACTTGACTTACCTACACATACATGATGATATTTGACACGGAGATAGTTTGAGATCCTGAAACGACATCGGATAGTTTTTATTGAAACACTGTAATAAAAATGTGTAGTTTTCGTGGGAGCACGTAAATGAATTATTCGCAGTCGGAGCAATGGGGGCAACATTCCTAATTTCACAAAACCCCGTCTTTATTCGTTGTTTAGATATGGTAGTTGAAGTGAGATTCCAAGTTAAAACATGGAAACTCGACCCAAAATCGTGCTATTTCTTATGAATGATGTCTACATGGTATCTTAAAATTATCCGGGAATATTCAGCAGGTGGTTGGGTTAGTTAGACTGAACAGTGAATACCAAAAAGTTTTTCGTTTTTTTTTTAAAATTGTGGTTAACAAAATGTTTCCATTGATCGATGCTCAAAGTCATGACTACACTTTGAATCAAAAATGCCGATGTAAAAAACCTTACACGGACATTCCGTGTTCATTCGTATCCTAATAACTAAGCCTGTTATAACCAAAACTAATTCTCTTATATATCATTTTAACTGGTTCTCCGCGTTACAGGCAAATTAAGTTACCCTGGTAATTCTTGCCAAGCACGTATGTTTTAAAATAAACACATTTTTTATTTTATTTTTATTCGATGACACTTGTAAATTTAGCGTTCTACTCGTACCAATAGTTACCAGCACCAATATCTGAGACTACAAAGCACGGCGTGCATAAATATCTGACACGAATCTATTTCTAGGCCGGTAGGACGTGTCAGATATTCTTGCACGCTCCCTTGGGGGAGATATTAATGCAGGTGACTGTACTACTCAATCTGGTGGGAATATCGGAATAAATGTATAATATGTATATAAATGAGGCCTGTGCCCAGCAGTGGGACGTATATAGGCTGGGATGGATGGATGGATGTATATAAATGCATTCAAACCCGTTCAGTTGCTTTAGTGTTACAGAGCAACAAACATCCGCTTAAAAGTAGGTACAGTCGAGTTCATAAACTTGTGAGCAAAAATTTGATCAAAAATATCTGAACACGCTTCTACGCCGTTAACAATAGAGTCGTGTTCAGATATTTTTGATCAATTTTTTGCTCACAAGTTTATGAACTCTACTATACACACAAACTTTCACATTTATATTTTTATTTTCAGTTCAGCTTTCCTCAAACAACTATTTACATTATAATAAAACGAAACAGGCTGATAGAAATTATTAGAAGGAAGATTGTAGATGTAGCTATAGGTTACAGATCGACAATGCCTTTACTTTTATTTAATGTGGTTGACCTCAACACTGTTTATACAAACAACAAACAATTATCGTTACTAACTAGTAGTTAGTAGCGAGTGGGTAGCCGTGTACAAATAAATACCATACCTATTATGTTGAACAGGTTGGTGCAAGGTCTTTCCAAGTTTAAGTATATCATAGTGGTACGGTCAAGGACTTTACTTCATGTGCCACCATGGAACCAGTTCACAGTAAACGTCATAGTGACACCGCATTAATTAACAAGGAAAATCGTAATGACTTTTCCTTCGAAAAGGTTCTATGTGGCTTCTGAATTAAAGTCCTTGACCGTCCACACATGTGATACATGATTGTTCTTGGCTCTTAGACAAATAATGAAAATATGAGGGTGCTAATCAGCAATATAGCAGCTTATTTTTAGGATTCCGTATCCGCAGTGTGACTGAACGAATTTCCTCTGGGGCTGGGATAAACAAGCAAGGTAATTGCTGCAATTTTTCAATTATAACTATTTACCGGTTTGCGGCGGTTCAAAACGGTTTGATCCGCCTCTAACCAGTAAATAAGGTATTTAATTGCCATGGGCACGATGGTATCTTGTTAAAAGTTGACGTGAAGCTTCATTGTAGCAAATTGTTCGAGCGGAACGTTAACAATCGACTTCAAAAGTTATTTTGTTTACATTTTTAGGTCTATAGGCACCATGAGCTCGCTACAGTACTTTCAATCAATTTGATTCCTATATAGGCCACCACAGGACCTTGTCATTGTGTCATTTTACGTCATCCTATAGGCATTGCTAGAGACAAATCAAAATTATCTACTATGGTAAATATTTAATGGCCTAGTAATCAAATTGGATGACTGCGTACCTACCTACGAAAATAAACAATAAAAAATCAAGAAACCCCACTGCCTTAAAAATGTTTAAATAAAAACTAAAAAAAGAGACTAGTCTAGTAGAGTCTAGAACTCTGTCAAGTGACTAAAATTCAACAGTCATGCCCAACTCAAAAATTTCCAGTAATAGGTACCTACCGACCCTAGGAACTTTAAATTACTTCTTCTAGACTTTTTTTCCTTTTTTTAGTTTATTTAAAGCTTTTTTAAGGCAGCCGGGTTTCTTGACCTTCTACAAGGCTGTCCGAAGGAGGCGTATCTTTTTTGGGTGTAACGTATGTATGTATGTCTATTTCTTTGATCCTCTCTGTAGCCTAAACGCCTGGACGGTTTTAAACATAATGAGGTAACTTTCGGAGAGACATAACGTAAGTATATAAAATTTCTATACTGAGCGGCAAAAATCTGGCCCTCAAATGTATGCAGTTATATATAGATAATTTTGGGCCAAACTTTCTGCTACTGAGTATATATTTTTTTTATGTAAGTGTTCTGAAACCTAAAATTGCTAAAAGTGGCTCCGAAGCGGTAACGTTTCGTGTGCTCTGCCTACCCCATTTGGGCATACAGGCGTGATGTTTGTGTGTGTGTGTTCTTAAATAGATAAATACAAGTATTGCTCGTTAAAAAACATAAGAATCTCTCATTACAATTGAAACAACTTAATTTTTTCCGATTTTGTACCCGTTTGTAGCAATTCGTTTGGAGACCTTTCCTCAAGATTCTTGTATGATTTAATGATCAGTTGAAGAGCGTAATGACATTGGCTTTAATATTTATCTTTCCTTGTCGATCTTCATCATTTCCGCGTACAATGATAATATTTTCATCAAATTACGACTAATGTATTGTGTATTACGGTGCACGTTAGGTTTCTTGGAGAATAATATCATATTACAAGTAGCCGTGACGAGTTTCACAAGTGACGTACGGTATTTTCCGGGAGGCATATACGTATTGTTGCACATTGTAAGTAGATACAACGGTAGGGTACCTACTTTGCGGCACAGAGTATTTTAATTTTTAATACGTCATAGTCATAGTCAAACTAAAAGTCACAACATTTATTGACAACAAAAACACACTACATCACAACAAAAACATAGTCATATAGTTTAGTTTTAGTCATATAGTTTATTTATTAAGTGGGCGATCTCCAGGGTAATTTTTATTTGTAGTTTTTAGTTTTTTACATTTTTGTTTTGTTTAGTTCTAAAAACTAAAAAGAAGAAAATTGTTTTTTCAAATTCAGGGGCTGTTTCACCATCCATTGATTAGCGTTAACTGGCGGTTAGGTGTGATGCCATCTCTATTTGTTTTGTTCGAATAGGCGGAGACGGCATCACATTTAACCGTCGGTCAACGCTAGTCAATGGATGGTGAAACAGCCCCTTAATGTTTTATTTCACACTTTTTGTTATTTGTGTGAAAACAGTAGATTAAAAGTATTATAACCCGTATATATTTAGAATGGGCTAATTATTAGCTTTCATTTGATACCATATTGGTACAATACAAAATATATTTTTTTTCATCCCTCCGCCATTTAAAAAAAATATTATATAGCCTATGTCACTCTGACAGTTATGACGCATCCAACGATATCTCATATGTTAAAATCCGTCTAGCCGTTTAGGCTGCAGCGAGGACCAAAGAAATGGAAATACATACCCACATACATACATACATACATACATACATACATACATACATACGCTCGAAAAGTTGGAACTCTGACTGACTACCTATTAATATAATATGACTTATACTTAAAACAATTTAAAAAAAGTCTTGTGTTCACGACAAATCGCATGTTCTGATATGGTATTTTAATCTTACTTATCTATAGTGAAACGAATTTATTGAAACGTAATGCTGCTGGTACGTACGACTGTACGACGACTCGCACTTAGCCGATTAAAGGTGCACCATACCGCTGCTTAAAAAACGGTGACGGCACGGAATCGCAGTGACGCACCGTATGCGCACCGTTTTTATCGCATACTCTCCACACCGCTGCTTAAAATACGTAAACGGTGCGGAATTGCAGTGACGTGCCGTAAACGTCACGACTTTTGTTCGGGAAAGACCTGAAGTTTACGACACGTCACTGCGATTCCGTATTTTAAGCAGCGGTGTGGAGAGCATGCGATAAAAACGGTGCGGATACGGTGCATCACTGCGATTCCGTGCCGTCACAGTTTTTTAAGCAGCGGTTTGGTCGCACCTTAAAGGAGCATGACCTTGGCTTTACTGCGTCGTGTTGAATGCCTTTATTACCGAAGACCCTCGCGCCTAAAAGCTTTGAGAGCCCTCGATCCGCTCAATATCATTGCTGGATCGACCTGAATTCATTGTAAACCGTCTTAAATCAATTAGTAACGCAAATGGACTCTTAACTTCGTTGATTGATACTCGTTTGATTCGACGAAATGGTTTGAACAAAAGAACAATGCCTGGGAGTGGTATAGCTTCCCTTTGTACCTACCTACTTAACAGCTCTACCCACTAGACTTGTTTTCTTCTTTTTATTATTTTTAAGGCACTCGGGTTTTTCTGATTTTTTAAACTTATTGTTTTTTTGGAACCTGAATATGCTATTAGTGTTTGCGCAGCTTCGCCCTAGGGCGGATGCGTGGCGCCAGCAGCCAGCACAACCGCTTCCACTCTGTGCTGCCCATTATTTTCCATTAACTTTATTAGTTAGCTAAGTAATGATATAGTTATCAAGATAATTGACTTTCTTGGGAATTCTTCTCGCTTGTTGCTAAGCACATCTCTTTCTAATCGGGTATGTCAGAAAAGGACGTATCTAAGTACTGAAACAAACGGGAAACCTAGAACAGACTATTAAGCATGGATTAATTGTTCTTTCCCAATCGGCACTGGGTGAACTAACAGCTCATATAACCTTATTCTGAGCGGAGGCCTGGCCCAGTAGTGTATACACTCGTATACAGGCAGGTATTAGACAATAGATATGGCCTCTGGGCTTCCTAATATGTTATTGCAATCTTACAGTTATGTCTGCCAGTTGCACTAAGGGCCAGTACAGACAGACAGCATTCCAACTGCAACGTAACCTCAACTGCTGACTGCCAATATATTTTTCATTGCAGCTCCATTGCAGTCGACACAACAGGACGCAAACTGCACGCCGACTGCAATAGAAATATATGGCCAATCGGCAGTTGTGGTTACGATGCAGTTGAAATGCAGTCCTTCTGTACTGGACCCAATTTTCGACGATAGTGGTGGGTGGTGGGTGCACCTACTCTATTGCAGGGAGCTACGATCTCTAACCCGGAACTGTTATGTTATGGTAATGATGTATGGAGTAGCGGAGACTATAACTGTACAACTGCAAGCAAACTTTTAGTGTGGTCTTACTGTAACCGCTTACTGGCTGCAGTGCGAATGGGCCGGCTCGACCGGGTAAATACCACACTCCCACAGAATACCGGCGTGAAATAGTAGTTTTGCTATTGTGAGTGGGAGATCTGGAGGCCCAACTCCTCCCTCTCCCCCCTCCCCTTTTAGCACCCTTTTAGGCCGGCAACGCACCCGCAGTCCTAATAATGCTGTAGGTGTCCATGGGCGGCGGTGATCACTTACCATCAGGTGACCCGCATGCTCGTTTGCCAGCTATTTGAATAAAAAATAACTGCACCCTGGCTGCAGCTGCAACTGAAATGTACGGGCAGTCGGCAGCAGTAGTTACATTGCAGTTGGAATGCAGTCGGTCTGTACTAGTCCTTGAGCATAGACTACACAGGAAATGCAATAACGAACAGTCACTTATCGCCTCCCACTTCCTGTCCGTCAGTTCGCACGGCCAATTATGTGATGTTCATATTTTTCTAAGTTACCTATTTGATGGAGTTGATCCTTACTCGAATGGAGTACCTACGTGAAACGGCAAGCGTAGCGTAGGACGTCCACCAACGAGATGGACGGAAGATCTGGTTAAGGCGCCGGGTTCACGGTGGATGCAGGCCGCTTCCAACCTAGTCATATTTACTATTTACGATAGTAAACAAGACTAACCTGATAGGTACTAATTAATTGAAGCCTGACTTTGCCGAGGTCCATGAACCAGAACCAATCTTGATGTTTTGCAAGGAATTAAATAAGTATCATGGGGCAATTGACTTCAATTGGCCTAGTCTAACTAAACATAGCTTGTATGTACGATGGGTAACCGGCAACTGACAAACATGCTAGATAATCCGCAATATTTTACGAGGTTTAATAAACCAATCGCAAGTAAAACTGTAACGTCAAGCGGACCTCTCGATACTAATATACTAATGCTATCTTTAGCCTGTCAAAAAACAAGGGGGGCGGTCCGCCCCGAGCGGCAAAATTCCATAATAAGTAATACTGAATAACATGTACATATATAAATTATTTATTGACATTTGTATATCTACTATATTGAAAATACAAACTGAAATAAGATGCACAGAAAACCAGAAAAATAAGACATCACTGGAAATCGAACCCAGGTCCTCGTATTCCGTACGCGTGCTATAAACACCACTGATGGTCAACACGGTACGGAATACCGAGGACCTGGGTTCGATTCCAGTGATGGTCTTTTTTCTGGTTTTTCTGTGCATCTTATTCAGTTTGTATTTCAATTTAGGTTTTACGGGATGACCGTAAAAGTAAAAATTTGGAATTGAAATAAAAAATACAAAAAGATTCCAAAAAAAAACAATCTTATATCTAATAGTTTCTTCCGCCCCGGAGGCTGATACGCACGCTACGTCACTGCACTGTTTAAGTAATTAGTTATAATGATATTGTTATACTGATCATAAACAAAAATCATCTTAGATAAATATAATCGCGATGTTAATAGTATTGAAAAATCTGTCGTTTCATAATTTCATATACTTAAGGATGAGATAGCTCAGTACCATCCGTCTTTGATCTTTATTACGATTTTTTCCTGTTACATGACATCAAATTCAACCAGATTGACATGATACAATGTTAAATACTAAACGCATTTACGAACTATCTTTTACGTGTCTAGCCCAATTTTAACGAGGGAATCAATTAATTAATGATTGTCATTAAATTAACGCTGCATGCCGTCACGTAGGCACAAGACCTAATGTGGATATAATGGACATATTGCCGCGTGCCAATAAATTATATACTTATATCCTTTGCATTTTGGGGTTACTGAGTAAACTACTTATATACCTTGACTTAGTGCGTTCACAGACAGACTGCATTGAAACCGCAATGTAACTGCGGCTCAGGCCTGAAATGTCTTGTTTTCCTAAAATGTACAATTCTCAAAACGTCTGCGTTTTCACAATGTTAAAACTTCTATTTTGTCAGCTTTCTCAAAATGTCTGCTATTTAAAATGTGTACAATCTGAGGAAGTCGTCTTTTCATAATGTTTACATTACTATAATATTAGCATTACCTTAATTTCTGCTTTCCCGTTATGTTCACTTTTTTAAATAGGCTTTAGTCTTGTTATGTTTGTTTTCCCATAATGTCTGCTTATTTTCAAATCAAATTTTGAAATGTAAAAGGTTTAATTGCTTGCATACTTACTCTTTGATAACATAAATATCTATACCTAATATAAAATTACTGGCATTCAAGACAACATTATAATGTTATTATAATGACGTTTAGATGAAATTTGAAGACCATGATTGGAGACATTTTGGGAATAAGACTTTTCTGGAATGCCAACGTTATACGAAAGCGGATATTTTGAGGTTGTAGACATTTTGAGAATAAGCGCAAAAACTGTCATTCTTGGAGACAGGCAATTTTAAATAGCTGACGTTTTGAGACGCTGACATTATGCAAAAGACGTGTTGACATTCTGAAAAGCAGACATTTTGCGAAAAATACATTTTAGGAAAATGGATATTTCAGGCCTGAGCCGTAACTGCAACTGCCGACTTGTTATGTCTACATTTCGATCGCAGGCGTCGTGCGGAACTGTAATAGAAAATATATCCTGGACACTTGCTAGATTGCAAGCACATTCTGAACATGAATAGAAAAAAGGGGGAAAACCCCATTTCTGGAATTTATTGCGTTTCTTTCAGTTGTCACCGCGTGATTGGGAGACGTTTCGCAAAGTTAGTTAGTCATTTTTTGACATTCCTCTCAAAAGGCGAGAGGAAATACAACTTAATTGTCGTAGTCGAAGAGTACTTATTTAATCTGTGCCCTTAGTGTAAGTTTTCGATTACAAAATACGTCTCGATCGCGTTCGCGTTAGAATCTCAATTTATATGGAAACACGAACAGCGCCTCTAGCGGAACGTTTGCGATGTTCGTGTTTCCATACAAATTGAGATACTATAACGCGAACGCAATCGAGACGTATTTTGTAACTGAAAACTTACACTAAGGGCACTGGTCGTAAGTGCGACGCGACTCCCGCAACAGCGTTCGGCCGAAAAGATTTTTTTTTTTCAAAATTATTTTCTTGCTCCTGACTAACTGTTGGCGTTCAGCAGAATCGACCGCAACACTGTCATTGTAACTGACAATGACCCAAGCTTTAAGGCCGCCATTAAGGAGAATAATAATAACTTAATAAGTAATGATTAGAAGTTTTAGTGTGAATTTTTTGCCGAATTTTAAAGATGTCATCAATTAATTAAATGAAATATAATGGATATAATGGCTTGCCATTAAATTATGTCCTTTGGTATTCGGTTGTAGACAGATACGGCATTGTAACCACAATGTATTGCAACTGCTGACTTGCCACGTATACATTTCAATTGCAGTCGGCGAGCAGTTTGCCAACTGTCAGCACGCAGCACGGATTGCTGAGGACCTGGGTTCGATTCCCAGCGCTGGTCTCTTTTTATGGTTTTTCTCTGCATCCATGTCTCAGTTGGTATTTTCGATACAGACAGACAGACAGACAACGGGACATTAGATCAATTATCTTAGTCATGTCGTGTAGGTAACAGAATCATTTTATGATATAAATTCGGACGCACGCAAAACAAAATTGGAATTTAAAATTGAAATCATAAAATTAGTAATGACCGCGATAATTTAAAACAGTGTTTTTCAAACTTTTTCAGGACGCGGCCCCCCTAGGTTTGAGATATATTTTGCGACCCCCTGCTGACCTCCACTTAAACTTAAAGTTATTTTTATTATCTTACGTTGATAATACAAACATTGAGTAATCAAATCATACACAATAACGGTGATGGTATTTTAAAGATACTGCGACTCACCTAAGGCGCATCCGTGACCCCCGGGGTCGCTGGTCTAAAACATGCTGTAGGTGTCTATGGGTGGCGGTGATCGCTTACCATCAGGTGACCCGCAGGCTCGTTTGCCAGCTATTCGATAAAAAAAAATGTACCTCTCTCATCCTGTACTCATCATGAACATAAAAATAAGGCTAAGTACTTATTAGATCTAACCTGACTTGACACATAGGAATAAACACTACCATAGTGTGTTCATGTTTTCAAACAGATAGTTAATTAGCATAGAGCTCTTCTGGTGGGAGTCAAACCTGCGTTGGGCCTTATTTTTGAAAAATATACTACTAGACATGTTTTATTATTACAAAAACTATTTATGTATACTGTTTCCTTATTAGATCACTAGCTTTTTCCCGCGGCTTCGCCCGCGTGGACCCGGTTATCGCGCGCTGTTCCCTCGGGAACTGAATTTTTCCGGGTTAAATAGTAGCCTACTTATGTCAATCTTTGGCCCATAAACTATCTCTATGCCAAAAAATCACGTCGATCCGTCGCTCCGTTTCAACGTGACAGACGGACAAACATACAAATACGCACACACATAATATTAGTATGGATGTTATGTAATGAAGAAGATTTTTTTGATTTATAATTGTTTAATTTTAAAGGGTAAAGGTTAATGTTTGTTACAAAGATTATTTAGTAAATAAAGATGTTTACAAATTTAACTTTACTTGGTATTCATATGTATTGTTTGCTTTTTGATTGAATAAAAGTGCGTAGGTTACCCCTACATTAGAAGCAATAAGTCAAATAAATCAAAAAGACGAATAAAAACACGTACCCAAGCCTTTAGTATAAAAACAAATATAAAACCGGATTAAACAGTAAGGCCAGTACCTAAATCAAAAGTTAACAAATGATGCGAAAAAAAACAGAATTGTTAATTGTTCAGCAAAAAACAAGCAGCAAAAAGTTAATAATATACTTAAGTCGTCGTCACACAGAAAGCTGTATCGGCGCGAAAGCGAATTTGTGAAGACACAATTTTAAGCCCTGTTTCTACGTTTTAGCATTTTAGTAAGGTAACGCAAAAAAAGAACTCCAAAATTAAACTGAAACTAGAAAAATTTAAAAAACAGGAAAAGTATAGGTAGCTGAGGTTCAGTGGCAACGTAAAGGGGGGTCCACCCCGGGTGCCAGTACCTAATCTATCTCTAGCCTGCGGGTATCAGGCACCAGGGAAGTAGGTAAGAATTATACAATCGAGACCTTACTCGCACCGCACAGCCAGGCTATCACTCTACAAAGACATCATTATCAATAAATAAGTAACTACAACACTTAAAAGGTTTAAAGGTTCGTCTTTGTACATATATTTCAATATTCGTCAATTGTGTTTATTTAAGTACCTACTTGTTTTCTACATAAAGCGTTTACATACATACATATAAACTACCTAACTATGTAGTTTTGTATCTACTCACCTATGTACCAACCAATAGGTATGTATAATAGGTGTATTTTTATTACTTTTGAATAAACAAACAAGTCAACGGTGTGCGTGAAGTTCCCAATCCGCACTGGGCCCGTGTGGGAACTACGGCCCAAGCCCTCTCATTCTGAGAGGAGGCCTGTGCCCATCAGTGGGACGTAAGTATATAGGCTGGGATGTTGAATAAAAAAATATTATTTTTATTTAATTTTTATATTTCTTTCTATAAAGAAAATAAAAGTGAATAAAGTTTGCATTCCATTTCTTATTAGAAAAATGCTATTTAGTGCACAGGTTCTAGATATGGCGTAAAAGAAAATCACGATGGAATCATGGCGAGTTTCAGTAAAAATTATGTAAAATCTCGAAATATCAATCCAACTACGAAACTTTCAAATCTGAACCACTCACGTAGGTACCTAAGCGAAGCGTGGATAAAAGCTAGTGGAATTAAAAAAATAAATCCGACATATTTTTGACAGGCGAGGCGCTAAAACTTAGGTGTTTTAAGAGTGTAAAGGTCTAGTGTTCCCGTCTTACTGCTGGAAATATTACATTTTACTATTCAGTAGCTGCTCCATAATTTATTAGACATGCGTCAAAAGGTCGTTGGCCCTCCGTCTCTCTCTAAGTTTGTAACAAACGAGCTAATTTGCCTAGATGTCAGAATTTCTGGATATTATTTGATACTAGCCGTTGCCCGCGACTCCGTCCGCGTCGAATTAGTTTATCGCTATCCCGCAGGAACTGTGCACTTTCCCGGGATAAAAGGGGACTCAATTTATCTGTATACCGAATTTCATCTAAATTGGTTCAGCAGTTTAGACATAATGAGGTAAAAAACAAACAAACAGACTTAAAAGTTTAATTATTAGTGGGATACGCAGGAGAGACGTATTCATTACATCTGCCTTGATTTTAGATTATTGTGAGAAGTTTGAAGTAATAATTGCTTTGCTTTATACATTTCGTCATTATTTTCCTCATAAATTCCTCAAATTAAATACCTAATCTATTTCGACCTTCGAACAAAAGCAAAGTAGTGATTCATTATTGAGTCATTCAAATCAGTCCACCCGTTTAAGAGCTACGGTGCCACAAACAGACACATACAGACACACAGACATACATAGCGGTCAAACTTGTTTATAACACCCCTTTTCTTGCGTCGGGGGTTAAAAATTGTGCTTGTGCCTTTGTGCTTCCGATATCTTTGCCATTTTGGCTACGGAACCCTGAAAGTAGGTCTCAAAATTATCTGCAATTGTTAATTTATTGTCTTGTCCTCGTGTAGCAAATAAACACACGGATTTCCGGTTGTAATACTATGTCAGTTCAAAGTCTAGTTTCCTATATCGCATGCCAAGAATTGTTTTTTATATTGTACAAGCAGTTACCCGCAACTTCGCTCGCGTAATCAATTAAAATCTGGTATTTGAATATTAATTCCAGGCTTTTACAAAATTTCCGTGTGATTCCCAAAACTTACATATATAGTCCGCCTTTGTACAGTAGTTCATAAACTTGTGAGCAAAAATTTGATCAAAAATATCTGAACACGACTCTATTGTTAATGGCGTGTTCAGATATTTGTGATAAAAGTTTTGCTCACATGTTTATGAACTCGACTGTATCTCAAAGTTCGTCAATTGTATTTTGTTTATGTTTTGCTTCTTCATACATAAAAAGGTCGGGTCAGGAGTATAATACTCTAAACCGACGTGCATGCATGAAAAGATTGATGAATGTAGAGGAAGCGAGTTGTATGCCAGGATCGTAGCAGGTGGAAGGATGTAGCCTCTGCCTACCCCGTTGGGAAAGAGGCGTGATTTTTGTATGTCTGTATGTGTCTTCATACATACATTTTTACTTACATCGAGATTTTCATTTTTGTTGTATTATGATTACCTATGAAGAACACCAAGTGGGAATTTTTGTTGACCCCGTGGGATAAGTACTTATTAGCTTTTGTTTTATTAGAGATGCTGCGACCGTCAATTTCTTCAAACAAAGTTGAATCGCAGTAATAGCTATGTGTTCTTGGGCATTTCAGTATTCAAAATGTTATGTAGATGCATTTATATTTCAGTTTTTAATTTCAATATGGGTTTTACGGGATGACCATAAAAGTAACAAAATTTGGAGTTGAAATAAAAAATACAAAAAAACTCTAAAAACCAATCTTAATTTGATTGCTTAATAACGACATCTCTTGTCCGGGTGAGCGGTTAGTTCCAATGGAGTAAAGTTTCTCGATGAGGGCTACAGAATAGATGTCGCTAGTGTCGCTGCTTAAGTGACTAAATAAGAAACAAGCAAGCTGAGATATTATGTGGTGCATAGGAGAAATTTGTGTCTGTACTCCTGTCCAGTGGGTTCGATTCCCAGCGCTGGTCTTATTTTTCTGGTTGTTCTGTGCATCTAATATTTCAGTTTGTATTTTCGATCTATGTTTTAATTTTTTGCTCGTATTACAGGCCACACCCGGTATGTATTACTAGTTATTCCATTAAAAACAATACAAAGGAAAGGGACAATACAAAGAAAAAGATGAATCGATGACTTCAAAGCTGCCTTGTTTACCTACTCTTATATAAAGGAATCCTTATTACCGCAATCGATACAAACAAGCTCTTTAGGCGCTTTACGTTAATAGTGTAACAAAAACTAATTTCAAGTTGCGTAAACTTCATCCCTTAGTTAATTGGGCTTCACCGAACAAAATCAAGACCTTATTAACATACCGATCTCCTTGCTAACGCATTTCTCTCCCTTCAAATTCTCTGAAATTTCAACTTGAACGCAAGGAAACAAGGATCCAAAGAGGAAGGAGCAAGGATCGTTTGGCAATTTTGCTGTTCTAAGATTACGTGTTTGTAGGCTTGGGTCACACAGCGCGAGTAAGCGCGCAAGTCGGCGTTGTAAAGTTACTGGCATACAAGTAAGTTTATAAAACGGAATATTACCGGGTTACTTTCACTGAACAGCATGTTGAAAGTTTTTGTCGGATTTTTTTATTCAAAATGTAGGTAATAATTAATGACTTTGACACGGTAGAGTCACCGGCAGCCCCTGACCGACCTATCCCTACCAGGCTATCTCTACTGGTAGGTATATATGTTTTTTTTCCACCTGTCCCCACTGGTAGGGATATATGGAATTATTTTCCACGATTCTTTACTAGTAGGGCCAAGTGGACGTCTTATCTATTCCTTACTGCATTCGTGGACCCAGTAATTTAACCTTACCTAGTACCTACATACCTAATACTCACTGTTGTGTTGGTCAATAGCTGTGGAATGGAACCACTAATTAAAATTATCATACTTACGATATTTTTAAGAGATTTTATATCATATTTAGACACTTAAGATAACACTTCACTTTCAATAGAGATACTTAGGTGGAATTATTTTGTGTAACTATCTCTACCAGTAGTGATAAAAAAACATAATATTTCCACGTATCCCCACTAAAATAAGAGCATCTAAACAGGTTCCACGGTAGAGATCAGTGGGGACAGGTGGAAAAATAATCCATGTATCCCTACAAGTGGAGATAGCCTGGTAGGAATAGGTGGAACGGGGTCCGGCACCAATATCTGATAACAAAGCGTGGATAGGTATCTGATACGACTCTATTTCTAGGGCCGCACGTGTCTAATATTTTTGAACAATACAATCACAATTTCTGAAAACCTCAAGCTGAACGCTGAACCCACAGAGGTGATCCGAGCTACTGGCGTGCAAGCGAACCTAGCCAGTAGCTGTGTCACGGCTCGTCCTGTGTATCCGAGCCACAAGTATAACTATCTGACATAACTTTAGGACGTCGGAAAGTGGGTCGGACGCGACGCCTCGCCAAGGATGTGGGACCAGACAGGAATGTCATTCGCAGACATAAATTGCGGCAATAGTGAGGATGACGTCTTTATGAGCTTTACTTATGTTTTACTCTTAATTGAAGGTAGACATGTGGCCTTCGAAGAACGTAACAGCTGGCTTAGCTTGGTGAAGCCCATTTTGCTGAAATGTTCACTCGCTTAGATGGTAGTTTCGCATAAAGTACACTTTTACAAAAGATTCGTATTTGTACATATTGTACCTACACCGTGTGTTTCTTGATTTCCGATAACTTCGACAGAAGGCTTTAGGTTATTGAGAAACTACCTACCTGTAATTAACTTTCTTTCATATATACTTACATAATTTACTTCAGCTAAAGGTTAAATTATAAAACGCTGTCACAGGGATAACTATAAAATGAGTATAGTCCTTCAATATAACTGTGCCTAAGGTAGATATATGCTTTATTGCAGGATCGAAGCGACTTTGTAAGTAATTCCATATCCCTGAAAGCATAGCACCTTTTTAGGGCCGTCATTTGTCATACTTAACTCCTCACAAGGGACATACGTCCAAGAGATGTCGTGACGGTTTGAGATATATTACTACTTACCTCTTTATGGGATGTCTTTGTCCGTCCTTAGCCAGGAAGGTAGTTTGTAAGTCAGTAGGTAGGTATTCAATTTCCCAGATGGACCATATTATTAATTTTACGGCTAAACAATGTTTATTCTTTTTTAAGGGTTCCGTCAGTCGACAAAAACGGAACCTTTGTAGGATCACTTATTTACTGACATTCAATTCAAATGGAAAATCGCCCATTTGAAATGACTATTTTTAATTCGGTCCAAAAATTAATACCTAAATTGTGCTGAAAAATATTTAGAACCAAATTTCTATACAAATCGTATTTTCTCTGACTCTACGTAAATAGACCAGATTCCATTTTTGGCGATATTCAGGATGTACAGTTTTCCTTGTTGTTGTTTTTCAAATTGTTTTTTTTTCTTCTACCTTTCTACGTGTACCTAATTTCGAGGTGTCGATTTTCCATCTGTACTCAATGACAGTAGCTCTTCCGTCTGTCAAGTCAAGATCCACTTTTACACCGTGAAAAAAGTCCCGTGTTCCCCGTGCATATATCCACTTTACATAACCAGTACTGGTTAGGGCCATATTACTTCTTAAATATATTACGTAGTTCCTAGCGCTTCGCAGACCGCTACCGCAGCGCGCTCGTTTAGCTCGCTCGGCTCGCGCGTTTTGTGGTCGCAATTGTACCTAACACCCCTCCTCTATTCATTATTAAAATCTGTTTTAAATAGGAGATTATTTGGCCCTTTTCAGTCCTGTTTATGTAAGATAAGTAAAGTACTTAGTTAGTTATGTACCGGGAAAAAGGTCAGAAAGTAAAGTAAACACGCGCGTAGGTAATCTAGTTTATTGCTATTTCAAAGCGCCGAACGCCTTGTGCCCCACGCAGTGGTCGACGGCCATGACAAGGTCGGTGAGCTCCTGCTGGCAGGTCTCAGCGGTGTACGGCTTGTTGGCGACGCGCGTCTGACAGTCCTGGAGCTCCTTGATTATCTTACGCACGTCGCAGTTCTCTGGAGAAGCAGTCAGGACATTATCAGCCAAGGGTTTGGAGTTTCATAGCACGATAAGACGTAGTGAAAGTGAAACTGTATAATTTTTAACCCCCGACGCAAAAAGAGGGGTGGTATAAGTTTGACCGCTATGTGTGTCTGTCTGTCTGTGGCACCGTAGCACATAAATGGGTGGACCGATTCGAATGCGGTTTTTTTCATTTGAAAGCAGGGTTTTTAGCGATGGTTCTTGGTCATGTTTCATCAAAATCGGTTCAACCGTTTTGGAGATATTGAACTTTGTATAGTAAGTACACAACACAACAGTGATCTGTGATAGTTAGTTAGCCATGTGTGCGACTATATTATGCGTCATGGTAATTTGTGGCTGTAAAGTTTTATATAGGTACTTCCTCGAGATACTTTACATTCCCGTCACCCCTTGTTCTCAGCAATGACATTTGTCGTCATCTCAGTCATCGACAATAATAACTGATAGAGCACTCAAAAAATTATCTGACGCAGCTCAATTCGTACAGTCTCCATTGTAGGGGTTGTAGGGTAATTTTATTAATACTTACCACACTATCACTCGTCCAATATAAATATAATGATAGTTTTATAAGCAAAAGTAATAATAATGGATCTTTGTTGTCTCACTATATAAATGAATTATTATATAGCAACTATGGAACTTCCTTGGCTGTATCTATTATTTTTTTTTCGGGGGGGGGGGGCTGGAGTTTTGTATGAAGATATCAGTAGGTATTATAGAATTTCGAATCGGTATAGGCCCAACATTCTGGGGTGGGCACTAGACCATACTGGGGTGGGCGCGGCGCGGGCACGGACCACCTGCCCCCGCCCCCCCTCTATATATGATAACCGAAAGGTAGGTAATCATAAATATTTGAATACTAGTTACTTAGAAAACAGTTTCTTTGCTACGGCTTGGTTTCGTTTCAAAGGAAACGAAAATTTCGTTAATAAGTGTATCTCTTTAGCATATTTGAACAGTTTGCTTCAAGAAACTGTTTTTATATTATAAAGCGTTTGTTGTGGAATTAGTTTGAGATATTTGTTCTGTTATTTGTTCTTGTGAGCAAATTTCCTCAAGTTAACGCATGTATGTGATAATCTGTGGTATCGTTTCTAAGTCGAAGTGTATGTCTAAAGAAATTGTTTCTCGTTTCGGCACGAACTGTTACTCCGTTACTTTATAAGAAACTTGTTCTACAATATATTATGCCCCGTTTACCTATGAAGCAGGATCCCTTGCGGGTGTTTGCCCTAACCACTACATATACCTTGTGTTTCATGTAGGTGTCTTTGTGTAGTGTGTATGACAAAACAAGTGCGGGCGATCTGACCTAAAAAATCTGACTTGCCCCCCCTAGGCCAGAAGCTGGGTACGCCCCTGAATAAGATACACCTTTTGGCATCATCTGCACTTTACATCAGTACCACTACCATGAGTTTACAGTGACCGTACTCGATAGCGACGGCGTAAATTATTTGTAGAGGCGCTGTACAATTCTCCATACAAATAATTTACGCCGTCGCTATCGAGTACGGTCACTGTAAACTCATGGTAGTGGTACAGGCGAGATAGGGGTCAATCACGGTCAGATTTGTGTAAAAAAAGGAACATAATATTGTGAAACGCGTAACTAATATTCAGATTGTTTTAAACACATGGACAGTTTCTATGTTGATGATGGCGATTGTACAATCAGCAACAGAAGTGGATAAGCTGTTGCGGTGCTCAATTGATCTAAACTAAATACTCTCATAATACCTTAGCAGTAGAGTCGTGTGTAGATCATTTTGAGCATCGTAATTTTCCATCCACTTCTGCTGCTGACTGTACATTCGTTGTTAAATGAATTTTAAAACATCCTTGTATTATTGGGACCGTGCAAAACGTAGTGGTTATATTCTCTTTGGGACCATGCGCGACGACAGCGCCACAAAGCGGTGGCAACTATGGCATTATTGAACATGGTGGTGTTACAACTGTCAAGCAAGAAGAAAAAAACGTAATAATTTTGGTTTCCTTTTTAGCCGTAGCGAACGCTGTGATCGTTTCAGCTCCCCCCACCCACTTTACACAGTTCCAATATAGGTAGAGCCACGAGAGCCACGAGAGCTACATGAAAACCTGATTGCACAAAAGAAGAATAATGAATATTACAATTCCGCTGGCATTACATGTTCTCTTGTTGGTGGCACTACCTACCATAAAAGAAGCGCTCTCTTGAGTTGGATGTTGTTATGCCTATGCCTAATATTATACACCGTGTTTTTTTTGATATCCGTTAACTTCAGCAGACGACTCAGTTCATTGATATGAACTACGTGATAATTAACTTTTTCGCGAAAATTAAAAAAAATTCGAAGAAAAAACTTTTCTTGGATACAATGGCTTTACATTCATTGTTAAATTGTAAAATAAATAAACTTGGCAAGTGACATTGACTTGACACAAAAGAGAGCTTAAGCATAAAAAAACCATATATTTAACTTTTTTTTGCTAAATATGTATGAATTAAACAAGGATTAGTTATGTACTTTGAAAAAAAAATCATAAATATAAATTAAACCTTTAAGATGTTTTACTAATGCTAAAAATTAATTAGTATCTCAACTCTTGATTATCTTCTTAAGAGTTAGGCCACTAGTGTCTTAGATAAATTAGCTTCATTTTACCTGTAGATTGTTCCCTTAAAGTTAACGGATATCAAAAATAACACGGTGTATTAACAAAAGATAAAACTCACTGAACATACAGATGCCGCGAGCTCGGATAAGCGGGTCATCCGAATTCTGAAATAGAAAAAAAGTGTCAGATATGTTTTACACAGTCATCATTGATATATTTTTATTTTATTTTATCCGGATAACCAACAGCTTAATTAACTAATACAGGATTACAAAACATGTAACAATAAAGCCAATTAAACAATACAGAAACATACTACAAATGTGTGCGTGCGGGTTTTAATTAGAAGTTTCGCCAAAAATTTAATGGTGAATTAGAGGTTCACGCAGTCCACAGCGCCTAGCGTCGTGCGACTAGACTAGTAAAGTTGGAGAATAATACAATAAACTTAAATAAATCGATCATATTCGCGATCGATTAAAAACGAGACGCGAAAAAATTCCATGTGTAAAACAGGCTCTATATCACGACGTGCAAAATTCGAACTTGTATCTTGTCGTCGTCCCACTCACGCTCTGACACTAATATTACTTAGTACGGGAGTGAGACGGACAGTGCGATACGAACTTCAATTTCGAATTTTCGTAGTAGCCCCCCAGGGACGTCGCCAACAGATGATCAAGGGGGGCGGCTAGTGGAAGTAAGATGATGGGGAAAAGTATGTAAGTACAATCGGCAATAGTACAGTCGAGGGCTTATGAAGCAAGTGATAACTTCAACTTGCTCTTGACTTTACACTTGAATAGAATAGAATAGAATAGAAATATGTTTATTCAGCCAACACATCATGACAAAAAAAAGAGAAAACACATTTACAAAATTATAAAGAATACAAAAACAAACAAATAATGATGTGAAGCCGAAATGGTCTCCACTCAGCGGTGCCGTTGGCACGACTAGCGTTGTCAACGGCGCTGGTTTTCTGCGGAGCCAGCGAGATGTGTGTTATTTGAATGGTAACGGCAGCACCCTTGGTGTAAAATATGTGTCCACGGACCCCATACTGCATCAGCGACAGATTTAAGTCTTCTGCGTTATTGATCCTTATATGTTTTGTCATAAGAGTTACAACGAAGATGAATCGCATGCTTGTTACTTTGTAGCGCATTTTTAATTGAAACTGCAGCGATTCACATGGAATCGGTTGTAGTCGGTTCTCATTGAGAACGGCCAAACTTATTAAACGCAATTAAGCAGAATGTCGTTCACATTTAGGAGGGTACTTCGTACTTCATTATTATGGTCATGACCGTATTTTAGACATTTTAAACAGGATGATTTCGGGATCGTGACTCCAACTATTATTTTCTGACTCAGTAAATGATTGCGACGTGAACTGTTTATGCTTTAATTTAAATACTGTACCCTTAGTGTAAGTTTTAAGCACGAACAACGCCTCTAGCGGAAGGTTTGCGATGTTCGTGTTTCCATACAAATTGAGCACTTGTCCCACCGCCGACGATGAGCGAGAAGCGAGTAGAGCGAGTAACTAGAAACGAGTGGGCGAGCAGCGAGAAGCGAGTATAGTTTTGTCCCTGGCTGTAAGCGAGTGTTCGAGTGCGACGGGCGATTACTCGCTCCACTTGACTCGCTCGAGCGGGGCGGCCGCCAAGCTGACATCGCTGAGCTAGTATTATAGCTCAGCGAGTTTTATAGCTCTTGTCGCTGCGACAAAAGATGTAAGAGCGAGTTCTCGCCGACAGTGTGAACAGCCAGCGATCAACTATTAAGTAATATATGTGTATCTTTTACTCACACAGGATCTTATATCTTTTGTTCGTTTCTTGAGCGAGAAAATAGCCAATCGTTTCCTCGCTGGCGGTGAGACAAGTGCCTTACGCGAACGGGATCGAGACGTATTTTGTAAGCGAAAACTTACACTAAGGGTACATAGGACATCAGTTATGGGTATTCATTTATTTTAATGTTAAAAACTTTATAACTAAAAATTTATGGTCACCCTACTTTTTAATCTCCAACCTTTTTCAAAACTAACCGTCTTTGCTAGAATACTTAAGAAGTTATGAGTAATAATGTCACATTACGTCGAAATCAATCAACATGAAAATAAAGATTGAAAGAGTAGGGTGACCACAATCTCCATTCATTCCCGTTTTTTTATTGCTGTACAAAACAAACTAAGGCATATAATACGTTTAGTCCTATCCTATTGTGATCATTTGATAAAAGTATGTTTGATGCTCATTCGTTGCTCCACGACCCCGAAATCACCCTGTATAGACTACAGATTCACGAGAAAAGAAAGATTAGACAACTATAGTGAACAAGCAGTAGAACAAGTCCTGATAACTGTTACAAGTGTACGAGTAGGTACGGTACGCATATATAAACGGCCAGTTGAACGGTAAATTACATTGGTAAAATATCTTGCTATCTCAATTAGCTCCAGTAAACTTCAGTAAGCTGGTTGAGATAGCAAGTAAATACGAACTTTTCCGAGAAAATACGATGGCAAAAGATTGTTCACTACATCTGTACCCTGTCTGACAATAGAATCTTGTTGGACATAAATTCACTTGGCGGTTAGTACCAAATCATAGTGCGATTGTACGAACCCCCTAACCTCCCTAACTTATGTCACACTTTTTCATACTAGTTGCATAGAAAAGTGGTTACTTTAGGAAACCGACTGTACAATAAAATTATAAGTGAGTGAGTAGAATCCGAGTGAACTTGTCCTAGTTCTACTTACTTAATTAAGTTTTAGCGTTATCGATTAACGAAACCATAAGACGAAGGTTTAATTAAGTAACCTTACCGCCCTTACCACTTTATTAATATTGTATTAATATCTGCGATTTACTGGGTAAATAACGGGAAAGGATGCTTTAATATTATATTTAGCCTTTACTAGCGAATTCACTTGCGTCAACGAGTGGAGAAAAATATTAACTACATATCTGTACTCCATTTAATTTAAGATTTGAATTAACGGTCAAATTGTAATACATGTTTCTCGGTATTTCGAACACAAATGGACTAAAAACCTACAGGTACATTTATTAGCGGTATTTACTATGTTTTTATTACAGAAGTTAACACAATTTTAAATAGTTTCGTTGCTTCATTTAAAAAACGTGTGCAAATTTTACCGTTAAGTTTCAAATGTCAAAATAAATGGAGTATTCTTACCAAATTTTATTCATTTTGTCCAGCAGTTTTAGCGTGAAACTTGTATACAAGCGTGCACGCAGGGACACGCACACAGGGGCTGGGGTTTTTTAGTTTTCATTTGAACCCATGGTACCACGGTAGAGTTATGTTAAGATCAAACTAGGCATACAAAAATCCAATGAGCACAGTCAAAGGTTCTATGATTTAAATGCTACATAGATCTGGACCAAGAAATTACATTATAAAGGCATGTGTTGTGTAACAAAAACATGCAAGCATTCTTTCAACTACTAGGCACCAGCTCCAGCCCTATGGGGTAGAGCAGACGAGTGGTCGCTAGAGGCGCCAGAGGGCAAAAGAGGAAGAGAGGAGGAGGAGGGATTTTCCTGTTTTCAGTGCAGAATAAGATTATGATGGCGCTCTTTGAGACGCGGAAGCGGTGTAGACCAATCTCCTACCTCGGTCAAGGGTTAAAGCCCGTTCCCACTTGTCGGGGGTCGGATCCGTTTCGTGTCGGATGTCGGTCATTTCTATGGAAAATCGTTTCGGGCAAGAGTGAAGAGGTTCATACAAAATGTTCTGCCACTGGAAAAACCTGATTGGGATCAGGGCCCGACATCCGACAAGTGGGAACCAGCTCTTAAAGCTAGCGCGTAGCAGTAGACACACGAGAGGCAGGCCCAGTTGGAACAAGCAGAACAAATTGGTTGATAATTAGGTTATGATGAACGCGTGAATGTTAAACAAAACACTAACAACTCCTGTCAATATAATTATTGCCTTACGAGCAACAATATTTGGAATACAGCAAAGATTGGCAAACAACAGACTTAGCTGTATGAGAAATCGTGTCGAGTTTGTTTGTATGAGAATTAGACAGGCACGATTGCAAAACTATTGTAAAGTTTCTGATCGCTTTTTTTCCGGTTGAAAGTAATCCTTTGTCTTTTGTGAATTCCTATAGGTCAAGTCATTATTGTTGATGCTTACTTATGTGCTTGACGCACTAGCTTTAAAAACAAATAATATTGATACGCCACATTTAACATCATCATCAACGAAGCTTAAATAGGTACGTTCCACTGTCGGGCATAAGCCTCCTCCTCGACAGAATATTTAATATTAAGTACCTATACTTCTCCATTAACCCTTCATAGCTGTGATATTTTTTTCTCACTGCTATATGGTAAAAGCAATAATTTTGTTTTTAAAACACTTACAAAAAAATTTGGTACAATATAATTTATTTCACCAAAAGAGACATACTAAACCGCTTTCATTCTTAATATTTTCGTGTATTACCCCAGGATGAAAGCTCGTCAAAGTTCGGGAGAGGGAGAACGAGACGTCATCAAAGAATAACCTAAAAATACCAACGTCAGCCATCGACTTTATGAAGTCGACGTTACTTTTACCTTTACGGCGTGACATCTCGTGGAACTTTGCTAGACAAAATCAAAAATATGTGTGTGCAATATTTTCTGATAAATTGATAATCCAACTGACGGACTAGACTTTCTTAGGATGTTTCTTTTTTACTAAAATACCCATCTTGTTTCAGCTTCCTCGTGTCATGGTGAAGGCATGGCAACCACGACTATGGTAGTTTCCCCGCTCGCCGCCCAGTCCTCGCCCAAGAACAAAAGGCGCCTCTTTGCGGAGGCCCGGCACAACAGTCTGCAGAAACTCAGCATCATTTTCGACCACGGGCATAAAAACGGTAAGAGTTAGCTTATATACTCCCTTTGCCTTTTGATTTTTTTTTATAAAATGGCTTCGGAAGCTTATCTAAGTATCGTTTCTGTTCAGAGGAAGTCAGAAGCCATAAATATTGCCACGCACTGAATTATATTCGCCTTTATCACTTTATTTATATTAAGCCGTATATTATGTGACAAGGGCACAGAATTACACATATAGAAAGAGATATCGAAGTGAGCTCAGAGGACATTCTATAATTTATCAGAGAGCCAATTCCGTAAAGTTTCTGACACTCGCGATCACAATGAAATGACAGTACTTAAGTACTGTCATTTGATTGTGATCGCGAGTCTCAGGGGTTCTTATCTCATTACAAATGAGGCTGATGGCACAACCTAGTATTTTTATTTTGTTCGCCAGAAAAGGTTTAAAGTATGTCACACCATGGGAAAAAAGCGTGAAAGCCAGTGGCTGCGTTAATTAAAATCACACATGTTATTCACCAGTTACATAAATCATTAGGCACTCTATTACACGTAATAATTCCTTAAAAAGCGAAAAAGAGCGCTCCAATCAAGCGTAACCTAATAATAAAGAAACAACAAACTATTCATTAGCAGGTTCCAGACAATTTTGTAAGTTCTGGTGGTCAAATTTTGAATTTATATTACTTTATATAAACTCTACTATAAGCTAAAGACAGTGGCGCCTTCCCTACTCGCATTAGTAAGTATGTAGAGCCGTACAGTTTTCTTTGCGTGCTGGTTTTCCGGAAATCAAATTAAACGTAAGGTTTACTTTCTTACTTACACAATTTGGTTTGCTTGGCCTTGGTTTTGGTCACGAGATTACTTCTTCGTGCAGCCCGTACAAGCTATCCACGAGTTTTGAACGAGTAGGTAATGAATGACGTAAATAGCTCTTAAATTTTAGCTTTATCAAGGTGAAGGACCTTTCTTCGATAGCAAATGCCTTATAAGGTTTTATTTATTTGAAAGCTTACCATATCCCACATCTCCTTTTCCTCAGCCTCACCCTCACTCATCTTTAATTCAATTAATAAACCTCTCTAAAATAAAGTTCTCCAACCGCCGCTAAATTTTAAATAAACGAACATCTGCTAATGCCATGCCATTGTGACGTTCGTTCTTTCAATCGTTTGCTTGCAATCTCAAAGTACACGAACTTGTCTTAAATAAAAGCAGACAGACGAGGAAAAATAAATTCGAGAATAGCAATTTAATAAACATATATCTTTATTTCCACAGCAGTATATAAATATTTTTTAAATTCTATTGTGTAATGTATTTCATCAAGGTTGTTATCAAATTAGTTCTAATTCGATTCGAAAGAGTATCACAAGATGGCAGCACTGGGCCTACGATGAAATGCGCGCATTCAAACTACGGCTTTCAACACAAATATTCCGTTTTGACATGAGAGTTTACTGTGTTACCAGTATAAGAAAAAATCTACTAAACAGTTAAAAATATTAGTGACGTAGTACTAATTTGTCCGTTTAATTTTTTTAGCCAAATAAATAAGGAGAAAAAAACGTTACATTCTGTTTACTACATGTATGACTCAAATTACTTAATTTATTACATTTCATTGTCATGTAACATCTTTAGAACTATGAATTTACGTCAATACCATGTCCACATTATTTATCAACGTATTTATTACTCCAAAGTCTTTTCTTGTTCAATATTAATAAAAAAATAAAAGTTAAATTGCGATTCACATACTTCTTTGATAGAATTGGTAGAAAAGGTTAATTTTAGTGTGGTAACATCGAACTCTGCAGTAGCAATTTGTTGTATTTCTGAGCGCCATTGCTTTTTACCGATGTAATGTTGAAATGATTTTAATCTGTTTTCATCTGCAAATCTATGTGATGTTTTAGCAAAACACTGAAGTGATTGTGTACTAAAACTATCGAACTTCTTAAAGTTTTTGTGCTGGGCTTTGTCATGGCCGGTAAGTGGTGACTTTTAGCGCCCGCTAGTCAAGGGCGAAATCGGATTCGGGAATCGCAATAAGTCGAAGATGTTTTATCGTTCGAACTCCGACGGTAAATGCAATGTTCTTGTAATTGGTGTGATTTTCGTATTTAGTGTTTTGATAACAGTGTCGATAGCATAGTGGAAGTGTTTGGTTATTTATCTTAACATACAAAGCCGATCGTTTTTTAACCTTTACGTCTTGTATTTCGTCGTTACACCGAAGTTCGAGCACAAGGAAGGTTCTCGCAATGGTCTTTACGGTACATTCTGCCTGTAAAACACAGTATTTATCTGTATAACGCTGTAACAAAAAGTTGTTTGCATTGTAACAGATGATAGGAATAATTGTTGATTGTGAAGGTCAGAGTCGCTCGGAGAGCTTGACGTTGCTTCTCTACATTTGATTAACATGTAAGCCTTTCTAGACGCTAGATTTTACACGCTAAAAACTGAGCAAACACACTGGAAAGTGTAAACTTCAGAGCAAGAGGAACTTCAATGTGTTTTTTGTTTAGTGACCAGATGTTAGTATTAGGTAACAAAGATGATGATTGCCTTGATTAACTGGTCGGTCTAAGTACATGGTGCTCCAATAATTTGACATAGGTCAATGATAGCAAACATGTACCTATATAGATGCTAATAAAAATGGAACCTGTTTGTTTTGGGTAATCAAAATTATTTATTATGTTAGTTTTCATCTACCCTTTGATTAAGTTATTATAAGATATTTAAGTGATTTCATTAGGTTTATTGAGTTTAATTTCTATTACACCTGAAGTCAAATCTAGTTATTTAGTAGTGACTTACCATTAATTGTTAAGGTGATGTTGATACAATCTTACTTTCATGAATTCTTCTTGCAGTAATATTATTTTATATGTAGAATAATCAACATGCTCCCAAAGATACAACAGGCTAAAATTTTAAATATTCTGTGTAGTAAATTGAAAACTTTAAATTGTTATTGTTGATAGACTTGACCAGTGTTTCTCAAACATTTTTCAGTCATGGCTTGGTAATTTTCACAATGTCCCTTCATGACCCACTTTACTTAAAACAATTTAAATTTACAAATATTAACGATTTGTCAATCAATAGTAGATATTATTTTAAAAACACGGGAGGAATATTGCGACCTGATAGGTATTTTATTTTGATGTCCCAGTACCGGGCCGCGACCCGGCAAATGGGAAACCCTGAATTAGACAAAAGTCAAACATGTGTGAGTTTTCTGGTATAAAGGCCACATGTAAGTTGTAAAATTGACAATAAAACGAAAGGTATTTATATTATGCTCTTTATAGCATTATATGTGTGGTATATTGTGGGTGACACTCTTTCCCGGCCCGGATAAGACCGACATGGTAATACCAACCTTGTTTTTTGTGTACACACCCATGGAAACTGACATGAGCTTCTATTAGCATGTACACGAAAAACAGGGTTGGTAGGTATTTCCATGTCAGTATTATCCAAGCCGGGAAAGAGTGTCACCTGTATATTGTATAAACTTAATATGAATGAAATAAAACCCTCTTCTTTCTACCACAGTTGTGACATAGATAAACTGTGAAATTCCTCCAGTTTAATATATAGAATAGATTAACATTGAGAAACAGATACCTCTTGATAATTATCTCAAATGTGACCTTTGAACTGATTAACATAGGGAACAGATTATATTACAAAGATTCCGAAAGATTAATCACAATGTCAAATGTTAAGCAACAGCAATAATCAAGAGACTGTGTCACATTTATAATAATTTCCAGCCTATTAGACACCTCATTGCTGGCAACGGGCCTCCCAGGAAACAATAGGCATGTACAGTCGACGAAATTGAATCACATGGAATTATTTCATCAATTTCACTATGATTTCTTTGCCGGATGTGTGAGATTTCAACATGACATTACTTGCACAAAGGCGCTGGTACATAATTCAGTTTCTTTGACTGTATTTATTTATTTAATTGTATGGCGTAAAACATTAAACAATTACACTAAAGAAAGAAACTAACAAACTAGTTATAAATCCACATTCAGGGTCCCAAGCCACGACATTGTGTCAGGTGTCAGATTATACAGATCTCCAGCGGAGCCCGAGTATGAGTGTAGAGGGCAGCGCTGTTTGACTTTATATAAAGTTTTTTTTAAGCTGTTTTAAATTACTTGCCTTATAATGTATTATGATTAATAACACAGCAACATTTCAGTTGATACATAGCGCTGCCTAAGGGTATATTGGCCATAGGCACTGAATCGTTGTACACAACTATTTTTTTTTTCTAAACATAAATAGGTATTTCGGACTTCTGAAGCCCTGTGGCATCAGGGGCCCTGGGTGTGAACCCTATGCCCTTTATGGCTATTACTGTATATTTTGCAGTCAGATCAGTTCTCTATTTACTAGATTATTAATCAAGGACTTGGATCTTTATGTTTGTAATGTGTATTGTGACTGAATATTGGTTGGGTGCCAAATCATACTATGACAAGTTTTATTTCCTTGTGACCTACATACGTCTCACATAGCATGTTTGCATTTAAATCCTGGCTATAATTTATCTAAACATTTCTTAGGTGATACTTGTAAACAAATTAGGTAATGTTATCCTACCTCACTCAAAGAGTGCTCCGCGGAGCCCCAGGGGTATGCCAAGCTTCTGCGGGGGCTCCACAAATTCATAATCAAAATAAATACTTATGGTGGACCTACCGTAAGGTTGCAGAATACACCTTCCTAGCAAATTAATAAATAATTAGTTTTCCAATAGGGCTCCATGACAGAAAAGTTTGAAAACCGCTGATGTAGACTATAGTTAGCAGCATACTTAGCTTGTGTGGGACCAAAACCATTAAAACATTGAAATATGGGGATCCCCTTCAATTGCATAGTTTTTTTTTGAACTATTATTGTTTTGCATAATTGATTTGGCATAATAGTACTGTAGCATAGTAACAATTTGGCCTACTACTTTTTTGGCATATTAAGCTATTAGAATAATTTCAGTTGGACTAATTTGTATTAGACTAATACACCATAATGCATATTATTGTTTGGGCTATTGATTATTTGTTATAAATAAACAACAAAATATTAGGATAGATCATGTTAGGTACATTAGGTTAGGTTAGTATGATATCCAGGCGCGAAGCGCCCAAGCAACGCAGAAATAGGAGGTCCGTCTGGCACTCTATGCCTCTGCAAGGGGAAAAACAGAGGATGTAACTAACAAAAGACTTTAAAATTATGTAGTTAAGCATTAAATTTGTTAACAGCATATTTGGCTAAATGTAGCCACAAACTGCTGGTCACTTTAGTCTACTTTAGTATTTATAACTTTTATGAAGGACATCATTATCTACAACACATAGTTCATAAATTCCTTTGTACATTTTCCCCCTTTATCCCTGCCCATCCTCCTGGAAATCTTTTCATTGTTTATCCCACAATAGAACATAGGAGGTGTAACATTTCTCATTCATAGCCTGAAGTATAGTGTTACAGTACGTCAAACAGGTTTCAGTTCTTGCCACTGTAGCCATTCAGCACTTAGACTTGTTTGTGAACTCATGTCTCTTCAGTGTAGGATGTGCTTTTAAAAAAAAGTAAATTTTGGTTCTCCTTGATTAAGTTTATGTGTAGGATGCTTAAAAAAAAAGAAGTGCCATGGTATTCCAATCATCGTACCCGAGTACACAATAACTTTGCTAATTGGCGGAATAACTCGTGCCGACTCCATTGGAACACTGTTTGTGATTGTAGGTAAAATTAATACACTTTTCAGGACCTCTTTGTCTTATTTCCATTGAGAGATCAATTTCAACTTGGACAAAAGCGGAACTGTTAGGTCTAAATTCAAAGTAACATTGAAGTGTAAATAAGGCAAACCAATTATATTGTGTTCTCTGTAATGACCATTGTGAGAATGTTCTTTTACATTACCTATTTTTTAAACTTCGAACAGTATCAGATTTAAAATAACATATTTTTTGTACATTTTCCAGCCATTTATATATATATATATATATATATATGAAACAGAATATCCAATTGCTTTGGTTCTACTCTGTGTCTCAAGTAACTAAAATGGCTGGGTAGTGTATAATTATATGTATGTTAATTTTTCTTACTAACAAAAATTTATTTTTTGCAGATTATATTTGTTGTGGTTTTGTAAATTTAAATTCTCTGCTTTTGTTAGAGTTCATTGCATTTACAGGTACTTTAATTAATGAACTAACTACCTTTCTTAGATAATGGAGATTTTCATGCAATAAATTAAAAATATCTTAGTAATTTACCTATTAGTAGAAAAGAAAGTTAATTCTTGTTGAAGTCTGGTTTTTGTCTGAAAATCTCCATTGCTTTTTTATCACTAAATCGGGTTAGTTATTGGATACTTTATTAATATTCTGTCTAGCTTCTAAACATTTTGTTCTAAATTTCAACAATTTTTCTTAATAAATACGCTTTTGCCGTTTGCCTGTGGCTTAATTTTTTTTTCATCTTTATTGTTGAATAATAATAATAAATCCGTACTCTTGACTACAATAATGGATATATTTTGCGTGGCCCTATAATGGCACACCACACCTTAAATAAGAAATTTTTAATCCTGCAACAACAAATAATAAATAAAAAACTTTCATGCGAGACCCCTCAGATCGCTAGACCCTTGGCTGCTAATACATAAGGTGAAAAATTCTATCATTTTACTCTTTAAGTTGTCAGTAGTATACTAAAATATATTTTAATTGACTAAGAATGAGATGAAATGGGGGTGGTCTATGTCCAACAGTGGACCTCCTAGGATCCTCCTAGGATAGACTAAGACTGAAATAATAATAACATGAAAGTTGTAAATTATAGATATTTTGTAGAGATTCCGTCAAAACGAGGAGAGGAATAATAACAAAAAAATTTAGTTATCAGATACAAGAAACACTTAATTAAAGAACTATTTGACAACCAGATGGCCTAGTGGTTAGAGAACCTGACTACTAAGCTTGAGGTCCCGTTTTCGATTCCCGTGTCGGGGCAGATATTTGTATGAAAAATACGAATGTTTGTTCTCGGGTCTTGGGTGTTTAATATGTATGTATCTATATAATTATATTTATCCGTTGCTTAGTACCCATGACACAAGCTTTGCTAAGCTTACTTTGGGACTAGGTCAATTGGTGTGAATTGTCCTGTGATATTTATTTATTTATTATTTATTCAAAGAAAATATACTATTAGATTAGTTAAGTGATGACCAAGCCCATTAAATTCATTAAAGGAACAGTCACACTTATAATGGTTTCTCCAAACATATTTAATTGCTAAGTCATGTCAATAGAATCATACTTCTGAATAAGTACACTTGAACTAACTGAATTGTGATCCACTGTGGAACCTTTTCGTTGAAAAAGTCATAGTGACATTGCATTGCTTGACAAGGGAATTTATTATGACACTGTGAGAACACTATGGTGGGTCAGAAATCAAATGATTCAACTGTACTGTACATTTGAAATGCAAGTGACATACCAATACTATTTTTAGATCCAATTTTAATAATTGTACCTACTATGACATAATTTTCAATTTTTAACTTTCTGATGTTAGACCTTTTCTTGTGCGTCAGAAACCAATTATGGTTTTACAAAGTCCATTTGCTACATCAATCGGACATAATGAAGACCAAGTGAATTGACCATCAATAATCTTTCAATTGTAGTGTAGGCAATACTACAATTTAAGATGAATAGCAATCTAACATCTTTCTGCAACTTATCTACTTAATTGTGTGACCACACAGTGCATGCACTAAATATAATTACCTATCTCTGCTGCTAGTAAGGAGATTAAAATTTGTTTGTTTTTATCTATAGTTATTGGAACCATCATAAAAAAATTAGGATCTTTATCCCAAGTATGTGAAGGAAATGCCTATAGGACGCAAATGAAAACTAATAAGACATTTATATGCATAGCAGGAAGTACTTTCAAATAAACAAATATACAAATATACCCCTTTAGGACAACAACTTAAAAGTTGTGCAATAAAGTTCAAGAAAATAAATATATTAAGCTACCTACTACTATTTCAAGTGTCAAGCTTCCTTTCAAACTCTACCATAGAATATTTTTGACACCATTAACCAAAAATTCCAAGACACAGTTCTAATTAATAAACTATTTAATTTCAACATGGTAAACTAGATTAATTTTTAATTAGCTGTAAAATTTGATTTTTAGTATAACTTTGAAATGCATAATTCGTTAGTTAATAGGTGGTTAGAAAGTGTTGTTACCATTGCAGTCATGTTTTGACAGATTGTAAAAAGTATATCAATTATGTACATGCCAAAAAGCCTATCCTCACCCTACCTTCAAGTCCGAAAATCTTTTGACAGTGCAGTAACTTATTTAAGTTGACATCGACTTTGAATATTATGGGTGTGTTCCAGGCAATGGTGGGGAGACGACATGGTGTTTCAGTCAGGTGAAGGGCACGTTGGAAGACGATGTGACGGAGGCTGACCTGATCTCCTGTGTGGAGTTCAACCATGATGGGGAGCTGCTGGCCACGGGAGACAAAGGCGGCAGGGTTGTTATATTTCAGGTAATAATCTGTAGTATTATGAAAAATTTGCCACAGGATCGGTGTTTGTTAGGGTTCTCTAATTATTTGTCCAAAATATGTTTTCCAAATGATTCATTTCCTAACTGTTTTATTATGGATGAACGATTTTTAGGGTTCCGGAGCCAAAATTGTCTGTCTGTCTGTTTGTCTGTCTGTCCGTCCGCGGCTTTGCTCAGGGACTATCAATGCTAGAAAGCTGTAATTTATGTATGTACGGATATATATGTAAACTATGCCGACAAAATAGTACAATAAAAAATTCAAATAAATTTTTTTTTAGGGTACTTCCCATTGACGTAAAGTGGGGGTGATTTTTTTTTCTCATCCAACCCTAAGTTAAGTAAGTTTGCCAAGACGATTTTTCGATTCATTGATTTGTTTGCGAAATATTCAACTTTAAAGTAAAAAAATTCATTAAAATCGAGCGTCCCCCCCTCTAAAATCTAAACCGGTGGGTGGAAGAATTTGAAAAAATTCAGGATGGTAGTAAGTATATCAAACATTTAATAATAATCATTAGTAGTTTACGAGTAAATAGCAGCCTAAAAAATACGAAATCCTTAAAAAATATACTTAATTTTTCCTAATGGCTACGGAACCCTATTTTGGGCGTGTCCGACACGCTCTTGGCCAGTTTTTTTTAAACTGTTAGTACTTCACAATTGTTATTAAACAAATCTAAACTAATTCTACAGGATAGTCCTGAAATATCCTGAATGGGTACTAGTTTCAGGGGAAATTAATCCTTGCGAATTTTTTTTTTACGAATTTTAGTAAGCTGTAAAGTTTCTAAAGCAATTAAGAAACAAAAGGCTAAATCTTCTATGATTGAATAGTGACATAAAGGGTCATTCGAAATTCGTGTACGGAACCTGACATTGGACCGATCTAGCCGGTGTGCATTTGCGAAGGTATACACATCAATTGCGGTACACGGAATACAAGGGTTTGGGATTTAGGTTGTTTCTACTTATTTTCTGGTTTGTCATCTCATATTTCATAGTTTGTATTTTCAACTACCCTAAGTCTTTTTAAAAATAAAATAGGTACTATAATTGGTAAAAGTAAAGTAAAATATACAAATAACGTTTTTATTGACTTGCTCGATCTGATCCAATAACCAGTAAGTTGTAAATAACTATCTTATCTAAGAAACCTTATAATTTGTCATCGCGTCATGTCATAAGATTAACGGTTCGTCATCCGACTCATAAACAAATATGTACTATTTTTAACTGTGAATGTCATGGGAACTGTTGTCTAGGCAATTTAACAGTTTTATGTTGGTAATATATACAATTTCAGTCTAGATAATTTCTATTTATAGTCAACTAGCTAGGTAGTATACCTTCCGCCGCCTAACTTTGCCTAAAAGTTCATTGCCCCGTATAGTACCACAAAAACTATAAAGGTATAATTCCAATAATTGAATAGGCACTATACCGTTAAGCTATTCGAACACAATCCGGGAGTAACGTAAAGACGTCGCATAAAAAATGTATCTCAAAAATGCGTCAAAACTGAGTATTAAGTAATGAACTTTTAGGCAGATTTATATGGCGCGTGGTATACATACTAATAGTCCTCAATATCTACAAGAGCGTTTTAACTTTTTGTCCTCTATTCGCTCTGCACAAAATTTTCTTCTTATCGTGCCTCCTTCTTCCTCCAAATTCTACCGTAACTCCATTACTATCACTGCCATTCGTCTTTGGAATTCTCTTCCTTTGGCGTTAAGGCAAGCGAAATCCCTTCCCATTTTTAAAGACCTCATAAAGGCTCACTATTTGTCACTAACTTAATCCCCAGTCGTTGATCTTTCTCTATTCTTTTTGTTTTTGTTTATATTGTTTATTTAATTTCCTTTTTAAATTCCTTTTCTCACATGCGGCCTTTTGGCATTTTTCCATTGATATTTTGTATTGAGTATATGTAGTGTATAAGTATTATATTAAATGTATTTGTTTATTTATAAAAAAATATATTATATTTGTATTGTTTTTAATATTTATTGTCTATTAATTCTACATTTCTCCTGTCTGTTATTTCTGCGACCAACATTAATTTCTGAGTAATTGGTTGTCTGGAAGAGATCGCTTTTTAGCGATAAGACCGCCTATTGTCTACCTGATTTTTTTATTTTTGTAATGTCACTATTACTTTTGGTGATCAATAAAGAATATTTGTCTGGTTGTATTGTATATATATTTTACATTGTCAATTTAGTTCAAATTCACCAATAATGAATAAGTATGTGAAAAATCGAAGAAAACTTAATTTATGTATTAAAACATAAAATACGAAAAATACCACTATAATACATGATGATTTGGTATTTTACTTTATTATACGATATTTTTACAACACAAGTAGGCAGGTATACTATTGAAACAACTAAGACGTGACACACCATGGAATCTTTTAATAGTAATTTACATATTGATTCAAAGTTCTGGTAAAAAACCTTTCAGGGTTGTTCAGTCGAACTAACCATAAATTTATAAAAATACGTAAAAAAGAGGCATTATTGTCTAATGCACTCGGAATCACAATCGTTATCACCACTTCTTTCTGTCACACGGTGTAGGATAAGAGTAGAAAGAGATGATGACTGCGATACCGAGCGCCCGGCGTTAGGGTGGTTGCAGACTAGCGTTTTTTCTGTGCGTAAGGTACGGTCGTTTTTGTGTTCAACGCTCGAACAAAACTAAATCACACCTGGCCCTATACTACGAAGTGCAAGATTCGAACTTCGTATCTTGCCGTACCGCTCACGCATAGATATTTAATGCGAGTGATACGGTACGATACGAATTTCGTAGTAGCCCCCCTGTACGTACGCGCATTAACGCGCTTCAAAAATGAGCTTATATCGTTTTATTGGCAACGTAGTCTGAAACCCTTAGACAATACGGCCACAGGTCTGTCACTTTCATTTCCTCATTTCTAGTAGGATACTTATGCTAGTTTTAGTCTTGAGTCCCCTCTCCACTTTTATTTTTACCTATATTGTTGTATTTTAAAAATTTATCCTTATTTCATCATTTCTTTGGGTCTGTTTCGTATACAAGAATTTTAAAGATAGTTCTTTCCAGTTTCGCTCGCAGCATTATAGTATTCGTTATTGGCAGATCTACCCGCCGAGCCCAGCCCAGACCTTTTTTACCTGCGCCAAAGCACACCTGCTCCTTTGTCGAGTTGTACAGTGGGAGTAAGAAAACCTTTGTCAGTTATTTAATTGATTCCTTTATACAGTCTTAGACTCTTAGTAAGTTTTGAAACCAAAGCACTAAGTAGACAAGGGCATATCAAATTATACTTACTTGACATGATAATAAGGGTCAAAATAGTATACACCTCTAACATAATATCTTGTGTCATATCAATACCAAACCTTTTTAATAAACAGCGTCGTAAGCACAGGTCGTAAGAATTAGAATCAAATAATGTTCTATTCTATCCCTCTTGTTCTGAGAGGAGGCCTGTGCCCAGCAGTGGGACGTATATAGGCTGGGATGGAATATTCTATTTAATTGTCAGTGTTTGTCAGTGCCAAGGTGTAGTGGTAGGGTTGCTATGATCACCTTTTAATAAGATTATGTTTAGCAGGTTGACAGTTTGATGCAGTATGTCATACTCAATTGGTAAAGCAGATTATCGCTCATACTGAGCAAAGGAAAATAGATCTTAAGGTGATGAACCTTTTTTTACTCCGACTGTACAATGTCGTTCCTTTACTTTTCCGACTAACACATTTAAGCTTGCAGTTGTTTTTACTTTTTTTACAAAATTAATTTGGAGTATTTTTTCAGCTAAATAACACAGCAAACTTTTTACCAGATTTCAAGTTTCCAGGACAATTGGAAGTACCCTATAGATTTAATTCCCCGGTAATTATAGAGATACCTTTTTATGACCATCTTTTGATTTCGTTTACATTGAACTTGATTTTTTCACTGCTCCCAAGGGCTAGCAGGCTTGAGCATTTGATAGGTATTAATTCTAGCTTGATACTTCCACGCGTTCCTCAAAAAAAGTCTTGACTTGACAGACGAACGGACAACAAAGATATCCTATAAGGGTACATTTTTTTGCCGACGGAACCCTTAAAATGGCCGTGCGGCATGACACTGCAGCAGTGTCCCACTCCGGTGGGATTGCAGCTTAATGATATGCAGTCATGCAATATGTTACCCACATTGATATTTCTATCTTATCTACCTGCACGTCAGGAGGTCGCAGACATCGCTTGACCCATTAAACGACATCGGAATTCGCGACGCGCTCCACAGGCGGGGTATTGTTTTTAATTATTTAGATTCTTATCTCTTTAGTTCGTATGATTCAGATGCATATTGTTTTGTTTTGCTTCATGGTTGGCGTTACGTGTTTATGACGAGTTGATTACTCTGTCTCCAGTTTCATTACTTTGTCGAGGTGCGCAGTTTAATAAATCAGATAACGTTGATATCGTTTGTTCTCATTTCGCATACAAACTGTTTGTGGTTACGTACGGACCGAACCATTGCACCCTGAACCATAGTAGAATGTTCTCACAGTAAGCGCCATAATGATTTTATTTGTCAGGCAGTGCAATGTCACTGTGACCTTTTCTGTGAAAATATTCCATATTAGGTCACGTTTCAGATAATTCTATAGAAGGCATAAATATTTTTTTATTTTTATTTTCTTTCTTTTCCCCGCGTGGCCTAAGACAAGACGGCCCTGACCTCTTCAGGTGACTGTTAAAGAAATAAAGTAATTGAACGTGTCATTTTCCTTTCAGAGGGACCCAGCATCAAAACAGTGCGTACCCAAAAAGGGCGAGTACAACGTGTACTCGACATTCCAGTCGCACGAACCAGAGTTCGACTACCTCAAGTCATTGGAGATCGAGGAGAAGATAAACAAGATACGATGGCTCAAACGCAAGAATCAGGCACACTTCTTGCTGTCCACCAATGACAAGACCATAAAACTATGGAAGGTGAGTTTTTTTCTTACAAACAAGGAGTCGGTTCACTCCTTTTTAACAGGCTCTGATTATTTTAGCTTTCCATAATAATATGCGTATGCAACATACTCTTTTGAACTCGTTCCTAACTAACTTTTTGTTGTATTGGCACGAAACTTGGTGATTTGATTATTCGCAGTACTGACAATACAATTATTGTTATATGCTGCCATTGAGCTGTTCTGATGATGGAATCGGTAGCTAGACACTGAAACTCCATGAAGGAACAACGTTACTTAGCTGTTTTTGGACCTGGTTGAGTATTCTTAGGGTATATAGCACCACCTGAGCTCAATATCGCAATAATAGCAAAAAAGGCATGGTTCGGCTCGGATCGCGATCGGTTCAGCGACACCTGTCGACGCGTCAACGTCTTTTTCGCTGTTATTGCGTGAACATAGAGCTTTTTCTATCGGCTATTGCCGATTCCGCGTCGGTAGATGTGGGGAGACCTCAAGGTCTTTCGCACCGACACTGATTGAGTAAGAATGTTAAGATCCCGTATCTGCGGATCCTGACACCAAATATCCCTGATCGCGGATATACATTTCTAACGATCTGGCACATCAATGATGGTAATAAAATAAAGATTCATTATTTTGTTTGCAGGTGTCAGAGCGCGACAAGCGCGTCACCGGATACAATACGCGCGAGGAGAGCGGGCGCGCGCGCGACCCGGCGCGCATCACGGCGCTCCGCGTGCCGACCTGGCGCCCCGCGGAGCCCATGGTCGAGGCTTCTTCCAGGTCAGGAACACACCGCTCAAGGGAGGATCATGACCCCCCCAACTGGGCCCTGGACTTGGCTCTAGGGCAACAGTAGATATTTTTTGTAGAGATTTTATGGTTATATCTATGTTTTAAAGATGTAAATAAAACGTTGGCTGACTTGAAACCTCTTTAGTCTGAAATGACGTACCTACTAACTATTTAAAACTAAAGCCATAACTTCCCTTGGGGAGGAAAACTATACGTAGATCCATAATTCCCGCGGGAACAATTGAAGCCATTGTATTTTAGTATACAGGCATGGAATAACGTCATTGACGAACAAGTGTGATGAAAAAAAATTTATTGAATCGGGTGTTATTTTGCGGAGGTTGCGCTTTTAATGAGATTTTTTTTGGATATTTTTGTATTTTGATTTCAATTCCAAATTTTTACTTTTACGGTCATGTAAAACCTAAATTGAAAATACAATGAAATATAGATGCACAGAAAACAGAAAAATAAGACCAACACTGGGAATTCGGTATCCCGTACGCTTGCTATACCGCTACACCACTGTTGATCAACGGAAGACACGAATTTCTCCTATGCACCACATATCTCAGCTTGTTTGTTTTAATGAGATTTCACAGATGGCGTTAGTATCGTGAGGTCTGTTTGACGTTTGCTCGTGATTGGATAAATAACTAAATGAGCCAATCGCAAGCAAACGTCAAACGGACCTCACGTCACGATACTAACGCCATCTAGCGATATTTCGCCTCTGTGAAAACACTCATTACTTCATGTGATAAAACAAAGTTGATCTGATTTGGAGTGACATCAGAATACCAAATTCACGCCTATCTGTTTAAGCGGGGTATTCCAATCAGTTTCTCGCACGGCATTATTAGCCTTATCAGTTTTTATTACTTACAGTCAGCGTTGTTGTTTTTATTTAATTAAATATATTCCAATCAGTTTCTCGCACGGCATTATTAGCCTTATCAGTTTTTATTACTTATTTAATAAACAGTCGAGCGTTGATACCAAAATTGTTTTTATTAAATTATATATCAGCTATTTATCTGCAGTGCTAATAAAGCGGAGAGGTTTAATGAACACTGTCTGTTTATTTTTGATTAGGCAATGGTCAGTTGCGTCATTAAAGCTTCATTTCAACGGCAGGAATATAGCACGAGTTAAGGGTTAATAAGTGAACGATCTTCTACGGAAATGTACCGCGGCTTGCACGATATTTCTAGCACCATCTTAGTGGAACTGTATGCAATACAAATACGAAACAATCGTCATTATTGAAGAAATAATAAATAAGTTTCTGTTAAAAACTTCATTTTTAATTTAATACAAGCTTTTATTGAACTTTTTTGTGGGAACTACGGCCCAAGCCCTGTCATTCTAAGAGGAGGCCTGTGCCCAGCTGGACGTAAATAGGCTGGGATGGTGATGCTGACTGTATTTTTTGGACTGGACTGGCATTGTTATCCAACTAACATAATTATGTATACCAAATTTCAAATTAATCCGACCACTGGAAGTGGTTCAAAACGAACTTACAAAATTGACCCAAAAACAATAAACAGAGCAAGGCTTCAACTAATATTAATGAGATTAACATTTTTTTTTTCGGTTGTGTTGCTCTGAAGATGAGCTCTGGTTGAGTTCAAAACGCGTCAGTGTAGTGTGCTGGTGGTGATGATAGGTTTGTGTGATTTGTGTGTTCTTACAATGTGGAGGTGGAGGAACTACATGAACACGCATTTCTTGCATAAACGTAGCTAACATAAGGCGGGTGAGAAAAGTATTTGTTTCAGTTCATTAACCATATTGTTTGCCCCCAGACGGATATTCGCGAACGCCCACACTTACCACATAAACTCCATTTCGCTGAACTCGGACCAGGAGACTTACCTGTCTGCGGACGACCTGCGCATCAATCTGTGGCATCTCGAGATCACCGATCAAAGCTTCAACATCGTTGACATAAAGCCCGCCAACATGGAAGAGCTCACAGAGGTCTGTATACTGTTACTAACGTCTTGACTTTTATTAAGGGCGCACCGAGTTTCTAGCGCTTATCAATTTTAGGCATTCTATGCACTCGTGGCACAAAACAGATAGGTACAGAAATCAATCTACATACAAGTGCGCTCGAGCAACGCACACGTAGACACTGCTCACGGACACGATATCTCGGACCGGTTGGGACCAGTGCGAGCGCGAGTGCTATCCGCTTGAGACACGCGTCTGTGAACTGTTTTGTGCAATAATGGAGCAACAAAAAAGAAGTTTATAATTGTTCAGTGGAACTCAACATTAAACGGTGAATTGTCGTTTTTTAAGCTACCAGTGGTAACAATGACATTAAAATTAAAATATTTTAGTTATTATTAATTAATTTATTGTATTTTTTTTATTTGGGGCATCAACAGCAATACATTTATTTTATTTATTTAAGGATAACCAAAAGCTAAAAACAAAATATATGTAGTAGGAATAGCAACACAGAGCCAATTACACGATCCCACAGATAGCTATAGTTTACATGGTTAAATCTTAACTTAAGCGAGGTGACGCGCACCATATCAGACGTCACACCATGCCAAACAAAACACCACAGAACTTCAAATGGAATTTATATTTCCATTCTTCCCGTTTCATTAAATCAAACAACTAGATACTAGCCACTATCACGATAGTTTTTTGTGCATAAGCCGTAGTTGACAACCCTAGAGCGACCGCCGAGTGTAGGTATGAAAAGTGAAGTACATAGATGTTATTGACTTCTGTACCTCTGTTTTGTGCTCGTGGGTAGAGATAGGGGGTAAGCGCGACGGCTCAAGATTGGTTGAGCAGAGAGGTATATAAGTAGTGTCAAGTGCTCGGTATCGTATATCTACACGATGCGGCAGCTTTATGGCACTTTACAGATACGACGCCGCCTTGTGGTAATGTGGTCAGGCAAACTCGTATGTGTTACTGCGTTGCCGCGTAAGAGGTACATTGACTTCCATTACATGCTTGCGTTAGGTTCACGAACATAAGAACCTCCCTTTTAATAATCATACTGGTTAGTTATCGGTCCAATGAGCTGAGTTACGTGATATAAATAATAAAATATAATTATTTGTTTTCGTTTCAGGTGATAACCGCGGCAGAGTTCCATCCGACTGAATGCAATCTATTTGTATATTCTAGTAGTAAAGGTAAGTAATTATGATATTTCTATTACACTACTATAATAGATCACATCAATAATGTTAAGAGTAGGGTTGCCATATAAAAAAATGAAAAGTCCTGACAAAAATCGTGGCATTTCTTGTCACTCTTCTGTTTCTGTTCTCGCTTTTTATTATTGAGATCTTTTTATCCGTAATTAATCCTATATTAAATTGCTTTGAAAGAAGAATTATTAATTTTGTTGATTAGTTACTACTTAATTTATCATTTCACTCATAAAAAACGATGTAATAAAAGAGGTGACACTATTTACCGGACGTACAATACCGACATGGAAATACCGACATGATATTTTGTGACACGCCTATAGAAACTTGTCAGTTTGACACCAGTTTTTATGGGCGTGTATACGAAATATCGGGTCGGTATTTCCATGTCGGTATTATCCGTGCCGGTAAATAGTGGCACCCTAATAAAAGCAGCTGCACTTTATTTTCCCAACTATGCTTGCAACACGTATGTCGTGTCAAAATAATTCGTACCTAAAGGCTGGCATAGCGTAAGGGCTTAGCGGAACGTTGCCGGAGCCGAATGCGATGATCCACTAAGCTCATACGCTAGGCATAGCGCATATCCCACTAAAGTCACAAATACGTGTCACTGGCACTGGAGTAACTAAAAAGTCACACACGTTGTGTCACTAGGGCCGAACGTGTTAAAAAGAGTGTCATTCGGCTTGGCGACCACGCGCGCCGCAGCTTTATTCCTTGTTTAGCTTTTTTTTCTGGTTATATAGACAAGGGTAAAGGAGTATAGCCTAATGCCTGCATGGTATAAATGTTTAGTGTTTTCTTTTTTGCCTTTTTTTTTCTTTTTTAAACGGAATATTGTGCCGGTCTTCACTTTAGTAAAAATTGGTTTTATTTGAATGCATGATGAACAGATGGTCCCAAAGGAAGAACAGCGCCGTTCGCAAGACCGGCAAGTTTGCTGATTTGGGACCATTTCTTGACACAACTTTTTTTTTTAATTTTAATATTTTTTTGTTATGCCACGCTACTTTGTCACGAGTAAGTGTTTTTCTATTTGTATCTAACGTGCCGTGTCGTCAGGTACGATCCGGTTGTGCGACATGCGCGCGGCGGCGCTGTGCGACCGGCACGCCAAGCTGTTCGAGGAGCCCGAGGATCCGCACGCGCGTTCATTCTTCTCAGAGATCATCTCCTCCATCTCTGACGTCAAGCTGAGCAATTCGGGACGGTGAGGATTCAGTAGCCGTGCGGTTACAGAAAGTCGAAGTTCGTGTCTTTCCGTCCTTCTCACTCTCGTATTAAATAATATTTGCGTCACTTCGGAAGCTTTAGCTACTGGCCCTATACTACGAAGTGCAAAATACGAACTTCGTATCTTGCCGCCCGCTGACGCTTAACTATTTAATCTGTCATGAAGCAAAGGAATTTGATTTGTTCTAGAGGACGGTTAATACGAGTGTGAAAGGAACGGTACGATACGAACTGAAAAAAGTCGAACATTAAACGTTTAAGGCTGTGTTGACAATGTTTCTGCGGTTAGTGCTACTTTTAAGAAGTTTATTAAATGATTACGTACTTTTGTTTCAGATATATGATGTCAAGAGATTATTTAGGTTTAAAAGTATGGGATCTAAGAATGGAAACAAAACCAGTAGAAACATATCCAGTAAGTATATCATAATTAAAATATATGTTAATAGTATGTGTATGATAATGGTGCTGCGGGATGTCTATGGGCGACGGTAATCACTTAACATCAAGTGAATTGCTGCTCGTTTGTCTGCTATTAAATAAAAAAAAATATCGTCATTACTTTGAAAAAATCTCGTATCTCAAATTAATACGTGAACAAAATTCAACCCTGAAACAATGTTCATAAAATTCACTCAGTAAAATTATCGATTTTGAGATAAGAGTTTTTTTTTAAAGTAGTGAGGATAATATATTGATTTTGAACTGCGGTACAATTTGAACTTTGATTGCTTACAACAAACAGTGTACAGAAGTTAAACAATTACTTTACTCACCCGCGACCTTATGACTCTTACGATAGTTACGTTCGTGCAAGATGTGTTCATGCAGTTAATCCACCTCCACACTGTAAGATCACACACAAATCAAAATCACACATCCATCTATCATCACTGCCACACTACACTGACGCGTTTCTTACACGACCAAAGCTCATCTTCAGAGCATCACAACAAAATAAATTGTTTGATGAGAAGGAATGCGTAAACAAGGGAATTTTTAAAAACAAATTGAAAGCGTGTTTGATGGATGTCTTTCATGAAGAAAATATAAACATCTAATGCGTAATTTTTAATGATTAGCTAGTTGTGGTATTGTACCGTGGTTGGAAGTACTTAATACGATCTAATTAAAGAGGTATATAACTAAAATAAGGAGTGTAGTATTTGCCAACAAACTGTTTTGCAGTTTGGCGAAGTATAATTGTATTTTTTTTGTATAACATAAATGAGTAAATAAATTAAAAAAAAAACAGGATTTTTAGACTTGTCAGACAGGATTCTACATTTTTAGGCTTGGTAACCCTAGCCGCGGGTGTATGCTATTATTTGACGTTAGTTTCTGTCTCAGGTGCACGAGTACTTGCGGTCGAAACTGTGCTCGTTGTACGAGAACGACTGCATCTTCGACAAGTTCGAGTGCTGCTGGAGCGGGGACGACCAGCGGCTCATGACTGGCTCCTACAACGGGTTCTTTAGGTAAAAAAAACTAAACGTTTATTCTGCAAGTACCTAGACCGCTAAAGTTTTTATTTACGGGTTACTTTTTCATACTACCAGCGCTTTCGGAAAGACCATCATTGCCAAGAGAAATAAAATATGTGAATTTGTCTTTGTTTATTCGGACGAAACAAAAGAGACTGCATTAATTACCATGGTAACGTTTCCTGAGCTACTTATTTAAAAATATTATTTATTTGGGATACTAATCCACTAAAAGTTTCTTCATGGCTCATCTAAGCATGTTAATAGTATACATTGCAAACATATTATTATGATGTCTCCTGAGTTACGGGACAGAATAACATACACTAACCCCCTGTTTCACTATTCATTGATTAATTTTATGTGACAGATATCTGTGATGCCGTCTCTGTTGCTTTGTTCGAATAAACGGAGACTGTATGACATTTATCTGTCAAATAAAATTTATCAATGAATGGTGAAACAGACCCTAAAGCAGCGTTTCCACAAATAATTTGCGAGGAATGTGTTTTTCATTAACCAATAGAAACGCTTTATTGACACATCCTCGCAGCTGAGCGGAGCGAGAATGTGTAAATGAAGCGTTTTTTTTATTGGTTCATGAATAACACATTCCTCGTACGTAACACATTCTCCCACATTATTGGTGGAAACGCTGCTTTGATAGTTGATTGACTCTTTAAGTGTGTGGCTACAATAAGGGCGTGTGTTACAGGGTGTTTGAGCGCGGCACGGGCGGCGCGCGGCGCGGCGAGCTGACGCTGGAGGCGTCGCGCGACGCCGCCTCGCGCCCGCGCCAGCCGCTGCGCCCGCGACGCGTCGCCACCACCGCCAAGAGGAAGAAGGTAACACGCCCGTCACACACTGACACACTGCGTCACACCGGCTCATATACATTCTAAAGCGGTAAAGACGCTTTGTACCAGATTCGAAAAACGCCAGATTCGCGGAACGCCAGATTCGCAGAACGCCACATTCGCAGAATGCCAGATTCGCACAATCATCAACGCGGCCTATAAACGTCCCACTGCTGGGCAGAGGCCTTCTCTCGGAATGAGAGGTCTAGGGCCGTAGTTCCCACGCGGGCCCACTGCGAATTGGGAACTTCACACACAACATTGAATTGCTTCGCAGGTTTGTGCAGGTTTCCTCACGATGTTTTCCTATATACATTTATATGAAATTTACCACGAGCTTTACGGTGAAGGAGAGGTTTCCTAGAGGCTCTCGGCACGAGTCTTGGCGAGTGGAGGCTGCAGGAGTGCTAGACATTCAGATTCGATTTATGCAGTTGCCCGCTATGTCTGCTTTCCTCTCTTTTTTGACTCGGGGCCCGAAAAACCGACACAAAGTGGAGAGACCGCGAGGCGAGGCTAGAGAAGACGAGGGGGCACGAGCGCACCGTCTTCACTCTCGCAATCGCGATTGCTCGTGTAGCCTCGTGGAGACTGGATGGGCACAATAGGTTACAGATATACATACAAACACGCCTTTTTCTCACACAGATTGTTTGTTTTAACCTGCTACTATCTTACCTTACTTCCGTTCTTAACTTCGGTTATCGGACCCCATGAATGAGAGATTAGATGAAGCCCTAACTTTTCATCTTCTCAAACACCCCGTTTGATCCCCAGGACGAAATCAGTGTAGACTGCCTGGACTTCAATAAGAAGATTCTCCACACGGCGTGGCATCCCCACGAGAGCATCATCGCCGTCGCTGCCACCAACAATCTCTTCATCTTCCAGGATAAGTTCTAGCGCGTGTCCGACACCACACAGTCTTGCCGCCGTTGACGGAACTTTAGTGCTGTTAGGACTGATACGACAGTTGCTGCAACCATCGAGAGATCTGACCTTGCGTTACAATAGTGGCTGACAAACAAACAAGTAGTCAATGACCGCGAATGTATCTGTAGTGTTTGATATACGACAGTTACTGAGACATCAAACCATCAGGATTATACCGTCAAAGCAATACCGGGAAAGCAATCATGTCGTCAATATAACTAACTAGGAAAACATCTCTAGTGTTATCAAGAGAAATCTACACAGTCAAAAGAAATATCAAACGTGACAGACCTTCTGTATATTGAGAACTGCTAATTAACTAGATCTTGCGTCTAGTGTTGTTGAAAACATTATAGGGTAATTTGTAAAATGATATGTTTGTGTTCTAATTTGCTATGGTATTTCGTTCAATGCTTGTCCATGCCCTGGATCATAACTTTTGAAGGGAAGCTAAATAGCTGATCATCAATGTACAATCCAAAAGCAAAAGCCACGGTATGAAGATACATAATGTTCTATGTCCATTAAGAGATTGCTAAAATTTACTTATCCCATATTATTGTGCTACCATTTAAGTGAACTGAAATTATTATATACAAATCTTAAAGGCATCATAGCCATTCCAACGATTCCAATCTTATTGAGGAAATAGGTGATACCTTGCCAAGCAATATCTAGGACTCCAAAAAATTACAAATGTAGTCTATATATCTTATATGTTTGGTGATAAATCCTCTTACAAAACACGTTCTGGCCTTGTGTAATCGTCTAGTTTAGGATAGGCATGTTCATTCAAAACATTTATGAAATAAAGTAGCGTCCAATTTTTTATCATATCATAAACATACAGAAGTTGAATGTTAAAGTTTACTCAAACTACAGAGAAATTCGAAGTTCTCGACTACATGTAGAAAAGACGCTTAAGGTCGACTTTAAAAGCAAGTTGTTTATGATCCCGCCGCATTGACGCTGTAAAGAATCGGCGGATGATGTATGATACTAAACTAACTAGCGGTTCTAGCGCGCCGTCTCATTCTCAAGCGATACTTTGGTGAGGGACGGCGCGCTAAAACTCCGGTTAGCCACAGTGCGTACGTAGCCTAAGAGCTGGTTCTATTAGGTCGAATCGGCAGTTTTGATCGTTGGCCAACAGTTGGGTTTTACACACTATAAGCTGCCGTTACCTGAACACAGCATACAAAATAGTACGCCAATATTATAACTGATCCACACGTGGCTGAGCGTTAGATCAATGTGTCATCCCTTACAGTTTTATCTGGTTGCTCCAATATAAAAAGCGCTATTGCATACATATGCTAACATGCATTGTCATACCAGAAGCCTGTCAGACCGATCTAATATGAACCAGTTCTAACGCAGCATCGCTGCAGTCGGGGTCTCATATCATACAACATTGATTTGTCTACATCGCAACGTTACTGAATGTTACTTAGCGGTCTTGACACTTGCTTCGAAAGTTCACCAGAAGTGAGACTACGTGAGCGAAACTATCTCACTAACGCTTACACGTCACAGTTCAGCTACAAAAATGTGCGAGCTGCCTCGCTGTGAACGATTTTCTAATGCATTGCGTGTGTTTCCATTTTACCGCTGTGCGGAGAGGGTCTCGAACGTTCAGTGTACGATAAAATCACTCACTGCACGTAGTCGCGAGTAATCTTGGTGGGACTATAATAAAGAGATAGAATTTCGCATTAGCGTAGCCTTTAGTCTCTTCTGTGGCAATGGTTTTCTAAATGGACACTGAAGTTAACAAATAACAGTCTGATGCCAGAGTAACTAAAAGGTATACCCTCCGTAGTGACGCGGCACTATCTATCACAGCGTTGTAAGCAGTGGTGGCTGTCATATTACTAGCATTTAACGTCAGTTTTTACAATAAAAATACATGCCGCTGAAAAGGTTATAAAATATGTGAAAAGGTTTTTTTTGGTACCGAAAATGGTTGGTCGATGAATTAATTTCTTTAAAGAGAAAAAGTTTTTATATTATACCATTTTATGGCATTTTCGCTTTAAAAATGCTGGGAAAAATTGTAAAACTCGTAAGTCTCGTTAACCAATGTATCTTTATGTATGTTATTTTAAACTTAGCTAGTCACTGCTTACTGCATTTGCTTCTATGAAGTTAAACGTTGACAGCTACCACTGCAGTATTGTTAAAAAAAGTACTGATATGTTGTATAGTTGACATGAAAATTTCATTGAACAGTAACGATGCCGGAGTAAAACTATTTGTCTATTAACCCTTTATAAGGCAGAGACGATTTAGCGACCACACATGCATTGATTTGGAAATTCTACCTTATTCGTTTAGAAATAAGTTACAATATTCATTGTAATTATTGAAAATACTACTAGCTTTAAAAACATCCTTTGCTAGGTATGTATTCGATAGCTGTTTTTGATTCTGTGATAGTATGTTCCAATAAATGAGGCCTTATAAAGGGTTAAATAAGAGAATATCCGTGTCTTGCTTTAACATATGTTTGCTTCCTTTATGGACTAGCTTACAGTTAAAGAAAAAAGGTGGCCTTCTTAAGTAAAAAACCGTGCATTTTGTGCTCGTTATACTAATCAATGGAGTTTTGTTGTTCTCTGTACAACATACCAGAGTTAGCTAGCTAGAATCTAAGTCCGTTAGTTAAACTCTGATGTAATTTATACGCTTCTCATAACTTAAGGTTCTAAGCGATAATTAAGTATTTATTGTTTAATGAAAATACCACTTAAGGCGGTTGACCTTAACAATGTGAAAATGAGATTAGTTAGGATTATCAAATAACGAAGCTTATGAACTTGGAATGTATGGAAACCATTGCTCTCCGTACCTTGCCAGGTCAGTTTGAAGTCGGCAGTCCAGCGTATAGTCGGGAGAATACAAATTTACAGTAAAAACAAGCACAAATGGTCAGTTATGATGTTGTAGTGACTTTACTAATGCCATTTCGTGACCTCGTTTAACCCAATAGAGCCTCTAGAATTGGCCACGAAAGTAAATAAAGCGCTAACGTATTAAAACCATGTATTTTTGCATGAATACATGTGTCTCACAGACGAAGCGTTATTGGCCTTGTAGTAGCAGAATAGCAAGGTTATTCGTTAAAGTTTATATGGATCATGAATAAGATGACCTCCGCAAAGTAAGTATCATTTAAGCTTTAAACGCTTTGCCTCGACCATGATAGGTGAATCAAGCTTACCAAAACATTACGAACTCATACGACTTTATTTGAGAATCGTCTAGACTGTAGTAGAAATGAAGCTTTGTGTAAACCGACAAAGCAATTGCCTACAAAATTGGACGTAGTTTAACGAAAAGGATCCAACAATTAGTTTTTTTAATTTTGGATCTTCTTTCAGTAGGAACAAAAGCGAATTTAAAGAATAACATGACAGTGCTTTGGATCCTTTTTGCTAAACTACGTCCAATTTTAAGTGGCTAGTAATTAAATTGGCTCAATTCCGTTCCAGGCTTCATATAAATTCAATCTTCTGGACAATAGTCCGCAGAGTTAACTGACCTTTAACATTTAAGGCGGTGCATAGTCTTTAACGGGTATAAATTATTATTCCCTTAGAAAAAACTAAACGTCAAATCCCAAATTGATCTCCAAAAGTGTTTGCATACATTTCAAGAAATAAGTACTGCAGTTTTGATCCGATTTGGCAGTGCAAGGAAATATGCCTTAACATAGATATAGTGTAAACTGTAGTTTTATAAAATGATTTGTTCCGTTCGTCGAAATATCAGTTAAATGGACTATATGAAACTGGCAAAGAGAATGACTTATATTTACATTGCTACGTTTGCTAGAGTTTATCCGATGCGAAGTGATGTATAAATTTATATATCTCTGTAAACACTTCCATTACAAAAGTATCACAGTTAATATTAACAACTTGTTTGTATGTTTTCGAAAGATCTGATGCGGTCAAATTACGGGTTGCTAGTCTATCCACGCGGTCGTTGGATACAGAAATTATACCATACTGAATTGCTAAGCTTAATCTAGTGCGTAAAGTTGAACAAATTTTGATTTATTTTAAACTAGACATAACATATTGCGGTATACTGGATAGGTCTGACTAGTGTCCTGCGTATGTCGTATCTTCATGGGATTTAGTAAAGCAAGCACATCGTACACCTAACTAGAAAACTCAACTCATAACCTAACTTAACTAACTTAAAAAAAAAATAACCCCGACATTGTCATTTTAAAGTTCAATATCTCAAAAATGGGGAACCCACTGTAATGAAACATAGCTAAGAACCACCACTAGAAAACTCGCTTTCACAAAAAAAAACCAACCGCCTCGAAATCGGTCCATCCGTTTGAGAGCTACGATGCCACAGGCAGACATTGGCGTCATACTTATTCCCTTTTTGCGTCGGGGGTTAAAAATCAAAAACTGTAATAGAATTAAACTTTAACCGGAACGTCACAAGTTAAATTGTACATTATTTTGAGTTAATGCGTAGTTGTGCGATATAATCACCGTATGGCATTCAAGAGAATTGCCTGCACAGATCCAACTAATTGCACAGATTTGTTCTTTAACGCTTCAGGCGACCTGAGTAGGCATGTACAGTTAGATGTCTCCGGTATACCGTAATGTGGCCAGCTTTAGTTAGCAGGGCAAACTTGGAGAGGCCGGCTAACAATGAGTCTAAAGCTACGTACGCACTATGCGACTAGCCGCGCGGTTTCAGCGCGCCGTCCCTCTTCAAAGTATCGCCTGAGAAAGTGATGGCGCGCTAAAACCGCGCTATTAGCCGCGTAGTGAGTACGTAGCCTAAGATGTAGAATTTGTCGTCTTTAAATGTATCGTTCCATTAGCATCCGTAAGTTATAGATAGTCCCAATTAGCAGGTAGGCAACTGCACGGCTAGCACAAATGGCCTCGACTACATTTGTAGTTTCAAAAAGGTTGGGTTAGCTTCTAACGGAATGTCATATTGACTTGTACTTGACTTAGTTGCTCGCTACTAATGTTAAATGAGACTGCAAGAATGAAAAAAATGTCTTTATCGACAAGTATGATTATTTCGTACCATTCTGGTCATAAAGGATCGTTCGTAGCAGAGGCCATTTGCGCTAGCTTTTTGACCGTTTGAAACTGTCGACAAGCTGTGATTGGACATTGGATATTGTCGTTGACAAACAGAATTTGTAAGCAAGTGTAGTTGCCAAGAGCCAGATAAAATTTCTGTGCAACATTTCCTACCTACACATACGTAAAAAGCCGTCGGCTACCGGTCTTTTCGTCATAGGCTCGTGCCTTAGTGTGCGTAAACTTTTTGTTAATCGTTTTTATTTATTATTGTACTTTTTAAAAATATTTGTGATCGTTTTACTTATGAATTCGCTTAGGCATAGTTTGTTGGAAGCAATGGCGCGACGGGCTATTGGGCTTATGAAAAGTTACTTTACACAATGCTACTTATTTTATTTTTGTAAAGCGACTGTGAAATGTTGACACAGTAGGTAGAAACTAGTGACCAAGTTTCGATGCCCACCTAGCCTAGTGTTATTCTTACATTAGTTCTGCAAAAGGTATTTCCCTTGCAAATGGGAATGCTTGAACATTTTCTATAATGTAAATATAGCGAACGAATGGAGGCCTGAATAATATAAATATAGTATATTTTGTCACAACACGTATGTTAATGTACAGAGTTATATATATTTGTACTTAAATTGTGTAAAGCTTCATGGTAAAATTATGTTTTAAAATATTTGTAATGAATAGACATGTTTTTGTACAACGTTTTCTAGGTCCGATGCCGATGCAGGATGAACCTGCTCCTTACAATTTCCTTGCATAGGTTTATTTCCGTCTCACCTTTTTCAGGCACTTCCATAGCTTGGGGTCGTTATAAAAATCTCCATAACATTTTTTTATGTTGATCGATTGTATAGAATGTGTTAAGTTTTAGTTTTTTTTTCTCTAATGTGAGGGGCTCAGTCAATTCCTAACTTAATAAAGCTAGATTTAGTCTCACGACGCTGTTCGCTGCATAGCCAAGGGCCGCGTTAGATATAAGTACCTAATAAAAAACAATGTGTGATAATTATCAAAAAAAGAAGCTAAATGCAGCTAAGTTTCAACATTGCTTGTGACGGCAAAAGGAATTGACTAAATCCCGAGGTATCAATGTAATATACTGTGAGTTGTAGTGTACAAGCAAAGACATCGTGTATAGTTGTGCGAGTGAGCGAGTGAGAGGATGCGTGCGCTAATATAAGTCTAGTTTTAGTTAGGTGAAAACTGTGAAAGCGCAGACAGATAAAAAAAAATCAGTTTTTTTTTCCTGCACCGAGGGATCAACAGGTTTGCTTGATAAATGTGATAAAATCGCAATAAGCGGTGTTTAGTGGTTAGAAGAGTGCAGTGGACCTCGCGTGCGGTGTCACAACGAATATAGGTTACGGCGGCGCCCGCGCCTCTCCACTCTGTCTCGACAAATGTTGGCCGTCGCATTGTTATCGTTGAAGCAAATCTTTGACACATTTCGCGTTTCTCCAAACGCTGGCATTTCAGAATAATAAAGCCATTGAAACATGACGCATAAGCTCATGCGAAAACATTTGGTCGGTACAGAGCTAGAACTAAAATCAATCTTCAGCTGTTAATAATTGTATGAACTGAAAAGGCGGTCTGAACCTTTGCTTATACACAATATTTGCTCAAATAAAGCAACATGCTGTGTAAATTGTATAGCTTGCCGCGAATTTAACTGAACAAGTACATCTATTGGAATTTAATTTTATTATGTTCATCTGTAAATTATAAAATGCGCCAAAGACGAGAATAGATGACAGTAATTGCGTACATACTTGAATCCTGGAAATAATACTCTTCTAAGGCAATCTTATAAATGGTAACTAGATTCCAAAGGTTGTAGCTACGGGCGATACGAATATCGACCATATTACTAACCCTACCTTGTAGTGTTCCCAGTTCGAAATAGTACTGGGCAACTTACAAAATTAGTCTATACTCGTCTTTGGTGTCTAGCTAGTGAAATGTGAAAGAGAAATAATATTTGTACACAATATCAGCTTTCTTTTGTTTTCTTGCATCCTTACTGGAGATAGGCAAAGGAACTGTCATCCATGCAGCCTGAATAATGTTGGCACTACACTATTCTGTAATAACAAAATCTTATTTAAATTTGCAGTGTTACTTTCATAATTACTCAATTTAGGTAGCTACAGGGTTGTTCAAGATTTAGCGGTTAAAATAGTAAGAAAAGGTAATTTCCAATAAATGTACTGAAATTGTTAGTATGTCTGTATGTGCCATGTGCGGGAGGCGCGGGCGCGTCCACCGGAAGTGTTGTTGTTGAATCCAAAATATTTCCTATAATATAAATTTTTATATCTGACTTGAGTTTTATTCATTTTATTCAAAACACTAATAAGTTGTACCACATTTAGATCTATATATTAAGTAAACTCTGAAACCGAGAGATACGACTATTCGCTGTTTCATACCGGGTGTGGCATGTACCTACTACGAGCAAATAACTAAAAATTTTACAAGTTACATTATACAACATAGCATTCCACTTAGATATTGTAACATTGCGCTCATAAGACAAATAACTAGAATATGGGAAAGCACATACTCTTATAGATACCGCGCTGCTCCACAGCTGACAGTCAAGGTTTTTAAACACTACTTATCTATGATTGTAATACAAAGTAGACTAGTGTAATTCAATACAGAAATGAAAATGTTTAGATAGTTTAATGGGGGAATTTCAATATTTAAGACACCAATGGACGTTGTTTTGTTAACATTTAGTTAAATACCTATCCAAACCAAGTATAAGTACTTCTGTTGCTGACTACAACACTAAACAAGTCTAAGCAAGTCCATTAATTAAACGTTAAATGGATGTGAGACTCGCCCATATTAATGAACTAAAAGAATTTCTTTGCTCACCCGCGACCTTATGATAGCTAAAATATGCCCATATTAAATGATATTGCACCGGATAACTAACAAGAAGGGCTACGAATTAGCCCGAAACATGTCGAGCTATACTCGATTTAAGACGTAAGCTATCTTATCCGGTACAATATTTAATATGTTCAATGGATGTCTTTGATGGATGGATTTGGGAATATGGTTTGGGTACAAATGGGTTGAGTTACTCAATGAAAAACCTCGTTTATGATGTACATTTTATTCATAAATACCCACACAAATCACATTATTTGTATCACGAAACACTATAATTACGGCAACATGTCAGTTTTTTACCTACATTTAATCCCGTATTATTAATAACTATTATTGCCTTTTTAAGTACATAATCAATTAAAGTTATTTAATTAGCTACTTTGTATTGTTGCTGCAATAGTATTTTTAATGAGAACCGAAATCCCAATTTGGTACGCGCTGTGCTATGAGGTCTGCGCATACTCGATTTTGCACGCACTAAAACTATATGTGACGTTACAGATCAGTGAATAATGTTTTTATCGTATTTTTGCGGGTAGCTAATTGAGAGGGAAAGATGAATACGAATTCATCTTTCCCTCTCAATTAGCTGCAGTAAACTTCAGTAAGCTAGTTGAGAGAGCAAGACAAATACGAACTTTTCCGACAAAATACGATGGCAAAACATTGTACTTACTACATCTGTACTGCAAAGCCAACGAGACGAGATAAACTATATCTACTTCATGCTTGCCCGATACGTCATTACCTATTTACTACCTATCTCGTTCCTTTCCCCCATGCCATAATTTATCTCTTCTTGTTGGTCTTAATTTAGTCTGTTTTCAAGTTAACTATTTTGATTTCAGGCTCAGCGAAATCGCAACGAGAAACTAGCACAGTTGCCATCAAATTTTTGGAGCAGCCAAGGTGATTAAAGATATCGGAACATGAACTTTAATGTCTTGAGAATAGAGTGCATACTCCGATATTTTTGACTACCTTGGCCGGTCCGAAATATCTGATGGCAACTGTACTGGGTAACTAAAAGACTCAAAATATTATGAAGATGTGTATAGTACATTTTTCTAGGAAGATTTTAGGACAGTGAAACTGATTTAAAGTAAACGGTGCTAGGTAAAAGTCAGTTTGTTCAGTAAGAAAGAATAACCTGTGAGCTGCAATTACGATTTCATGACTAAGCCTGTATTGCTCTTTATTAACTCCAAATCATAATCGTTTTTACCACTTCTTTCCATTAAGCCGTACAGTACGATTACAGATGGGCGTGCCTTCAGTCAATTTTCAACTTTGACGTCATAAAAATAAAGCCATTTTTAGTATACCGCTACCCACGTTTACAGATTATGTAAAAACTATTTTGTTTATATGACCTCAAAGTTGAAAATTGACTGAAGGCACGCCCGTCTGTCAAGTGTTAACTCCAAGTAATCGTACTGTACACGATGACGGTAGAAAGAGAAAATGAAAAAACGGAAGGACTTATTCTCAAACTTGCGGGTTTGAGAATAAGTCCTCTAATGCGTTCACATTCTTCGTTTAAAAACATATTTTCCACTTATTATACAACCTATACGCTAAACTCTAGCAGTAATATACTGCCAGTGTTATAAATGTGTGCCACAACTCTTACTTTTATCGATATAAATCTTATTCTATAAATTATATACAAAATACCCAAATGAGCAAAATCAACCCTATAAGTAATTAACCGACGTCGGTACACACACACACACACACACACACACACAAACATCACGCCTGTATTCCCAAATGGGGTAGGCAGAGCACACGAAACGTTACCGCTTCGGAGACACTTTTAGCAATTTTAGGTCAACCATTAAAACCATTTACAATATGTATATTATTATGTATAGGTATGTCTATGTATGAATTTCTGCCTAAAATTTAATTCCTCGCCCTTGCGCACGCACCCAGTGTGTTGAGCGAATCTAAGAGTTCATACGTTTTGAGAAATTTTTGGCCAGAATTTTGAACGCTCTGCGACATCATAATTATAACCAACGTTGTTGTTTTACTATGAACCAATAGGGCTACTACGAAATTCGAAAATCGAAGTTCGTATCGTACCGTTCCTCTCGCTCTCGTATGAAATAGTATTAGCGTTAGCGGGACGGTACGATACGAACTTTGATTTTCAAATTTCGTAGTAGCTCTAGAGTACGAATCCTTAGGGCGGTTTCAGACTAGCGTTTTTTCTGCGCTTATACGTTCGTTTTTGGACGCGCGTATTCCTGCGTGTTAACGCTCGAAGAAAACAAAACCGCACCCGTGCGCGCGTAGATGCGCTTCCAAAAACGAGCTTATGCGAGCAAATAAAAACGCTAGTCTGAAACCGCCCTTGGAGTCTTCGAAGGCACTGGGTGAGAGACTGAAAGAAAGTAAAGTGTACTCGTACCTACTTTTATATGAATCCGAGGCACCTGTCCCAAAATAATGACATTTACCGGCAGTGAGTGCGTTAATGTTCACTTATAATGACTGAACTACACTTAATGACTGCTGCTGAACATGATTGTTGTTTTTGGATGATGGCGTTATCACAATTATATAGCTAATTAACAATGGTTTGGGCCTGCCTGCCCCTAAACATCATTGTTAAGACTATTTTACTGTGCAAGTTCCTTTTTCATTTACACAAAATTACCGATCACTGCAAGTCAGCATAGCATAATTTTATTGTACCTATATAGTCTATTCAAATAAAAGAACAATCGCACCCAATAACGCAGATTATAGTCACAATCAAACCATTTGATTCTTAGGGCCTACGCTAGCTGGCGCGGGCGCACGCCTCCTGGTATGGGTGCAGGTAAGCCCAGTTAGCCCATACCCAAAGGGTGCTAACGGAACCTTATTACTGAGACTCCGCTGTCTGTCTGTCCGTCCGTCTGTCTCGAGTCTCGAGTCCGACTCGCACTTGGCCGTTTTTTATTTTAATAGGCGTCCAGTCCACCCGCTCCGTGCAAACCGCGTCAGTTAGCTTAGGCCTTAAACCCGTCGTAGAACGTCATCGACATCTATGTTTCTTACATCAAAACGGTACACAAAATTTGTTCACAGCGCGGATTTGTGAACCTTTCACTATATAGTTTGTTGACGTCCGTGACACGGGTTCTTTCAAAGTAATATTAAACAGCCAGTCTAGTGCCGTAAGGTAGGTACATATAGATGTCAATGTAGAACTATCTCACAACATTTTTTAATTAAATCACCTCTGAAGCAGTACTGAGTCCCTGTAACTTTATTTGTGAACAAGTTCTACAGCGGCTATGTTTCAGTTGGTTAAATAGTACATTGTTGGGGACCGAATACGAGGGCGGATTGATAAATTCTGAGCCTGATCAAAAACAAAAGACAGTGCATAACAGTTACCAAATATGGCACTTTAACCTGCCAGTATTTATTTCTTTTTTTTAAATTATATTCAACCATCGGCTTAAAACTTTTTAATGCACCTACGTATTTACCTGGCAGCCAAAGCTAAGTGACACGTATTGAACTTTGACAAAGGCCTTTTTTCGATCCCCAATAAAGAACCCACACTTAAATCTAGATATAGATGCATCGCAAATTCACATATTATGATATTAAGTACTAAACGGTTCTAAAACCTGTCAAAAATGCGGTGATTTCTGTGATCACTCAGAGAGTCGAGCTCTTAAACTAAATCAAATATTTGGATAGGAGATTAACTAAGATTTCTTATACCTTAACCTAAGGAAGCATAGTCCAAGAGTGGCAATTATCCACGCTATGGTTATTAGGTAGCCGGAATAGACGGAGGTATTGCCTATGGAATACCCTTTCTCCATGATGTCTCTGAGAGCCTGGCCGGGGACAGTGAAGGGCAGGATCAGAGCGAAGTAGGAGAGACCTTTCGACATGGCCTCAATAGGCCAGACGATGCCTGTGGGAAAAGATTCGAGAGTAAAGTAAGAGTTAAGTAACCTAATAAATTGCTTATTTAAAACCTAGATTGCGGCATGGTCTCGTCTACGCGTGACTTAAAAGAACATATCCATCTCACAATACCCCACACTACGTATAATATTAGACGAGAAGAAAAAACATCCTCACTTCACGTTTATGGGAGTTACCCTAAAAAATTTTTCCTTGCAAAATTACAGCTTTTCAGCACTAATAGTCTCTAAAGCTAAGCCGCGGACGGACGGATAGACAGACAGACGGACAGACAGACATGGCGAACCCATAAGTTTCTTGCGGCGCATTCTTCTTGGCAATGATGGTCTTTCCGAAAGCGCTGGTAGTTTAAAAAATGACGTGTGCCCATTGCGGCCTATTTACTGAATAAATGATTAGAAATTTGATTTGAAATTGAAATTTAAGGGTTTGGTTTTTGCCGTTTTGGCTACAGAAGCCTGAAAAAGTAAGCTGAATACGTCGAAACGTGAAGTCAGCCTCAAAACTTCGGTTGTATATTTAAGTCACAAAGCTTTCGTGCTAGGCCTAAGCTGATTCTGCGTCAATAAATTTAGAGAGACAAAAAAATTACACTTACCACATAGCAAGATCATCGGGTAGAAGCTGCCAGTAGCGATGAAGAAAGACATGGTATAACTCGAGCAGCAAACCGAAAGTAGGAACCCGTAGAACATCCCGCTAAGCCCTTGCAGGAACAGCAGGGTTCCGCAGGCGAGGAGCGAACCGTTGTTGGTGAGGCCGTAGCACGCATACGCGAGGATCATCATTTCAATTGTCTGAAAGAAATGTAAAAAAGTAATTCAGGTGTTACTTTGCGGAGGTCCATATCATTGCACTTAAACAATAACTTTGTTCACCCGCGACCTTATGACAGCTACGTTTGTCTAACATCTGGTAGTATGGTGTACGGTTGTGATGCTCTGAAGATGAGCTCTGGTTGAGTTCGAATCGCGTCAGCGTAGTGTGGTGGTGGTGATAAATAGATTTGTGTGATCTGTGTGTGTTCTTGCAGGGTGGAGGTGGAGGAACTGCATGAACACGCATATCTAGTATAAACGTAGCTATCAAGGTCGCGGGTGATCAGAGTTCATTCAAGGATAGTACGTGCACTGAGTCTAACCGGTAGGTAGATGGGTAGGTACGTCACCAGCGTCAATATCTGACACAACAAGCGTGCATAAATATCTGATACGACTTTAATTTTCTAGTGCCGGAAGGACGTGTCAGATATTTTTGCACGCTTCGCTGTGGCAGATATTAATGCTGGTGACTGTACTTCTTTATACGTTTACGCCGGCCACAGAACTACCCATTCTGTTCTGTTCTACGAGAACAGAATATAATCCAGGTTCATCCGCCAGAACGTTCTGATCAGCGATGCAGTAGACTGCTTGGTGATCGGGCATTCTAGCTGACCCTGATTGGTAGGTTTGTAACGAGTGGAGTGTTACATTTTGTTGAGGTATTGCTTTCTATTTTTTTGTTTAGCCTTCCGATTGCAACCCTTTTCGACCCAACCTTTGCAACCCAACAGAATCGGTAGGGCTAAAGGTGCCAGACTACGATAGGTACCTACAACGAAGTTAGTTGCTCAAATGACTTGCAGATACTTGCTTAATTATGGTTGAAAGCATTTCATTGATGCATTTACCTACCGTTATTTATTAAAATCGATAAAAACACAAAAGAAAAGCGTGGAAAGGAGGATCATTCTGTGGTGTGACCCTCGAACTGAACCGCAGCAGAAAGTACATACCTGTACCAAGATGACGGTGGACTGTATCACGATATGGACTTGCAGCATCTCCTTGGGCTTGACGCCGGCGACGGCGCTGCGCTCCCACACGCCCTCCAGCCGGTCGCTGATCATCAGCGTCGATGTCACCACCGCCGCCAGGAAGTAAAGGATCCTGGGGAACGGTGCCAGGATTTTTATAGTTACGTTTTTAGAGCAGAGGGTCTATGCGTAAAGTTTCTGACACCCGCGAACACAATCAAAATGTCAGTTTTTGTATGCGAAAACTCTAATTTGATTGAGATCGCGAGTGTCAAAAACGTTCCGCACGCAATGCGTTTCGTTATTTTGTTATGAGGATTAAAGTTTCTATCTATCTATCTATCTATCTATCAATAGATAGACCCTCAATTTCCCCCCCAAACTACTCATTCGGGCTCGCCAAAATTCGTAAAATTTTCGCTAGTCATAATGATGTTTGTCAGAATTATTGTTTGTCGTAATTTTTTTCGCATTGAGACCGTATTTTTATCTAAAAATTTTAAATTATCGTCTTATAGAAAAATGTGGGTTAGGTTAGGTTCGTTTCATAACAATAAAATTGTAAACAGTTATTGGATTCAAAGAAAAGAGTGTAATGACTAACAATACATTCTGACTTTTTAACAATTAAGTATGCGAGTTGATATGACATTCCCTTTCCCTTCCATTCCCCCCTTCCCCTTCCCCCTTCATTCCCTTCCTTTTCCCTATCATTCTGAGAGGAGATCTGAGGCCAGCAATGAGATATTTAAAGGCTGGGAGGGATGGTATCAGTTCTTGTCCGTGGTAGCCTAGTGGTTGGCTCTGTCGCCTCTCAAGCAGTTTGTAGGTTCGGGCCCTGACACCTCGTAAGTTTTTGCGAAAATACATTTGAAATTTACGAAATTACATTTGGAATCTTACCTCATGCCATCAAGTAGATACACATCTTTAAATAAAATTTATGAAAACAGAGCTCATTTTTCTCAAGCTTATATTTATTTTCATCTGTCCCAGTGTCAAATGATGAGTGATGAATTGATGATGATGATGTATGTGTATCTATTTTTATCAGCCAATAAAACATTCTTATTCTTATTCTTTTTAATCTTAAATCTATCAACTTGAAATTTGGTATACCTACATGTGCAAATTTGACGACAATGCAAGTATAGTAGACAAATAAAAGACAAAGAGTAGGTACGTTAGCAAAAAAAACTAAATTTTGTATTTTATAAAAGACTAAAGATCCTAAACGTCCGAGTGCTCGACACGCGTGTGTCCAATAGATGACACCTTGCCTATTGCTGATGACATAAAATTAAAGATGACAACTATTGGGACAGTGACGAGCATTCGTACGTTTACCTTATTTTTGTAAGCAACAAAGTGCTAGACAATACTTTGCGTCACTTATTGTACTCACGTGACCATAACGCCAGGGGCCATGAAAGATGAAAACTGGCCTTCATTTTTTCCATACACCGGCTCTTGGAAGTTGACGGGTACCTGGACAATTCACGGCGTTACTTTGCATATTTTATTTAAGTTCTCGTCCATCATCACAGTATAATAATTACTCTGATGTGCTTGTAAATGATGATATCGCACAGGCGCGCACTGTAGGGCAAAACCTTGGCTTATTGGTGATACTTAGTAGTTCGGTGATACTTCTTTACTACTTATCTTACACAAATCTGATTGTAAATGCGAGCTAGGTATAAAATCGATGGCAACTGTCAGTTTTGATGCTTACAATAGGGCTGGCAGCGATTTAATTACATTCATTTCAATATTGTGAACTCAGCTCAACGTAAGATAATAACGCAGTATCACCGAATCACCAAGTATCACAGATAAGCCGAGGCTGGCCCAACCTAGTCATTCAGAACGCGAAACAAAAGATTGGTTTTCTTTTGCTTTCTCATTTGAATCTTCAGGAACTTTCTAGTTGTAATGTATTGTACTCACCTTTAGTAATAAACACTTTATTTCGTATTGTTACTTTCGCTTGTTTTAATATTCCCTCATTAATCGTCTACATACAACAGTGCCATTGATTATTGAATAAATGGTATAGTTAGGATAGTAAGTAAAAGCTAAAGCAGCGCAATGCTGATTTTCGGCCGCTGAAGTACTAGGTAGGTAACTTTGGCTCACCATCTCGTCACTTCAAAGTCAAAGTATCGAATGTCAGTAAGTCAAAGTAATAGGTAACAGTCTGTTCGAAGTTTCAGTTTTATTTTCAGCTAAAAATCCGCTGAAATTCCGGTTGCACCGAAACCACAGAATAAGTAATAGTACAACTACCGAAACTCAAAGTTTGTAAATTGTCGCGTAACTTTTGGATGGTACCTAATTCATTTTGGAGTTTGAAAAACTTGAAAATATTTAGTTAGCTGATTGGATTTCAAAGATATTTTTTGATGTAGATATCTATTAATAATGTAATTAGTACAGTGCAAGCTTCGCTTAGTTGGGACTAGGTCAATTGGTAGCAAGTGTCCCGTGATATTTATTTATTTAAGTACCTACTCTACAGGGGTGTTTAAAATTTGTTTCCGTGTGATTATTATTAAATTTGTTACCTCAGTGCAGTTAACATGTCAAACAGCGTGCGTGCTGAAACTTTACATAAATACATATGAAAAATACATATTTATATATAATGGTTTATATACAGAAGAAATTTATAAAATAACCACATTTAGGCCGTCTTGCAGCAAAAATTAAATGTAGACTAGAAATAGATTCGATATTTTGTCTAGTTTAGAGTATTACACTTATCTAGGCTAGTCATAAATGTTTGAATTACTCGTATTATGTCGAGCATTACGATCGGTGATTACAAGGTCGGCAAGTAAAGGGGTCCTAGAACAATCAGCGCCTGACGTTACGACCACGATCTTTTTTTGCTACAAGTGGCCTTCGATTAGGTAAGTCTAGAATTTATGAAAAAATATAGGTGATGGATAATGGGGTTTATAATGAAATGTAGGTATTTAATGTCACAAATGATTATATTATTGTGATGAAAACTGGATCTTCGTGAACGTTTTCAAAATTCCAAGCGCCCAACAACCATGATCCTAAAAAACATGAAATTGTACAAGAACCAGGTTTTATCACACCTATAATATTAATGTTTTGTATATATACGTAATTGTTAACAATAATAAAGTGTACGTCCGTGTACGCACCTCCGCCAGTCGCTCCGGCCGGCCACAGGCTCTCATGATCCTCTGTGAGAACATCTTGTATGTCGTCAACAACTTCCGTTTCAAGAAATATGAGATCTGATGATCTGAAATTGTAAAGATTTGTTACAAGTAAACATATTTACCCGGCCATAAGTCCCCTTAATTGTTAACATTTGTGTTCGTCTCTAGGACCGTATTTCACATGAGGTCACATAACACCTACCCATGCCCAGAGCGCCGAAATCATCCTCATTGTCATATCAGTCGAAATAAAATAAAAAACAATGAGTTCTAAAGACAATTAATTACTAAATATGTTTTAATTTGTGAATTATTTGTCAGCGCCACACACTTCTATAGAGTAGAGTATAGATATACCTACTACTATAATTTGATTATATATTTCCAGAACAATACAGGTCCAACTATAAAAAAGGTATATTAGGTACAATAAAATTAAATAAACTAAAACTATAATAAATCTAAAAATGGACCCTGCGGCATGGTACCAAAGATGCTGGCAGCATTTCCCCGCTGGATCGCAAGACTGATGCGTTGAGCGAGGAAACTGCCAGCTCTTCGGTCTCCTGTGGTATCTCTGAGTCTCTTTGAGAGATCTTTGAAGAGACTCAGAGCGCCAGGGCCCCACGGACCAAGGGTCTCGACGCCGAAAGGTACAAAATCATATTCGGCACCGAGACCACTGTATTTTCCTGCTTTGGCAGTTTCCGCCATTTCTGCTGCTGCTGCTGCCCTTATTGATGTTCGGTGGAGATGAGACGGGGCCAGTGTGTCAACACAAGTTGCATCCCACACTAGCACACGTCCCATACTCCACGGAATCAGCGACATTCCGTCCGGTCTCTTGCCGTCATTTCTAGATATGCCTGTTGGCTCTAAAATAGCCGGCACATTGACCGTAGCAAGAGACCGACGGATAATATCATTAAGGGCAGCATGTCTTGAGAAACGACCCGCACTTCTCTGGCAGGAAAGACCGTGATGCCCAAGCCGGTCCACGTCGTTTCCGCAGGGACACCGATGTGGGGCGCAGACCGGGACCCCGAGGCGTAGGCATACCGACAGTCGCAGGGTATTGGGTTCTAGGAAGGTGCCCATGTTTCGGGAGGGGAGCGCGTGGAGCCAATAACCAGCTTCTCTTGTGCCTGCAGCTAATAATCTGGCTCGTCCAGCAGTGCAGGATTCGCGGAGTAGTGATTCTTGGGATAATTTAGATATAGTGTCGTCCCAGCTCCGTTGCGATTTTGGATTTTCCGGAAAATTTTGACTGGGGCAAGCAATTGACCAAGCGTTTTTGGCGTCTTCCAAGTCCGAGATCTCATAGTTTGTGCGTAGGATTTTGCCTATGAGACTGATCGAGCTATGGACTGACGACAAAAAGGCTGGTAACGCGACATCCGAAATTTTGCGGATCCCTAAACCACCGTACCGAATGGGGAGGGATCCTTGGGTCCACGACTGCTCGCTAAGTTGACAATTAAGGATAGCTTCCAAATTAGTTTTGATCAGATTATCCATTTGTGATAAGAGATTTTGATATTTCCAGAGAGGGGAGCAGCGTAGCACGTAAGTTAATTTAGGAACGAAAAGGCAAAATTTAATGACAGACAATGCGTAATGTGGGCTAATTTCAAGAAGGCGATGAGAAAGATTTTCGAATTTAGATTTGCAATTTTGAATATATCCGGGAAAGCTGTCTTCAAAAATGGGGGATCCTAGGAGGCAAAGCGTATTCTTATCAAGTATTTTAATGTTTGGTGCAAGTTGGTTGAATTTTTACTACTTAACACACCTAGAACGAGAGATAGTATTATTTGAGCGTTTCTCAAAAAAATTGCCAAATTCATATTCGACTTCGATACCTACTTACGCAAATAAATATGCAGGCAGGTAGGGTAAACGATTCGTAGAGTAAACGGCACTTAGCTTAATTACCATAATTTTCCAAAATATCCGATTACCTACTCTGGAAATGTTCTTTTTTGCTACCAAAATTTTGGGAACCTGCCATTTATTGAATCAGGCGTTACTTCGCGGAGGTCCATATTAATAAACTAAAACAATTACTTTGCTCACCCGCGATCTTATGATACACATAAATCACACAAACCCATCTAACACCACTACCACACTACACTGATGCGTTTCGAACTTAACCAGAGCTCATCTTCAGAGCAACACAACCGTACACCATGCTACTGGAGGTTAGATGTCATCTAAAATCCAATAGCATGGTGTACGGTTGTGTTGCTCTGAAGATGAGCTCTGGTTAAGTTCGTAACGCGTCAGTGTAGTGTGGTGCTGGTGATAGACGGGTTGGTGTGATTTGTGTGTTCTTACAGTGTGGAGGTGGAGGAACTGCATGAACACACATATCTTGCATAAGCGTAGCTAACATATGCGGGTGAGCAAAGTAATTGTATTAGTTCATCAACCTGACATTTTTTACGAATTAGTCTTAATTGAACTGGGCATTATGTAAAAAAATCTCATTTACAATAAATATACATTTATCAACAAGCCGTGGTGGCCTAGTGGTTTGACCTATCACCTCTCAAGCAAAGGATCGTGGGTTCAAACCCCGGCTCGCACCTCTGAGTTTTTCGAAATTCATGTGCGGAATTACATTTGAAATTTACCACGAGCTTTACGGTGAAGGAAAACATCGTGAGGAAACCTGTACAAACCTGCGAAGTAATTCAATGGTGTGTGTGAAGTTCCCAATCCGCACTGGGCCCGCGTGGGAACTACGGCCCAAGCCCTCTCATTCTGAGAGGAGGCCTGTGCCCAGCAGTGGGACGTACACATATAGGCTGGGATGAGATACATTTATTTATCACTATCAACTTCAGAAAATAAGTATACCTGTCATATCGAAATACAAACTGAGACATGGATGCACAGAAAAACCAGAAAACGAGACCACCCGTAAAACCCGTAAAAGTCTCAAGAGTTGAAATAAAAAAGACAAAAAGACTCCAAAAAACCAATCATAATTATACCTGTCATGTCGAGCCACACGCTGATAGTACTCTCATCGATGGTGTCGTTCCCGACGTCCCCTTCCCGCAACCGTTCTTCCAAAGCGACGCTGAAGTTCCTCGGAATAAAGATGGCCCCGTACAAATGGCCGAGACGAACCTCCTCTTTAGCTTCTTCTACGGTGTCGTATCTTTTCTGAAAACGATCGAACACGTGCCAATAAATGAATAAACACATGGGACAATTTACACCAATTGACCAGTCCCAAACTAAGCAAGCTTGTACTATGGGTACTAGGCAATAAGTACTTTGACTGAATATAGGAATAGAGTCAAAAGTCACTCGCAGGATTTGAATGAAGAAACAAAGGAAGAGTAAGAAGGCCAAGAGCGCGTCGGATACGCCCAAGATAGGATTATGTTTGTAGCCGTTACGAAAAAACATTCTTATTCTTATTAAACAGTATTTTTAATCTGAAATTTTGTATTTTGTACAGAATAAAAAACCAAAAAATAATATTAATTTAAAGATGTCGAAATCCGTTTCAGAATAATACATGCCGAAAGTTACCTTAATATCCAAAATTAAACGTTTCAAAACTCAATAACATCTTTATGTGATCCTTACCAAAGAATACGACATCATAAAATAATTTTAACTTAAAAATAATTTTAGTTATAATCCTTTTTAGATTGTATTTAGCACATATACAATTTAAGGAAACTGTAGGTCTTATGTTAATCATAAGTATTTCTGTACACATTCTTGTATACGACCGTTTGTTTCTCTTCTCAATAAACAAATAAATAGAATTTTCCACGTAGGCTGGTATTTACTCTTAAAGTACCTAATAATAATTAACTCACTGAGCTAAGCCGCGGACGGACAGCCAGACGCAACGAAACTATAAGAGTTCCGTTTTTGCCATTGTGTCTACGAAAACCGAGTTATTTATACCATTGTGTAGCTTAAGACATTCTACATCAGGTGATATAGCTAACTCAAACGTGATCTTTTTTTTAAATAGATACTTAGCATCTTCTTTTGCCTTAAGAAGGCAGAAGGAGTCCTACCTGTTTAATCTTTTGCTTGTCCATTTCGTCGAGAAACCAGCAGCTCAGCATGTATGATGTGCAGGTGTCGTTGTCGAAGTGTCTTATGGGCTGGAGACTACTGTTGTAGCAAATGTTGTGACCCACTGGAATCATCAATAGAAAAATCATCTTCATTGACATCCGAGAGAAGACCACTACAGGACAGCATCTCCCAAAGCTTAGAACGCCATAATTCAAATTAAAAATTCAAATGAATTCAAAAGCAGATTGTACCCAAGACGTTCATATAGCCACCCGAGCCGGTACGGCCAGGGCGGATAGACACGTCGAGGGGAAAATGGGTTTAATGCTCGAGTTTTGCACTCTACTTTTCACTTCGACTGCGAGGAAATGACATAGCAACAGTGGAAACAATTGTTCACTTACTATATACCTATACGAGTACTTATACCCTTTAATTTCATGCATAACTGTATAATTATATTTTTTCAGTTTTATTGATTCATTTTAATAGATTTTTATTTGTATATAAATTAAAAATGATTAAAAAAATATGTAGAAACTTTTTAACTTACAATGGAACAATTAAAAAAAGTGTTTAAAGACAAAAACTATGTTTTTTGAATGTCTTAAATTTTTTTTAAATGTCCGTAGGACGCGTTAATATCATATTAAATATAGCACTATCGTTACCATCGCTGTAAATATCATGTTATTTAGTTACTAATAAATATGTCATGGTTCGTCATGGCGACGTACTATAAAGAGAACTGACGTTGTCGTGGCGGTTCGTTTACGGTTTGTGCTACTTTGTAGAGTTTTGCGTAATATTCCGTATTGATTTCTTATTTGTAATTTAATTTGTAGACTTCGCAAGACAGTAAAAAATAAATGAAATCTTGACTTCTTATTATATAGATTTATTAAGGTAATTAAGGTAAATGTGAAAAGGAATAATCTTAGCAAAAAATTTACAAAAATTACTTGTTATTTACTTTAACCCTTTATAAGGCCCCATTTATTGGAGCATACTACCATAGAATCAAAAGCAGCTATCGAATACATACCTGAAAAAGAATATTTTTAAAGCTAGTCGTATTTTCAATAAGTACAATAGAAATTGTGACGTATTACGAAAGCAATAAGGTTCAGTTTCCAACTCAATGCATGTGGTCGCTAAATCGCCTCTGCCTTATTAAGGGTTAATAGTTCTACACAATAAGAAGTCTGTGTTTAATAGTAATTAATTATTACTGTCTTGCTTGAAGTATACAAATTAAATTACAGGTAAGAAATCAATAAATTAATCTTTGGAGTCATGTCCATATTATTGCGAGTAATGACGCATATTTGTCTGATCTCTGTTTATAACAATTCTGGACAATTATTGGATTCAGAGAAAAAAGAGTTATGAAAAACACTGCATTGTGACAAACATTACATTTTGACTATCAACGATTATATATTTTTTTTATATAAAATCTTTTATGGGTTTCAGCTACTTCTAAGCTTAAATTGTACCCCTTCGGGAGTTAGCAAAGACTTACGTGGAGAGAAAGCGGTTTCATCATTGACCACAGCCAGGCTGAGGTACCGAGGGTCGTGGCCGACGGCGGAGAAGAATGCCACCACTTGGACGATGGGGAACAGTATGGAGAAGACTAGGCCCCTGGAGTAATTAATAATTAAATTATAAATAAATAAAAAATATCACGGCAGCGGCGTCCATACCCATTGCGAGGCTGTAGGCGGTAGGTCTTTGCGAGGCTCTTTGTCCTTCGTGAAAAGTATGTGATGCGAAAATATAGTCAAAAAACATTTTTTTTTTTAAATTTGCTAGGGTTGTTGCGCGAGGCTCCTGCAAGAGCGAGGCCTCGGGCGATTGCCCTGTTCGCTACCCCCTCAGGCTGCTATCACGGGACAATTAATAGTAAACAAGCAATGGTCAATCCCTCGTGACATTTGATTTTTGATATGATAATTCCGCTCCTTGGTAATGGGTACGGTCAAGGAATTCATGACCCACCATGGACCCATTTCACAGTAATCGTCAACGGCCCTGGTCGGGGGTTAAAAATACGTGTCTGATATTTTCTGATAAAGTAACTGACGGACTACTTAATAAGCATTTTTATAAACACCAGCCATTTTAATATTTAAGTCGTGATTAAATTCCGGCTGTTTAATTACATACCCAGGATGCCGGGAGAATTGTTGCACATTCTTGATGAGCACAGCCCGGTACCGGGCCTTTGAAAGTCCTCTGACATCCTTTTCTTTATCTTTTTTGGTTAATACCTGGAAAACATAAACACGGAATTAGGTATAACATAGGCCCGATGCACGCTCGCCGTGCCGGGTTTAAGTAGAAATGTACGAGCAGAATAAACAGCTTTCACACGGCACGGCGATCGTGCCGTGATCGTGCCGTGTGAAAGCTGTAAGGACTGTTTAATTTACTAAACGGACAGTAAAAAAACAGCTCTACTCATTATTTTAAAAATTATCACTTTAAATGCTAGTGAGAAATGAAAACCAAAATAAAATATTTATTTGTTGAAATAAAAAAAAACACTAGGTATTACGGCAAAATTTTCGGATTTTTGGGCGAACTCGACGCATAAGTGCTTGCCCGTCTCTTTTTGTCACTTTTCGACGAGCTGCAAACCATATTTTTTTTTAACTCTGGCAGTGTTTAAGCTTCTCGGCTCCGCTTAGTAAATTGAACAGTCCTTATGTAGGTAGCTCATATAGTTCTACTTAAACACGGCGAACGTGCCGTGACCGTGTCCATGTGAAGCGGGTCTCATTTTGTGTCTCACTTGTACATTTTTTTATGCGACTGAATAGCAACCGAGCAAGTGGGTCTGCTGATGGTAAGAGATCACCACCGCCCATAGACACCGCAACACCAGAGGGATTGCAGATGCGTTGCCAAACTAGAGGCCTAAGATGGGATACCTCAAGTGCCAGTAATTTCACCGGCTGTCTTACTCTCCACGCCGAAACGCAACAGTGCAAGCACTGCTGCTTCACGGCAGGATTAGCGAGCAAGATGGTGGTAGCAATCCGGCGGCTTGCACAAGGTCCTACCACCTGCATATCACAAATATCTGATACGACTATCTCTAGGGCTGGTAGGACGTGGCAGATATTTTTGCACGCTCCGCTGTGGCAGATATTACTGCAGGTGACTGTACAAGAACGAATTAACTGGCCTCTGAATGAAAGTTGAATTTTACTATAAAAAGAAAAAAACCCTTTATACCCACTTTCAAACACAAACCCCCTGTTTCACCATCCATTGATTGTATCTGACGAATACATGTGATACCGCGCCGTCTCTGTTTGTTTTGTTCGAATAGACGGAGACGGCGTCGCATTTATCCGCCAAATAAAATTGTAAACAAAGTGTAACAGCCCCTAAAACTTTGACAGGTTGCTAATTTTTATCTGAACTCAACTACTATGGATTTCAAGGCGACATGCCTGCACCCTAATGCAAAATGCGTACAATGCCATCTATCGGCGGGTAACAAAGTTATTTTATCTCTTACAACTTATACATCGTTAGATGATGGAAGCCTGAGGATATACTCACATCAGTACTGCTGGTGACTACGCTAAAGTCTTCTCGGGAGCTGAACCGGCTGTCTGTAGGACTGACGGCTCCGTCCGGGATCACGTCCGGCGATGCGGTCAGAGCTGGGCAAATATAAATGGTTATACGTATAAAATAAAGATAAATCTAAAATATTTTTTTTAATTAAATAAAACAAAAATGATAAAAAAATCTTTTTTAATACTTAACAAGTTTTTTTGATGAGTGTATTTTTTGTTGTCTGTACTTGCATTGTCATCCAATCTACATTTCCGTACCAAATTTAAAGTCGATGCCATTAACCATTGCGATGAGAAGGTATGTCCTGCGGAGACGATCCCGGCTAGACCACCAGTATTGTACTACCAGACTATTGTATTGTCATTAGATTTACTTGAGTAAGTACTTATACCAAATTTTGAGTTAATTCGACCACTAGAAGTAGGTCAAATTCAACTTGCCAGATTGACCCGCTCATACATACACATACTTACCTGAGTATTTCTCAAAAAGTTGTTTCAAGTATCTATACAACTACAGTGGTTTAGGATGTACGTTGTCTGTCAGTACGTAAATGATCCTTTTAACTACGTTACTCTTTTATACGAGTAGTTATACTCACTTAGCCTCCTCGGTGACTGATGGTGCCGCATCGCAAGCTGCAAAAAGGCGTCTTCCAAGGTGTCACAGTCCATCTTCCTCATGAGGTCGTTTGGGGACTCTTCGGCCAGGAGCTGCCCGTCTCTCAGGAGGCCAATCTGGTACCAGTCAATTATCATTATTCTCTACAGTACGGTTTACCTTTAATTTGTGATCCATTCTGTAAAAAGTCATCTGACAATTGTACGGAAAACTTCAAACACGCAGTGACAGCGACAGGTAATAAAAGTGTTAATATAACCTTAGACTTCGACGGTACCTTATTTAATTAAATTATCAAAGGGATCTACGTTCTGCTTGTCATTATTTGTTATCTACAAATTAACTTTTGCACGATCTAAGATATTGCGCAACAGTAGCCTTGAAATGAGCCTTAAGTCTGTTCTTTATTACTCAATCCTTCGTAGTCCATTTGCTTTAATTCTTGGTCAACACTGTTTAGAAAGTTATGCTCTTGCGCTGTTTTATTTGAATGTTAGAGGACTATTGTTAAGTGATGATAACAATTATACAAATTATCCACCTGCTAAGTTGCCGGCAAGAGATCGCTCTAAAGCGATAAGGCCGTCTATTGCTTACCTTCAATAATCTCTTAATACCTGTGTTTTATGTACTGCTTACTATTGTGTTGGTGCCTTCCGTGGTTGGTGGTCATTAAAGAGTTATTGTATTGTATTGTAATGTTTTCCTATCTACCGAGCCCGCTATATATACATAGCAACCTGACTGAACCAACCCTCTCTTCCCCGAAGCTCCAGAGAAATAAGGACTTGCAGACGGATTTTTTAGCCGGTGAGAATCCGGCCATTTCTGGCTCCTCCATTCCTTGTCGTCCATAATGGATTTTTCCAGACTGCACGCCATCTCCCATAAAGTAAAGGTATTTCAAAAGTTTTTTTCGGTCAAGCTTTAATTTATAAAACAAATAGAAAATAGTCAAAATCATATTTAGTTTTCTGAATAGTAAAGTACCTAAAGACTTTTCTGGCACGCTGCGGAATCCCAATAAATGCTTATCATAATATTCGTGGGATTATATAATATGATGCGAAAGTTTGTAAGTCTGTTTGTTTGTCATATCAAACAATCAATCAAATCAGCCCACATCCACCCACTGCTGGGTAAATGCCTCTACATTTTCACGCCACTTTGCCCGGTCCTGTGCTGGTCTCATCCACAGTTTACTCGTACCAACCGACTGCCACTGTTCGTCGCATCATCACGTCTTAATCGAAGATCCCATTTAGATGAAATTCGGTATACGATAGTTTGAGTCCCGGGAAAGGACATAGGATAGTTTTTATCCCGGAAAAATGGCGGACTTACACAGACGGCGCGCGTAGAATTCGGTTTTCACTGTCCCGCGGGAACTAAGCGATTTTCCGGGAATTAACCGTCCTATGTCCTTCCCCGGGACGCAAACTATCTATATTTCATCGCAATCGGTTCGGCGGTTTAGACGTGATGGAGTAACAAACAAAAAATCAAATAAACAAACAAACAGACTTACAAACTTCCGTATTTATAATATTAGTAGGATAGGATAGTACCTTGTGTGCCTGTCGTGTTTCGTCGATGTAGTGTGTCGTTATGATAACGGAGGTTCCTCCGCGAGCCAGTTCCCCAAGGAAGTGCCATATCCTGGAATCAAGAAGAACAGCTCAATAAATACAATGCAAATAGTATTCCTGTCAGCCTTTACCCAAGGCTTTGCAACAAAACAGCGATTTTTTGATTTTTTGTCCGTGTTTGTTTCGAGTAGGTAATCTCCGTAACGGGTGAACCGATTTGACGGGACTTTCACTGGCACGTAGCTGATGTTATAAGGAGGAATGAAGGCTACTCATATTTTAGAAAGATATCACTTTCTTCTCTGCTATCGCTTTCCCATACAAAAACTACACACCTTAAAATATACATGCCTAGCCTACATTTAATAATATGCAAATATATAAAAAGACAGACAACAAACAATCTTTAAGAGGAACTGAAAAGCCAATACATACGCCCCTAAGTGACTCCGCAGAAATATGTTTCAGGATTTTCTAGGTTGATCTATTCTGGTTGACAAACACTTCACAAATATTTTCTTATTATGATATTTAAATTATACTGCGTTAGACTACATTTTGAAACAAAACCGTTGCAATATTTTTACAGGAGCGGTAGTACATTAGTTATTTTGTGCAGGAGCGCTCAACCATATTAATAGAATAGAATAGAATTCATTTATTTGATGTTAAAAAAGTTTGTACATGAAATCTTAATCTAACCATCTGATGAAACCATTTAGGATTAACTATAAAACACCTCATATTATAACATAGTTTACTAGTACCCAATTAAACAGGTGTTACCGTAAGATTGGTTTTTTGGAATCTTTTTGTATTTTTTTATTTCAATTCCAAATTTTTACTTTTACGGTCATCCCGTAAAACCTAAATTAAAAATACAAACTGAAATATAGATGCACAGAAAAACCAGAAAAATAAGACCAGCACTGGGAATCGAACCCAGGTCCTCGGCATTCCGTGCAACGTGCAATACCGCTACACCACTGCTGGACAACCGTACAGACACGAATTTCCCCTCTTCCAACCTCTCCTTCCTCTTCCTCTTTTTCCTTTCTTCTTCTTCTTCTTTTCTGGTTGTCCAGCAGTGGTGTAGCGGTATAGCACGTGGCACGGAATGCCGAGGACCTGGGTTCGATTCCCAGTGCTGGTCTTATTTTTCTGGTTTTTCTGTGCATCTATATTACAGATTGTATTTTCAATTTAGGTGTTACCATATTAATGCCTTAATTTCACGTGAATAAAAACAACGATAAAATTAATTACAGTTGTTCATCTCGACTTCTTCCGTTACATAAGCCGTAATGTGTAATGTTCAAACAACATTTTTTGCAAGAAAGTCAACAGAGCGTGTACGTTTAGGTAATAAGTGAAGGTCAGCTTTGTAGTTCACGACTAAACTTCATTTCATATTCAATCCATTTTTTAACCCCCAACGCAAAAAGAGGGATTTTATAAGTTTGACGTGAATATCAGTCTGTCTGCCTGTCTGTGGCATCGTAGCTCTCAAACGGATTGACCAATTTCGATGCGGTTTCTTTAACGTGAAAGCGAGTTTTCTTGCGGTGGTTTTTAGCTATGTTTGATAAAAATCGGTTGAGCTGTTTTTGAGATATTGAATTTAGAAATGACAATGTCGGGGGATTTTCGGGTTTGCTGTGTTGGTTACGTCATTAAAATATTCTTTTGGTAAAAAAACCCTCTTTATATACAAGCTTTTTTTTGCTGACGGTGTTTTTGTCGACTGTATTTGCTTTGTCACCCAAACTACATTTGCATACCAAATTTCAAGTCGATGCCATTAACCGTTGAAGAGTTCCGTCCTGCGGAGACGATCCTGGCCTGCGTGGCTGACCAGGATGTCACTACTAGATTATTGTATTATCACGCAATTTACATCAGTATTCCAAATTTCATGTCAACCTGACTACTGGAAGTTAGTTGCAATATTTGATTACAGACAGACAGACAACGGGACAGGTGAAACTAAATAAAAGCTTGTAATATAGCTCTATCTTAGAGTACCTAGTGCCTTAGGTAAAAAAATATTAGATTGTACAACAAGAGCATAAAACGAGCCATTTTACCCAAGACGTTCATATAGCCACCCGAGCCTGTACGGCGAGGGTGGATAGACACGTCGAGGGGAAAATGGGTTTAATGCTCGAGTTTTACACTCTGCTTTTCACTTAGATTGCGAGGAAATGAAATAGCAACAGTGGAAACAATAATTCACTTTCTATGGAACTTTTATTTTTTATGAATTATTAATAATTCTATTTTTTTTATTTTACTGATTTATCATAATTGATTTTTAGTTTTATAGAAAATAAAAATTATTTAAAAAATATGTAGGTACAATTTTTTTTGTGTGTGGCTGTTGACACCTGATTACCTTGTCTTAAGTTGATCTTAGACGAAGATTTTACATAAAATAGTCATTTTATGTCGCCTAGATACAGCATAAACACGAACTTTACGAGCATGAGAAGTGAAAAAAATATTTTCATCACACTTGCTCGTAAACAGTGTCAAAACATGAAGGCTACCTTGATTGCAACCCCCCAAAAACCCTCGACCTTAATGTGCTTGTTGGTTCACCCGTGGTCGGTAAATAGTCATTGCGCGTACAAATTTTGTTGTCATGAAGCCCAAGGTCGGTAAATGAAGTGCGTACTGATGGTGCTGCGCGCGCTGCTGCGCATGGCGTAGCAGCAGAACCACATACACGCGGCTCAGTCTAAGGTATCGCCAATATTTGGAACAATTATATTTTTTCATTTAGAAATATAAAATTTACTCGCAAATGTGATGAAAAACATTGTATGTCGCACGGGCGGTACTAGAATTACGAACATCGACTCATAAAGCCCTCAGTCTTCGACTTCGCAATAGACTCTCGTTCGTAATTCCTTATTTACCGCCTTTAAGACACAATGTACTATTTTGTACAGTCACCTGTCTGCCACAGCGGAGCGTGCAAAAATATCTGATACGTACCGTCCTACCGGCCCTAGAAATAGAGTCGTTGCAGATATTTATGCACACTTTGTTGTGTCAGATATTGGTGCTGGTGACTGTACCTACTTAGTCCATTAGATAGGATTATCAAATAATATTCAAAATGTATTTTTTCTTTTATCAATCTAGCAAAATGTGTTTTGTTTATGGTAATAAGTATCATCATCATCATTCCAGCCTATATACGTCCCACTGCTGGGCACAGGCCTCCTCTCAGAACAAGAGGGCTTGGGCCATAGTTCCCACGCGGATCACCATTGAATCGCTTTGCAGGTTTGTGCAGGTTTCCTCACGATGTTTTCCTTCACCGCAAAGCTCGTGGTAAATTTCAAATGTAATTCCGCACATGAATTTCGAAAAACTCAGAGGTGCGAGCCGGGGTTCGAACCCACGACCCTCTGCTTGAGAGGCGATAGGTCAAACCAATAGGCCACCGCGGCTTCTTCAAACCACTAGGCCACCACGGCTTCTTATAGATAGATAGGATTATCAAAAAATATTCAAAATGTATTTATTTTTTTATCAATCTAGCAAAATGTGTTTTGTTTATGGTAAAAAGTATAGGTATTTAAAATTCTATAAGTGACTACATAATTAGTAATTGCGAGCGCATCGCGTGCGCGAACCGGCGTGGCTTTGCCTTGCTTCGTACAGTCGGTTCGGATAAGGTTAGAGTGGCCCAAAAAAAGTGGTTCTTTTCACAAGTCTTATCTTTTCAGTTATTTATAAACTAGCGACCCACCTTGGCTTCGCACGGGTACGATTAAAAAAACAGTTTTTAATCAAAGGAACTATTTCACGTTTTTTTTCTTCATCAAAGACGGTTGTTCTCCCCGCTTAAATTCGTTAAACGTAGAACGTGTACAGTCACGGAAAACAGTGTGCATTTTTTTATTTCATCACACGTTTGTCTTTCTTAAAATAGGAATCGAATTACAGACCAATGCCGTTCTTTCGCTGTCAAATGAAAAAAAAAACAAACAAAAGATTGTTCTTTTTATTTACAAGCTTTTCATAGAAATAAACAAAAAAAAAATAACATGCCCTGTTTATTTATTTGTTTGGGACAAATCTTGGAAGCTGAATTTGACCCACTTCCAGTGGTCCGATTGACTTTAAATTTGGCATACTTATGTAAATTTGGTGACAATACAATAATCTGGTAGTAACATCTTGGTGGTCCTGCCAGGATCGTCTCCGCAGGGGGAACTCCTCAATGGTTAATAGTATCGACTTGAATTTGGTTGGTACGGATATGCAGTTTAGATGGCAATGCAAGTACAGTCAATAAAAAGTACAGTCAGAAAAAAAGCTTGTACTAAAATGTTTTATTTTAACAGAAACTTATTAAATTTCCCCCCTTTGAAAAATGGTTCAAAACGGACATATAAATATTTTCGACTAGTGATATTAATACATTTAGAAAACGGTTTCTTATCAAACAGGTCTAGTATATTCCGGAAACTAAAAGGTGTAAGCTCGGGGCTCGAACCCAGGGCCCTCGGCTTGAAAGGCCATAGGTCAATCACTACATTTTGATACTTTGTATGCATTTGCTGTTCACTGTACTACGTCTCAAAGTCTTGGTCACCTCTGCTATTGTTACAAACGGCGTGTTTCGCAACTATAATTAATCGTTAACATCGTCGCAATAGCGTGACGCGCAGACACTAATCAACGGATAATAATTGACTATAACACGATAGAGTAGTATGGGCTCATACTTCCATCGTAATTTATCTCGTTTATTAAAAAAAAAATCGGACAAGTGCGAGTCGTACTCGCGCACGAAGGGTTCCGTAGAATTATCTAGGTATACAATATTAGGCATTAGCAAAAAAATGGCAAAAATCAAGTTTGTTGTATGGGAGCCCCCCTTTAATATTTATTTTATTTTAATTTCATTATTTATTTTTAGTGATTACGAGTATACAACTAAATACTCTGTGAATATTTCAAGCGTCTTGCTGTTGCCGTTATTAATATCAAGCAAAAAACGGCAAAAAAATCACGTTTGTTGTATGGGAGCCCCCTTAAATATTTATTTTATTCTTTTTTAGTATTTGTTGTTATAGCGGCTTCAGGTATACGTACATAATCTGTGAAAATCTCAAATGTCTAGTTATCACGATTCATGAGATACAGCCTGGTGACAGACGGACAGCGAAGTCTTAGCAATAGGGTATTTTTATCCTTTGGGTACGGAACCCGAAAAAGGTACCTAATAATAATAATTTATTTATTTTCCCCATAGGTATTTAGATTGTGTGTGAATTAACCGTAAATTATATTCCCAATTCAACACGAACTTTACGATGAAACCAAAATGGCAAAAACGGAACCCTTATAGTTTCGCCATGTCGGTCCGTCCATTCGTGGCTTTGCTAGGGACTATCAATCAATGCTAGAAAGCTGTAATTTTTCACGGATATATATGAAAAATAATGCCGACAAAATGGTACAATAGGTACAAAAATTTTCAAAAAAATAGTACGTAATGTGGGGGTGTTTTTTTTTTCTCATCCAACCCTATAGTGTGGGGTAGGTACCATAGGAAAGGTCTTTTAAAACCTATCGTTGTTGTTTGTTAAAATCGTTGCTCAGACGATTTTTTGATTCAGTGATTTGTTTGCGAAATATTCAACTTTAAAGTGCAAATTTTCATTAAAATCGAGCGTCCCCCCCCTCCTCTAAAATCTAAATCGGTGGGTGGAAAATTTTGAAAAAATTCAGGATGATACTTATTATATGATGTATATCATACTTACAAAGAAAACTATAACGGTTAAGGTTGCTTGAAAATTATTAGTAGTTTAAAGTAAATAGCAGCCTAAGTATAAAATTTACCTAAACTTGGAAGATCCGTATAAAATACGAAATCATTAGAAAAATATTACTTATTTTTTTCCGTAATGCTACGGAACCTATTTTGGGCGTGTCCGACACGCTCTTGGCCGTTTTTTTTAAATACATTGCGCGGCCGTGACCCTCGCGGTATACTGGTTACCTAGCAAAACACGCAATGGACAGAGAAACACCGCAGTAAAGAAAGTTGCGGCACTACGGCTCTATTCGGGGAAACCCAAACTTCCAGCGATAAATGGCCTATGACTCATTGTTGCCGCCGATTGCCACAAGTTTCCCAACGGCTGAGATTGCCTTAATGTGGCAACGTTCGGCGTTCGGATGCATCAATGAACACTTGGGCAATTGGAGAGGCAAGTAAGTTTGTTTATGGCGAACTAAGTGCCAATAGAATTTTAAGTGTATTGGCCATTTTTAGGGTTCCGTAGTCAACTAGGAACCCTTATAGTTTCGCCATGTCTGCTCGTCTGTCTGTCTGTCCGCGGCTAAGCTCAGAGACCTGTTATTAGAAAGCTGTAATTTGGCACGAATTACATATTAGTCACGCCGACAAAGTGGTAGAATAAAAAAAAAAAAAAAATTTTTTGAAAGGTACCTCCCATAGACGTAAAGTGGGGGTGATTTTATTTTTCTGGACTGACCCTGTAGTGTGGGGTATCGTTGGATAGGTCTTCATTGGTGTTGGGGGTTGCTAAGACAATTTTGCGATTCAGTGATCAGTTTGCGAAATATTCAACTTTAAAGTGCAAATTTTTATGAAAATCTAGCGTTCGCCCCTCTAAACTGCTGGTAAACTAATCTAAACTGTTCGTTGGAAAACTTGAATTACTTCAGGATGGTAGTAAATATATAAATAAAATGTATAATTTACAAGAAAAATTATAACGGCCCAGATTGCTTGAGAATTATTAGTAGTTTTAAGAGTAAATAGCAGCCTAAGGTATAAAATATACCTAAACTTGGAAGATTCCGTACACCATACGAAATCCTTAGAAAAATATTACTTGAATTTTTCGTAATGGCTATGGAACCCTATCTTGGGCGTGTCCGACACGCTCTTGCCCGGTTTTTATTATAATTTTATGGGATAAAAAACATAAACCCTTCTTCAGGCAGTTGAGTAAAAATAAGCCTGCGGCAATCTTCAGAACTTAACCCAGTCTAACAGTTCTGGGCAAAAGAACATTTATTCGTGACATTTTTACAAATAAAGAACCGAAATGGTCCAACTAGCATGATGTCAGCGGCGACGCTGGTCTTCCGTGAGAGCGCAGTCTTTTGATAAATAAGCGTGTGAAAAATATATAAAGAAGATTCACAGAATGAAAAGTCGACTCATATAACAATATCCATAATATGGACATGTTTATTACAGGATAATCGAAAAATAAGAACTCTAAACACGCTATTACATTCTCTTTTTTAGGGTTCCATACCCAAAGGGTGCCAACGAAACCCTATTACTGAGACTCCGCTGTCTAGTGTCTGTTCGTCCGTCTGTCACAGGGCTCTATCTGTTGAGTCGTAATAGTTAGACACTTGAAATTATCACAGACTAATGTACCAATTACTGTGGCCGCTATAACAACAAATACTAAAAACAGAATAAAATAAATATTTAAGGGGGGCTCCCATACAACAAACGTGATTGTTTTTCTGTTTTATGCTTGATATTAATAACGGCAACAGGTAGACGCTTCAAATATTCACAGAATCTTTAGTTGTATAATCACTATAAAAATAAATAATGAAATTAAAATAAAATAAATATTTATGTGGGGCTCCCATAAAACAAAGTTTGATTTTTTCGCCAACAAAACCAATTTTTAATAGTTAAGTGAATTGTGAGAGTCCTCTCTTTCTGAGAGGCCTGTGCCCAGCAGTGGGACGTACATATTATATAGGCTGGAATAAGATGAGATGAAGTGAATTGTGGTCAAAATCAATCTTGTATTTATACGCTTTGTTATTAAATTGCACCCCTCAGCCACAGAATAACTAATAACTTAGCCAGTTCGAAGTAAATAGGTACTTAATAAAATAATAAAGTATTATGAACGATAGCATAGGTATTTGTGGTATGTACGTAGTCCCTACGCCTACGTATGACATGTTATGACGTCCCCTGTATTTGGGGGGTGTATCCTCAAATTTATATCTTTTGACAATATAAAGTAATTAAAGAACAATGCCATGTAAACAATAATGACACTGTTTGTCTGTTCTTGAGGTGGACACCTGACATTGACAAGCAATTAAGGTCGGCCCATGTACCAAGGTTTACTTGAATACATATTTTTTCAAGTGGATATGTTTATGGGTTTTATATGTGTCAAGGATGTTATGTTCTTGATGGCGGTTTTTAAACCGTTTTTTTCCGTAGTTTTACACGGAACCCATTTAGTTTCGCCATGTTCTTTCGTCTGTCCGTCCGTCCTTCTGCGGCCTAGCTTAGAGACTTGTAGTGCCAAAAAGCTATAATTTTGCATTTTTTTTTATTTGACTGGATGGCAAACGAGCAAGTGGGTCTCCTGATGTTAAGAGATCACCACAACCCATAAACATCTGCAACACCAGGGGTATTGCAGATGCGTTGCCAACCTAGAGGCGTAAGATGGGATACCTCAAGTGCCCGTAATTTCACCGGCTGTCTTACTCTCCACGCCGAAACACAACAGTGCAAGCATAGGTATTATTATTAACCTTGCACACAAGTGGAAAGAAAAACCGGTCAAGAGCGTCTCGGACTCGCCCAGGTTCGGTTCCGTAGCCGTTGCGAAAAAACAAGTACTTAATATTTCTCTAAGGATTTTCTAAGGGTTTTCCGCGTTTAAGTAAATTTAATAACTTAGGCTGCTATTTCCTCTTAATAATTCTCGACCAGACTTAGCTGTTGTTTTCCACGTTGATATATATTTACTACCATCATGATTTTTCACCATTATTTTAAACCAATGTACCAGGGTAACCTTTTAATAGTCAATTTCACTACGGAGTCCTTGACAAAAGTATTGGATATCAACATGACATTAGTAGCACAAAGGTTCCACCCTAGTACATTATTCAGTTTGCTCGACTATACCAGGGTTGGAACCTTTTAATAATCTGTGATTATGATTTCCTTGACTGAAGTATGGGATATCAACATGACATTAGTAGCACAAAGGTTCCACCCTAGTACATTATTCAGTTTGCTCGACTATACCAGGGTTGGAACCTTTTAATAATCTGTGATTATAATTTCCTTGACTGAAGTATGGGATATCAACATGACATTAATTAGGCACAAAGGTTCCACCTAGTACATTACTCAGTTTGCTCGACTATACCAGGGTTGGAACCTTTTAATAATCTGTGATTATGATTTCCTTGACTGAAGTATGGGATATCAACATGACATTAGTAGCACAAAGGTTCCACGAATTGTACATGATTCAGTTTGTTCGATTGTGCGGTCAAGGACCTTAATTCATTCATACCTTTTCTAAGTAAAAGTCATTACGATTTTCCTTGTTAACCCTTAATAAGGCCCCATTTATTGGAGCATACTACCACAGAATCAAAAGCAGCTATCGAATATTAGAGCAAGGCGCCAAGGGAAGTTGCGTATGCATAATTAGGGGACCGCATTCTGTGAATAGTTTTGAACTCAGAAAAGCTTGCAAATTATGATTCTGAATGTTGACAGGAGATCCGGTGGTCCATTTTTTTATACCCCGTCCCTTAAAACATCATGTATATAAATGGATTGAAAAAGCTGCTTTTGGAACCTTTTTTATTACTAATTTCATGATAATATTCTTCTTTTTTTTTTTACAAGCTTTTATATACAATATAATATCGAGTTAGTTGATAACTTTTATTTTTCATTAAATTTTTTATTTTTGATACAAGCTTTTTTGCTGACTGTACTTTTTGTTCATTGTACTTTTATCGCCATCTAAACTACATTTCCGTGCCAAATTTCAAGTCGATGCCATTAACCATTGAAGAGTTCCGTCCTTCAGAGACGATCCTAGTTGGACCACCAGGATGTCACTATCCGATTATTGTATTGTCATCTGATTTACATAAGTAGGTATACCAAATTTCAAGTCAATCCGGCTACTGGAAGTGGGTCAAATTCAACTTGCAAGATTGACATTTGTACATACAGACATACATACATTCATTGCAAGTTAAATGAAAGCTTGTGAAAATGGGATATTGTCAGGAAAATAATTATTAAAATGATTTAAAGGCATTTTTTCAGTCCATTTACATGATGTCGTAGGGGTTCAGATATAAACAAAAATGGACCACCGGACCTCCTGGCAACATTCAGAATCATAATTTGCAAACTTCTCTGAGTTCAAAACTTCACAGAATGCGGTCCTCTCATTTTGCATACACAACTCCCTCCAGAACCAACTCTATATAACATACCTGACAAAGAATATTTTTGAAGCTAGTCGTATTTTCAATAATTACAACGGAAATTGTGACGTATTGTGAAAATAATAAGGTTCAGTTTCTAACTCAATGCAAGTGGTCGGTAAATCGCCTCTACCTTATTTAAGAGTTAATTAATGCGATATGTCACTATGACGTTTACTAAGACATCGTTCCATGGTGGTTTATGAATTAAAGTCTTTGACCGTACTTCAAAATTTTTAATCTTCTTTTTATTTAGTTCTGTGGTCGTGCCGATATCCGGCGACCTTTCCTTAACTTCCGTGTAAACTTGTAAATTAATTATGTACTTACCTACTTTAAAACACGGTCAAGAATGTTTAACCACGTCAAGTACATCTTATGAACCACCAATTCGATTAACTAGCTAGGACCGTATCACAGTGAGCAAAAGGATGTCTTTATTCGCCAATACAGCGAAGTCTTGCTGAGACAAAGTTCTAAGCGGCGAAGGAATTAAACTGGTTGGCTTGTATTTGTAAATGTTATTACTTTTAAAGAACTGAGCTAACTTTCAAGCGATGCGTTTCAAATGTGGAATCGGAAATGCCATAGACGATCATTGCTCATAGGAATCCTTAAATTAAATAAAACCTAATTAAATACATTTGCCTAAGACCTTAACTAAATTAAGCTTGTAATAGACAATGTATAGACATACTTATTTAGATAAATACATATTGTTTGTTTACCAAGGCTCGAGCACCAACATTCGTATTTTTCATACAAATATCCGCGCCGAATGGGGATTGAACCCGGGACCTCGAGTTTTGTAGTCTAACCACTAGGCTATCCAATCATCAATTTTATGCTCACTAAAATAAAAAATAAAAATAATGCCAACGATAAGCTTGCCAGAAAATCTGTTATCAATATACGCCCACTGCTGGGCATAATGTTTCCTCTCGGAATGAGAGGGCTTGGGCCGTAGTTCCCACGCGGACCCAGTGCGAATTGGGAACTTCACACACACCATTGAATTATAATGTTATAATTTCAAATTCATTTATTCATAAAATTCATAGTACTGGGCAAACCGAGCTTTGCTCGGGCTAAAACTCGATAATAAGCGTTTTCCCAGAGATAAAACCAAGCTGGATCGATTTTTCATCCCCGAAAACCCTACATACCAAATTTCATCGAAATCGTTGGAGCCGTTTCCGAGATCCCCGAAATATATTTATAATACAAGAATTGCTCATTTAAAGGTATCAGATAGGTAAGAAAGAAAGGTAATATAAAGATAAAATAATCTTAGGTCTAATAAGTATAATTTAGTTATTTATGTTATGTCTGAGCTAGGTTACAAATGTAACCTGTGTTTTAGACAAAATCTATCTAAGGAATTATAATACAAATCGAGCATTTAAACATCGCATTACAACTATAATAACATAATCAAGTGTCAACTAACAAAATAAATAAATAACAAGCTTCGCAGGTTAATATTGTATTTTATTTGCTCGACGGCGTCATGTTTACATCCTTTTGTTGCTTTTTAAACCCGGATTTTTAATCCCATGGAAAAAAAATGTAAACAAAGATGTTGCCGTTATCAAAAAACATTTGCAGAATTCAAGATATTTTATTCTTTCCACATTTGCCAGAAATCGACTTCCCATTAAAAAACTGTATTTCTTAATCAAGATAAAATATGTTAATTTACTGATGAAACCTTTACTTTGGCATTTACTACGCTTTGATATATTAATTTACAAAGAGAGTACTGTTTTCGTATGCATAATTTATTTGTTGTCCTGGTATTACACCCGGGTTTTTAAGCTGTGGGCCGCTTGACGCGAGACGTCACTCAATGCACTAACATTCGAGACTGAATTCGTAATCGTTTTCCAGTGACTCTTGTTCTATTCTTTTTTTATTGTCGACATTGTTGTTATATTTTTATTGTAAGTAGTTAATGAACAACTTCATTGTTACGTTTTCCGTCGTTTTTCGTTCATTTTTGTATGAAAGGATGGACTCCGGTCCGAGTACTTCTCGGTCAAAAGACGACTTGTAAGTTGTCTCCCGTAAAAACGGCCCTTTTATCGAAAATAAACAAAACCATGGCAACAACAGAACTTCATATAACATTTATAGCGGGCCCATACCTTGAAATCCCCTAAAATGTCACTTTGACAACAAATGAAAGCCCCACGATCCTCTGCTCGATAGGTCAAATCACTAGGCCAGGCTTTTTCTACTCGCTAAGTAATCAATTAAATCATCATCATCATCCCAGCCTATATACGTCCCGCTGCTGGGCACAGGCCTCCTCTCAGAACAAGAGGGCTTATAGAGGAGATATTTTATTTCGTACTCAGGGTCCATAATTAGTTATTAACAATAATCTTAATAAGCTAAGGCTAGTAACAATGTTGAAATAAAATAAAAAGAGAGTAAAACAACAATGAAGTAGTAGTAGAAAAAATTAAGCCACTGCCCCTAAACGAGCAAAAGGGGCCTATTCGTCTCAAATGGGCTAAAAATCAACGATGACGGCAATAGGTAAAGTGGAATCATCACATGTACTTATATATGCTCGTTTGTTTGCTCTTCTTATGTTAGCGATCTTTTTGAAAATAGACGAATTAAGTGTTAATCAAATAAACTCGAACGTAAAGCACTGAAGCACGTCAAAGTATCACGACACTATAATCTATTCCATATTATGACATAGTCAAATTCGACACGAACATGCTACTCGTAATATAAAAAGCCGTGGGGGTTTGACCTATGGCCTTTCAATTTCTCAATTGGGTACGTTAAGTTTTCTGGGATAGTCCATAATATTTTTTTTTATCGATAGTACACTAAGCTGTAGCTGTAGCTCACTCCTGTAGATATTTTTTTATTCACTTTCCGTTTTTTTGTAAACATTAATTGAAACATTATTTCGGCAAACCACACGATTGCTGAGATTAAATAGTTTTTGTGCCTTGGTTTGTTTGATTAAAAAAAAAGAGGTCGGATTGACAGCTGTCAGTTGTCAAATGTCGCGGTACGCGTACGTGCGTGTACGTATGTGTCGTTGTATGGCGACATTTGACAACTGACAGCTGTCAATCCAACCTTTTTAGGGTTCCGTAGCCAAAATGGCAAAAACGGAACCCATATAGTTTCGCCATGTCTGTCTGTCTGAGTTTCAGTTTATAAGTTTCAATTTATTTTTACAAAAAAAACGTAAAGTGAAAAAGAAAATCTATCTGCAGGTGTGAGCAACACTATAAGTCTACTATCGATAAAAAATATACATCCTAGAAAACTTAAGGTTCCCAATTTATTGAAAAATTACCTTTTTAGTACTCTAAGGGGCTGTTTCACTAGCCATTATTAATTTTATTTGACGGGTAAATGTGATGCCGTCTCCGTATATTCGAACAAAACAAACAGAGATGGATGGATGGTGAAACAGGGGGTAAAACAATAAATAATAGGTAGGAGGAGAACGGTGACGTCATAACTATCGGCCTATATAAGTCCCACTGCAGGGTACAGGCCTCCTCTCAGTATGAGAGGGCTTGGGCGTTAGTTCCCACGCGGTCCCATAGCTAGCTATTGCCGTACAAAATCTATGAGAGAATAGTGTTTTTATTGATCTTGTAACTTTAACAGAATCGTCGTAATTCACGAGAAAATAAAGTTTAATACAGTTTTTTTAGTCGTAAGTTTAGAACTCTGTTTCGAGGGCCTTCCCACGGAACCAAAATAGGTAGTAATTTGGACCATCGTTGTAGTTGCAGAAAGAAGAGGTGATAGCGGAAGGGACGACTTGGACGCATATCAAGTAGAATGGCAGGAGCATGCCCTCGATAGGGACGAATGGCGGAAGAAAAGGGGAGACCTTTGCCCAGCAGTGGGATATTTTAACGGGCTAAATAAAAAAGTATAGCACTAGCATACTCATGTCTATCACTATTTGGAATGATATAAAAGTACTTCAACACTTGTCATCGTATCAAGCTTGCTGTGTCAATTATTAAAGTAAAGAACTATGTTCCTCTAAAACAATCTTTGTTTGAGAAGTGGCAGCACACCTGTTAATTTAATTATCATAGAGACAAAATATCCGCTATAAATTATTCTTAGGGTTCATCATGAAAAATGTACATAGCACATTGAATCCTACTTAATACACAACACACGTCTAAAAAGTAGGTATATATTAGGAATCTTTATCTCTAGATAAAGGGTATAGCCGGGTAAGCATGGCAAAACTGCCCTTAGTGAAAAAAATAATTACCCAACCGATTTTTTTCTATTTTTTTCAAGAGATAATTCACTATTTTTTTTTTTTAGAAAGCAACCTTAATTGTATATACAAAATATCCAAATTACAAAGAAATCGGGTTAGTACTTTGGCTAAAATAAAATAAAAATGTTATTTCTATTTATGCGGTTTTCTTAAACCTGAAGGATATATGCATAATTTTTGGTGAAAGCACTACATATGTAAAGGTTAATAACCCAGTAAGGTAATTATTTTTTTCGTTTAGGGCAGTTTCGCCATGCTTACCCGGCTTTTGTTGTTTTGACTCAGTAGTAATATTATGCCTGTATTGAATGTTCAAAACTGTCTAGTCTAGGGATAAAAAATATCCCCAGGCACTTTTGATGATTGTATTAAGAATGGGAAAGTTTGTAAGTATATCCCGACCAAGCTAAGTTTGCACCTTGCTGGAATGCGATTAAATCCCGCCCGCCTCCTAGCTCACCTTCCTGCGATCGCCCTGTCTTTATCTACGCGTCTTACGAATTTTCGTCTCCTAGTTGTTGAATTTTATTTTTGAACTGTTTCTGTTAAGACGCGAGGTGCAAACTTAGCCTGGTCTGATAGTACAGTCCAGTTCATAAACTTGTGAGCAAAAATGTGATCTAAAATAGTTTATGAACTCGACGGTACAAAGGCGGACTATATTATGTAAGTATACAAACGCCACATTTCAAAGTTTACGAGAACAGAGCTGCTGGTTAAGGCAAGCAACCATACTAATATTATAAATATGCAAGTGTGTGTATTTGTGTGTTTATATGTTTGTCCATCTTTCACGTCGAAACGGAGCGACGGATTGACGTGATTTTTGGCATAGAGATAGTTTATGGGCCTGAGATAACCTAATTCCACGCGGACGAAGTCGCGGGCAAAAGCTAGTTGAATATAATCTATCACATGTCTACTCGTTTTTTGTATAAATCACATTAATATTAACAATAAATATCTAATTGGTAACATGACTTTGTTTAGGTACGTGTTATTGTCGAGTCTGTCTATTTTTATGAGTGTTTTGAGTAATGTTATTAGCAAACAATAAATCTCAAGGATATTAGCCGTTTACTTAAAAGAACACTACATATATAATACTGTAAACTATACAATTATTAATCATCATCATCAGCCGGAAGACGTCTACTGCTGAACAAAGACCTCCCCCTTAGAACGCCACAATGAACGACAACTCACCACTTGTATCTAGCGGTTGCCTACAACTCTCACGATGTCGTCCGTCCATCTAGTGGTAGGCTTGCCAAATTCTCCCACCTTTTTTTCTCCCTTTCTCACTTTTCTCCCATTATTAATATACAAAATTATATACTTTATCGGCATATCATTCATCAAAAGTGGAAGATTGTATTAAGTACATTTATTTCATTTATCTGTAGAAAAGTAGCGCGACTCCACTGATTGGTTGACTAGCATTGCGAAGGCTAAACGGAAATATCGCTAGATGGCGTTAGTATGGAGACGTTTGACGTTAGTCCTGTTTGTGATTAGCTCATTTAGCCAACCAATCACAAACGTGATACAAATGGCAAAGCTGTCAAGTGAACCTCAGGATACCAGCGCCTGTCACAAGAACCCGCACTGCTCAATTGTTCAAACCAGCATTGCTGCACACTGCATATAACGTTAGCAACGCATGGTGAGTGGAGGCCCTTTTTGGTGAACTATTATAGGGTTGTAACGGAGGCCTTCTTAGCGGAGGCGGGGGCGGATGCGGAGGCGACGAGTTTCACCTCCGCGGATGTGGAGGTTAACGGAGGCGGATGCGGAGGTGAAAGTGGATGTGGAATAAATAGCGGTTTATGCTTGATTCAACTCAAAAATGACAAAAAATTCTAAAAAAACTGCCAAATTTCACCTGTTTTCGGCGTCATCGTGCATGACTTAAATAAACAATTACTTTGTACAAAATCACTTTAAAAAATCGCGGTTCAATCAAACATATATACCTACATTACAATTTCGTGCGTCCAAGCAACGAGACAGGTTGATTCCTGTCGTGTGTTATTTGACATACGCCCGCCCCCACCTCGACCGCGTTCCCGCTGCGCGCCGAGATAATGAAATGAGAAATAAACCTCCTTTATAACTCCGCAAAAAAAATTGCGGAGTCGGAGGCGGAGGCGAAGATACGATTTCTTGCGGAACTTCCGCAGTAACGAAGGCGGAGGCGAAGTTCCGTTACAACCCTAAACTCAACCCAATTACTCAACTCAATTACTTTGCTCACTCGCGACCTGGCGATGCTAGGTCCATGCAACAAATTCCCTTCCCCTCATCCTTTCTATGCCTTTTATGTCTATATATGTACTTTTTGGTGTCCTTTCTTTTCACGATTAAAATGTATATCGCTTGTTTTAGTTTCATTATTACTTATATCTATCTTCTATCTCATTGGATGGGTTACACTTGGTCAATTCCAAGGTGGGCAGCTGTTAGTTTGCGCCTGTAGCAGCGCGCCAGCCCGCCGCAGCAGGGTAGGGTAGCGCTAGTGTTGTCTACCCTGCTGCGGCTCAATGTACGCCCCTTATAATTATAAATATAATTATAGTATATAGTATGGATAAGTACAGAAGCCTACCTTTCCCGCAGCACAGGATCCAGTCCAACAGTAGGCTCGTCTAGAATCAGAAGTTCTGGCTCATGCACCAGCGCGGCTGCCAGCGAGACTCGCCTCTGCTGCCCTCCCGACATGGACTTGATGAGCCTGTTTGCTTCAGGAAGGTCCAGGAGGCTACTGAGGAACTCGAAACGTTCACTGAGCTTCTTCATCTCCATGCCATAGATACGGCCGAAGTAGTAGACTGCGTCGCGGACGGTGAATTCGCCGACGAGGGCGATGTCCTGAAAAGAGAGTAGGTATACTCGTAGTTATCGGGAGGGGAGTTGAGCTGAACACAATAACATGTCACGTAATTTATTGAAGATGTTACTTTGCGGAGGTCCATATGAATGTAGTATACACACTTTGAAATTGTTAATTTTTAAGAAAGTGACATTAGTATATTTTTCCTTGTATTTACATTTTTTGACATATGATATTTGATAGCTATTGCAATTTTGTAACACTAAGAAAATAAAAATATAAATATTGTACACCATGCATGTGGTAGATTACGGTCATGTTCTGAATTATCAATATAACTATATTTTGTACCCGTTATCACAATAAATATGTTATGATTATGATTATAAACAATTATTTTGCTCACCCGATAGCTGTGGCCCCTGATTTTGTCGACTCTTAGCGAACAGATTATAGACTCAACGAGATATTGTTTATATTGAACTCTGTGTCTTAATCGCGGTATTAGAAATAATAGATGTTCAGGTCGATTTCTCACCATTAAATATGACGTTCATGTTCATCATGTGATCATTAGACTAATTGTGTTCTTAAAGATCAATTATGTTCTAGACAAGACTTAGGTAAGTTGTTTGTATACTCAATAATTACCTGGCAGTTATATTTAAATTAACAACATCTTGTCATTGGATTTTTAGTTTTACTACAAGTAAATAAACTTTTTATACTTGTACTAGTTTAAGCTGTTGTCCGCGTCTTCATCTGCGATGAATTCATCAATAGCTGCCTCGCGGGAACTTTGAGAATTTCCAGAGTTAAAGTTATCCAGCGGAACGTTTGCGATGTTCGTTTTCCATACAAATTGAGATTTTACGCGAACGCGATCGAGACGTATTTTGTAACCGAAAAATTACACTAGAGGTACAGGTGTTGTAAAAATGTGTAAAAATATGAATGATTCGAAATAGAAACGTATTTCAGCCAAACTTTAAATCTTTTTAAAATATGTATATTTGTTGGAATGTGTTGTTTTGTTTTGTTGAAAAAGCCGTGGTGGCCTAGTGGTTTGACCTATTGCTTCTCAAGCAGAGGATCGTGGGTTCGAACCCCGGCTCGCACCTCTGAATTATTCGAAATTCATGTGCGAAATCACATTTGAAATTTACCACGAGCTTTACGGTGAAGGAAAACATAGTGAGGAAACCTGCACGAACGAGTGAAGCAATTCAATGGTGTGTGTGACGTTCCCGATCCGCACTGGGCCCGCGTGGGAACTACGGCCCAAGCCCTCTCCTTTGAGAGGAGGCCTGTGCCCAGCAGTGGGACATATATAGGCTGGGATGATGATGATGATGATGATGATATTTGTTAGAAAATTATAACTATGTAATAACGTTATAACTATCGATAGATAGGCAGCTGTTTGCGTGAATCTTGCGATGGATGACGAACTTTGTCACAACCCCTGTCATGAATGTCAATAACTTTTTTTTTGCGGTGTGAAAATGGGAGCGCCATGGGATCGCGGACATACAGACTTCAATAAACTAATCTAACCAACTTAGAAAATTTTTAAAACACCCGAAATTGACAATTTAGGTCAATTCAATGTACCTATAGGTAATGCCACGAGAGTTGAAGTGAATGAATACACACAGCTACAAAAAGAACTGATTGCACAAAAGGATAATGAATGAAGTGAATGAGTAAATAAATGTTAAAATCCCGCTGTCATTACATGACCTTGTGAGCGTGACCTGAACTCTGGTGGCACTACCTACACAATATCTCAAAAATCGTCGACGTCAAGCTCATAAGTTATAACACTCCTCAGTTTTTCGAATTTTATGTGCGAAATTACATTTGAAATTCACCACGAGCTTTACCTACGATGAAGGAAAACACCGTGCGGAAACCTGCACATACCTGCGAAGCAATACAATGGTGTGTGTCAAGTTCCCAATACGCACTGGGCCCGCGTGGGAACTGCGGCCCAAGCCCTCTCATTCTGAGAGGAGGCCTGTGCTCAGCAGTGGGACGTATTTAGGCTGGAATGATCATTACCTGTGGCATGTACCCAACTCGGGGTCCAGGTACCCCGCTCCCCTTCTCCCCAGGGCGCCCTCCCAGGACCCATACGTCTCCGCTGTTGAGCTGACGCCTGCCCACTATGCTGGATAGCAATGTGGTCTTGCCGCATCCCGAAGGACCGAGCAGGCCGTATCTGTGAAGGAAAAATAGTACATTACTGCCGAGGCTGGGAAAGAAAGGGTTCTAAGCATGTATAGACGGATACGAATATATTATACGAAGCTGGCAAGTTCTTTCACGTACACTTGTATAGTGATTTTTCAAACATGCAGTGAAATAAATAAGAACTCCTAGAAATCAATGTTTTATTCGTGAGACAACTAAAATTGTACCAGACCTAAATTATAACTACCTACTAAGTCTTTTTCTTTCTTTTTTAGTATGTAGTAAGGTTGTCTTATTTTTAATTGTATTTTTTTTCTTTTTGCTGTGCCGAATTTTGCCAAATAAATTTATTCTTTTTTTTCTAATGTTATTTGTTTCTTTCTTTTAAGGTAAGTCAAATCACCAAACACCTATGGATTTCGGCCTGTGAATAGGCCGGCAACGGTATACTTTAAAGCCTATTTTAAGGAACACAACATAAACATTTCATTGCATGTTTGAGAAATAGTACATTAAGTACTGTAGAAGCCGGGAAGTAAGGGGGATGCGAGACCGGCATGCTTGTATAGTGCTTTTCTCAAATATGACCATGAAATAAAATAAAAAACAAGAAATCAAGCATGGCGGGACGTTAGTATGGTCACCCTGTTGCGTGCGCGCTGCCGGCCAGCGGCCTGCAAAGTTGTATGAAATCTCTTTGCAGGCCGCTAGAGTGACCGCGCGCCGGCAGCTGAGCCGTAGCGCCTGCAGCGCGATACTTCCATATATACCCTATTATTATTGGCCTATTATTGGTAACACAACGTCAATATTTCATGTCATGTTTGAGAAATAGTGCATTACTGCAGAGGCCGGGAAAGAAAGGCTTGCAGGCCGAGTATGTACGAGGCTGGCATGTTATTTTACGCCGAGGCCAGTATAGTGCTTTTCTCAAACATGCACTAAAATAAATAAAAACTCCTAGATTTTTTTTTAAAACGTTTAAATACCCAATCCCAAAAAAAACAAATTTCTATGAAACATGTAGCCCAGGTAGATATAACGGACTGCAAAAATAAAAAATCACGTATCACGTTCTAAACGAAACTTTTGAACTGACAATGGCACTTACTTGCAAAATGGCTATGGGCTTTAGCCAGTTAGCCGGTTAGTCCAGTAATCGTAAAAAAAAGACAATGACACTTGTTAATTTTTAAACGCCGCCATATCGGTTCTGGCACTTCGCCGGACGCTATTGCGGCAAGCCCGCTTCGCTCGCTCGGCTCGTGCGTTGTGGTCACAATTCTTACTAGCCACTCCTCGCTTCGCTCGTCGTACCAAAATTTCGTCGTACCACAATATGCCCGGTATAGAGCTAGGAATATCGACGAATACTCTAATACTCTAATCGATCTGCCGTATTGTTTCTCAGGCACATCGTGATATGCCTGGCCATCTTTTAGGTATATCATGAAATGGCGCCATTTCACGATATGCCTAGGATACAGTCGCTTTATTCACAAAAACCAATGGCAATCACAGCCAAAGGTCCATATCATCCCAAAACGGCTCGCACTCGTTCCACTTAGGGCAGACTTGAACATGACCGTTGTTGCATACCTGGCCCTATTCTACGAAGTGCAAAATTCGAACTTCGGTATCTGGCCGTCCCGCTGACGCTTATATTATTTAGTACGAGAGTGAGGGGGACGGCACCCCCCTGTAGTAGCCCCCCTGGCCCTATACCAAAGAATACTAACTATTACGTTCACCATCACCACCAGCGGCACCAGCGCAGACGGAGCCGCATGCAACAGGCTAGTGTAAAATATTTTCTGATAATGATTATCAGATAATCTAACTGCGGACTAATTAAAATATTACAGGACACTAGTCTATTTCATAATGAACTGACAAGCACTGCTGTGTCATATCACAATGACTTTTGCCTGTGAAAAGGGCCCCAGTTCACGATTCAGGCCCTACAATATCAAGTACAAAATTCGAACTTGCTGTACCGCTGACGCTTACTCGTATATTATTTAGTACGAGAGTGAGAGGGATGGTACGATACGAACTTCGATTTTCGGATTTGGAGCACCATGCGATCGCGGACGTTCAACCAACGTTCCCCGGGGGAACCTACCCTAAGCCGAGTTTAGACTTGCGAGAAAAATCGTGCAATGTGGTCAATCGAGTGCTGCAAAAACGTTTTTTCTTGCAAGTCTAAACTCGGCTTTAGATAAGTCCTATCCTAAAGTACTCACATGGTGCCTTTCTCCACAGTCATACTGAAGTTGTTGAGCACGCATTTGTAGTCGGGTTTGCCTTCAGTCCCATAGTACTTGTAGGCGTGCGACACCTTCACCGCTAACTCCCGACCCGCCATTTTGGATCTGGACTCACTGACGCATTCTTGTATTACCTGTGGATAGAAAAAAATATTTTTATATTTTTAAGCCTTTTATAGTCCTCTGGCACAATGTCTCGCCAGTCACGTCCAAATCATCATCCCACCGCCATTTTTTGTTTATTATTAAAATGTTGATGTAATTCATAATTGCCACTTCTCATGCTGGCAAACTTCGTATATGCTGAATTTAGGATGCGTAAATAGTAGATTGTACAACGAGAGCATAAAACGAGCCATTTTAGCCGAGGCGTTCACGTCGAGGGGAAAATGGGTTTAATGCTACTTTACACTCTGCTTTTCACTTCGACTGAGAGGATATTACGAGTAAATAGCAACAGTGGAAAAAAAAGTTCACTTGCTAGGTACCTTAATGATTGCTATTATAATTGTACATTTTTAGTTTGATTGATTTATTTTGATTAATTTGATTTATTTTTAGTTTAACATAAAATAAAAATGATTTAAAAAATATATCGTAACTTCTTTGTTTGTGGCCACCTGATTACATTGGTCTTAGAGAAATATTTTGCTTTAAGCACTAGAGCATAAAAAGTTATTTTATGTCGCCTAGATCCAGCAGAAATACCAACTTTACGAGCAGGAGAAAAGTGAAAATGGATTTTTATGCTATTTCTATAGCCTAAAATAAAATGTCCATCAATGTCATACGCCAACGTCAACGTCGAACATTGTCTAAGATCAAGGCAATCAGGCGTTAACGACCGCGAACAATAGGTACTCGTAAAGTTTTGTTAAATTAAGTTATTTAGAAAAAAACTGGCCAAGAGCGTGTCAGACACGCCCAGAATAGGGTGCCGTAGCCATTACGAAAAAATTAAGTAATATTTTTCTAAGGATTTCGTATTTTATACGGAATCTTCCAAGTTTAGGTATGTTTTATACCTTAGGCTGCTATTTACTAATAAACTACTAATAATTCTCAAGCAAACTTAGCCGTTATATTTTTCCTTGAAAGTTTGATATACTTACTACCACTCTGAATTTTTTCAAATTTTTCCACCCACCGGTTTAGATTTTAGAGGTGGGGACGCTCGATTTTTATGAAAATTTGCATTTTAAAGTTAAATATTTCGCAAACGAATCACTGAATCGAAAAATCGTCTTAGCGAACCCCTAATGGTTTTAAAAGACCTATCCAACGATACCTCACACTATAGGGTTGGATGAGAAAAAAAATCACCCCACTTTACGTCTATAGGAGGTACCCTAAAACAAAATATTTTTTAATTTTGAATTGTACCATTTTGTCGGCATAGTTTACTTATATATCCGTGCAAAATTACAGCTTTCTAGCATTGATAGTCCCTGAGCAAAGCCGCGGACGGACAGACAGACAGACAGACATGGCGAAACTATAAGGGTTCCGTTTTTGCCATTTTGGCTCCGGAACCCTAAAAATGGTTTTTGCTCAAAGGCACTGCACATTGTTCAGCTCACTTTCCCCAAAACTTTACCTGCGCGCAGCCGGGGCGCATCGCTAGTATTGAAACCGCATCAAATCCTGTTGCGTGATTTAAAACACCTACCTACAGATCTGTCTGCGGCGGGAAGTGTCTTAATTTTTAACCGAAAAGGAGGAGGTTATCTATTCGGTTGTATTTTAGTTTTTAATGTTTGTTACCTCAGAACTCCGTCATTTATGAACCGATTTGATAAAAAAAATTGCGTTCGTCTAGGAATGCTTTCAATTAGGTCCCATAAGCACCAAATCAGGATATGATGATTGGATCCTAAGGAAATCGAGGGAACTCTTCAAATGTTGTAGGGACACCTATAGTCATTTTGATATATTTAGTAGTAACTCGTCCATTTGCTCTTGAAAATCATCATTTGGTGAAGTGGATGGAACTGATGATGAAGACCACAGTTGACCATCGGAGTTACTAGTCATTAGCAAGTATTTCATGGGTTGAATTTCAATTACTTTAAAACAGTTGCTAAGCAATTTATGCTTCTCGTAATGCATATGGTGAAATGGAATGGGTGGACATGGGTGGTGAAGCACTAGGACTCCTCAATAAAGAAAGTCTCTGCATCGGAAAAAGCAATATTTTGTAAAAGGTGACGAGCAGTCGATATGAAACTATTGTATCTTAGATTATTTACACTAAAAAGGGTGAAAAAAAAACTATAACAATAAATTTAACCGACTACAAAAAACCATGAAAATAATTTTGTACCAGTCTGAAGTCGGTGCCTCAGCCATGAGCCAGCAGGAATGATTGAAGCCCAATATGTAGTGCGTAGGTAGGTAGGCGACTATAGGTCCACCCCTGCTGGCTCGTGCTGAGGCACCGACTTCAGACTGGTAGAAAATTATTTTCATGGTTTTTTGTAGTCGGTTCAATTTTATGTTATATTTTTTTAAACTACTAGTAGGATAAAGAAGAATTATTTCAACTGACGGGTTTTTTATTGAAAGGGAATGTTTTTATTCACCATGGAGTTATTGTCAAGTATTATAAGTAAATATTCAGAGTTATTATCAGTAAATATTAACATCATAGAATAGCCAAGTGACTAAACATCAAGTAACTAAATCTAAATAGACTTTTAATGCTTGCATGCATCATTGGTTTTTCAGTACCGGAGAACAAATATGAACAGTCATGGAGTTATTTACTCGCTACATTTGCATTATCAATTTCATCTTGCTCTTGGATAAATGTGTTTTTAAAGCCTCGTTTGCACATTCACGTAGAACTACCGATAAACATGAGGCGCGCAAAGTCCTTGCCTATCTTTAAGTCTATGCTTAGGGACCACTACCTGTCATCTTGCGTATGAATGTTATAGTTAGCTTATTTATGTGTTGTTATGGTATCTATCTACCTATCTATCTGTTTAGATTTGTTGTGTATGTGTATTGTATGTGTTAGTTTTATGTATTCTTGATACAGCTCTAATCTACTGTAAATTGCACCACCTGCTAAAATGTATTCCTTATTTCTGTCCATTGTAAAGGTTGCCTGGAAGAGATCGCTCTGAAGCGATAAGGCCGCCTATTGCTTACCTTAGAAAATCTCTATGTATATACTTGTGTTCTCTGTACTGTTTACTGTATTGGTGTGCAATAAAGAGTTATTGTATTGTATTGTATTGTAGAAGTCTCTGCGACATTATCGCGTGTCGGCGCTCGCAGAGCATCGACTAGCGACAAGTCCCGCAATCCGTGAATGTCGCAAGCACAGACCTATATAGCTCTGTGGTCGCAATTTAAGCGAATGTCGGGTGACAAGGTCGCGAGACAAATGCCCCCTAGTGAAAACCCGGTTCAAGGGGGGGGGGTTGTCTTGTGATTAAAGGTCCCTTGGTACTTGGCGTGTTTGTGATGACCACAGCCTTACTTGGTAATTTTGCCGCTTAGTAGCTTAGTCAATATTACAGATATATCTGTGGTCAATATTGTGTTTCAATGTAGTCATACAAAGTTTCTTTTAAATGTATTTTGGAATGTGAATGCACTTAAAGTGAGAGAAAGAGAGACAGAGCGAGAGAGAGAGAGTTTTTTTTTAATAAATAATTTTCTGTTGTATAAATAATTAACGCGTTGTATATGTAAACTAGAATCGCTGTGAATTAATTTTCGGAATCGATATCGGCCGAAGCTAAAACAAAAACTAATATTTTTATTGCGATTTCGGTTGCAAATAGCAGTTTTAGGATGGACACCACTTATTGTAGGTAGGTACTTATTATTAATTTTATAAAATTTGCGGTACCTACTACATTTTGTTTATGTTTAGAAAGAAGCTGTAAGCTACGAGTAGGTAAGCTATCTTGGCTTGACGTGTCTTTTTTTGAATAACACATTTAAAAAAAAAAGTCTCAGCAAATATGTAAAAATTTATATAGCAAGGATATAATGGTAATTTATATCCTTTTGATTTCCTCAGTAATACCACTGGTTCAAAATTGTTTGACTTGTCAAGATTGTTTCTGCTTTTTCTAATGTGCTAAAACGAAGTAAAGGAGGAGTTTACATACAAGTGAAAAATACAAAGTCATAGCGGATGTGTTTAATAGCAAGACATTTAACGAGTACACGCAAATTGCCCCAAGTTCGAACCTACTATCAGTAGGTATGTTGTGGGGTAATTATGCCCTGTGTAATTTGCAAAGGATCTGATGTGTGAGATATTTTATGAAACTCATTAAAAATATGCTTAGTTCGAGTTGAACCATGTACCTATGTAAAAATATAATATTTAAAGACAGCTTGTTGAATATTGTTTAGTTCAGATGGTTGATAAACAATTTGTTTCTATTATGGTGTCTAACAACGACTGATAAATATAAATAATATGTATTTTTACTTTTTTAATTCATTTTAAGTGTGCCCTTTACTTTTTTTTTCAGAATTAGGTAACTGAGTTCTTTAGAAAAAAAGTAACAGCGACATTCACAGCCAATTGTAAAAACTGAAGTTTTTTATTTTACAATATATCAGTAGGTAGGTATATTAGTATAAACTAATCAAATACTAATAGAGTAATAGTATAGACTCTGGCCAGCGAAAGCTGTCCACGCATTTTTTACGAAAATTTAATCTGGTATCGTTTTTGAGACTGTCAAAATTGACATATTGTCATTCTAGCCCGGCTTAGATCATTTTGATACTTCTGCGGTAAGACATAAATATATTTTTTTAAATTCAACCTCCTACCATCCTCAAAATTAAAAAATGTTATAAGATTATGTTAGAATTAAAATGTTAGAAGATATTATATTCAATGCCAATCTGGTCAATATGGTCGAAAAATTGATGCGTCTGGACCGTAGGTACGTAAATGGGCACTGCTGGGGGCCTACCACGCTCTCTTAATACGATTCAGTTTAGGCTCTAAACTGAACTGCATCGCTATTTCGTACCACGACGTTACTTTTGCGATTCAGTTCAAGCACGGTTCAGTGACAGCGATACAGACATTTTCATTCACTCACTTCAAGCGGTTTTCGTACCATGACGCTTAACTTGAGTGGGAATTGAATCGCTTCAGTGTCAAATTTAGCGATTCAGTATAAGTTACTCATTCTGTCAATTCTTTTGGAACTTAAGTGTTTACTTGGAATATTTTAAAAATTCAAGAACTTTTAACTTTTTTTCAAGTTTTTTAACTTTCATAGGTTCTCACGACATTGTGCTCTTAACTCCTCATTGATAAAAACTATTTTTCAGTGAGAAAAGAGACTCTTGGATTAGTGACAGCATAACATTTTATTTGTAATCAACACAACGGTTGCTAAAACACGGAAGTTATGGTTTTCCAAATAAAGAGTTTTTAGTATACAATATTTGGATTGCATATAGCGGCATCCCTTTCGCGACTTAGCGTTTAAGTTTCGGACCAGGACAATATCTTTCATTCACTTGTAAACCATTGAGACTCAGCTTAAGTTTACCTGTCCCTAAATTGAACTGCTCTGCGTTGGATCGTTTGAAAAGATCATGGTAGGCCTCCTGACAAAGGTCAAAAATTTACCAAGGGACTACTAAAAAAGTGCATCAACATCAACTTTCACACATTACATAATTTATATATTTACTCTGTGCTAATGAATGTTGATGCAGCTTGAAGTCTCGAGTATAATTTAATATCTGGTTTAAATAAATATCTCCTCATCTTTAATCAGTATAGAGCAAGTGTTGTCAGCCTCATTTTTTTTATTTGCCGTGGTTTTTCTGGGACACTTTCGTTGGTCAGTCTATAGTAATTTATTTGCCATACCTTTTGTTTAGCCTCGTTAGTCGGTTTTTTGCCACCGTCATTATTTATGTCGCATTTGTAACAATGGACTAGATTCTTAAAGGTAAATTATAGCTTTTTTCTATCATTATGATAATTTTTTGTGGCGATTAAAATCTTAAGTTTTCTAGAAAGCAAGCTCAGAAAATAATAATAAACATGTTCAAGATAATTATCAGCATGTCAATCGAATACGAAAGCTAAATTTTTCTTACAAATTATTAATACCTTATTATTTTTGCTCTAGCACAATGCTATTGTCAAAAAAATAAGGAAGAATTTTTATTCAGAAAGTAGGTATCGGAAATTTCATAAGAAACTAGTATTTTTCAATCATTTACATGCCTCTTCTGCGGATTCTAACCTTAGTATTAAAGTTCAACATATTACTGAAACTGTATTAGCAAACTGAAGTGGCAGTGGGCCGCCATATCAGTCGAACTGATAACGCGGGCAAACGAGTTCATGGAGTGGAGACCGCGAATCGGCAAGCGTCGTAGCCCTCAGACTAGGTGAGCGATGATCTTCGCAGTTAGGCTTAGAACGATGAGACTGGCCGAGGAGTGCTCAGTGGCGTGCAACTGGAGAGGCCTATGTCCGCAGTGGACTAAGATAGCCGATGATATGATGATGATGATGATGATATCACCTAAGTATACAACTCGTAAATATCAAATCCGTACTTATAACATTTTTCGACTTATGATTAATTGATACATTTTTATTTAATCTTAATAATAAAAAGAGTATTTTTTGTAGTCCATTGTTTTCTTCTTTACTACTGAGGCTTTGCGGCCTGTGACCTCCTTATAAAAGCAATGTGACCCTTCAGCGGGTCGCAAACCACACGTCGAGATACACTGATAATAAACAAACAATAAAACACAACAAAAAAACAATGCACTTAGATAACAAAGCGGAAATAAGTACCACACAGCACGATGCTGCGGCAAACTGGTATGGTATGCTATAAGTACAGTCGAGTTCATAAACTTGTGAGCAAAATTTTGAACAAAAATATCTGAATACGCTTCTACACCGTTAACAATAGAGTCGTGTTCAGATATTTTTGATCGAATTTTTGCTCCCAAGTTTATGAACTCGACTGTACAGTAAATAGACAGATATATACGTTAAGATTAGCGAGTCCATACGGACGGACAGACAGCCAAAAATGCTTTCTTTTGTCTTTTGTTCGATAACCCACACATTTTGTTTAATTTATTCAATGTACAGACACACGGTGTCTACTGCTTTATTATATTATTATATATTGTTCTTATTACTTTATAAAATAGTTCAAAACGTAACTTAGTTTTTGATATATTTTTCTAAATCTTTCTCTTTAATAGTGCCACAGAAAAGAGCGGGTATTTACAAAAATGTTTTTTTCTGGCTGAATAAATTTAGGGTTACTTAAGTACTTGGGTGTCCTAATTTTTTTTGTAAAGTCAATACACTGATTTGTGTTCTATATCTTTTTTGTGCATATTCTTATTTATAAGTGTATTGTATTGTATTTAATTTATGTTTTGGCGTGCCAGATTATCCATGTTCGTTGCTTATCTCAAACTCCCATTCAGGATGTGGCTTTTACCAGGAAATCTCTCAGCTGCATTGCGAAAATGACCACATAATGTATTAAATAATGTTTATTTACATTTTTTACGCCAACGGGGCCATGGCATTAGCTAGCAGAACCAGTTTGCTCGCAGCCGTCGTGACCGAGTTACTTGGTGACCCACTCATCTACAGAACTCAGCTTTGATATTGTGAAGACTTTAGCTCTGAACATTTTTAACGGACCCGAAATTTTTTTTTTTAGTTTTTCTGCCTTTTCCCAAATCATGATTCCTAAATGTTTCATTTGCCAACCCAACTCACGATTTTCTCCAAACCAAAAAAAAACTAGTCTAGCAGGTTAGGTTTAATTTATAAGATCCGAAAAAAACATCATACACACACAGATATGCTGAATACCTATGCTGAGTGGGGACCTGTTTTAGCGTCATGTATGTCTTTGTGTTTTTTATGGCGTTAAATAAATGTATTTTCTTTCTTTCTTTTCTTTTAAACATCACGCCTGTATTCCCAAATAGGGTAGGCAGAGCACACGAAACGTAACCGCTTCGGAGCCACTTTTAGCAATGGAAAACAAAAACAAAAATATTGGTTTCATAAAATCCTGAGTTGGCAAATGAAACATTTGAGAATCGAGAGTTGGGAAAAGGCAGAGAACCATTTTTTTTTGTCTTTGGTTTTTAATTTCATTTTTTTCGTTTAAGCCCGCGTAAACGTATAGGCAAGTGTGTGTATAACTTTGTAATAATTATGTTTACGTACTAATTAATAATTTAAAGTCACAAATAAATGTTTCGTTTACAATTATTTTTAAAGAAATAATAAGTTAT
>NC_133496.1:4727672-4756178 GCF_025370935.1 Choristoneura fumiferana | reverse complement strand
TTTTGTAAGCAACAAAGTGCTAGACAATTCTTTGCGTCACTTATTGTACTCACGTGACCATAACGCCAGGGGCCATGAAAGATGAAAACTGGCTTCATTTTTTCCATACACCGGCTCTTGGAAGTTGACGGTACCTGGACAATTCACGGGTTAGTTTGCATATTTTATTTAAGTTCTCGTCCATCATCACAGTATAATAATTACTCTGATGTGCTTGTAAATGATGATATCGCACAGGCGCGCACTGTAGGGCAAAACCTTGGCTTATTGGTGATACTTAGTAGTTCGGTGATACTTCTTTACTACTTATCTTTACACAAATCTCATTGTAAATGCGAGCTAGGTATAAAATCGATGGCAACTGTCAGTTTTGATGCTTACAATAGGGCTGGCAGCGATTTAATTACATTCATTTCAATATTGTGAACTCAGCTTAACGTAAGATAATAACGCAGTATCACCGAATCTCCAAGTATCACAGATAAGCCAAGGCTGGCCCAACCTAGTCATTCAAAACGCGAAACAAAACATTGGTTTTTCTTTGCTTTCTCATTTGAATCTTCAGGAACTTTCTAGTTGTAATGTATTGTACTCACCTTTAGTAATAAACACTTTAATTCGTATTGTTACTTTCGCTTGTTTTAAATATTCCCTCGTTAATCGTCTACATACAACAGTGCCATTGATTATTGAATAAATGGTAATAGTTAGGATAGTAAGTAAAAGCTAAAGCAGCGCAATGCTGATTTTAGGCCGCTGAAGTACTAGGTAGGTAAACTTTGGCAACCATCTCGTCACTTCAAAGTCAAAGTATCGAATGTCAGTAAGTCAAAGTAATAGGTAACAGTCTGTTCGAAGTTTCAGTTTTATTTTCGGCTAAAAAATCCGCTGAAATTCCGGTTGCACCGAAACCACAGATAAGTAATAGTACAAGTACCGAAACCCAAAGTTTGTAAATTGTCGCCTAACTTTTGGATGGTAGGTACCTACCTAATTCATTTTGGAGTTGAAAAAAACTTGAATATTTAGCTCAGGGTTTCTCAAACTTATGGCTCCACCCACGTACCCCTGTTTCAAGTTCTAGACGACAGCGAACCCCTAACCTTCCCCCCCCCCCACCAAAGCAAGTAATAAAACTTGCTGTTGGAGAAACTAAGTTTATTTTTATTTCAATCATTATGATAATATAATTATATATTATTTATTTCAATAAAAGGTAGCAAAATAGGTAAAGACTCTGTGAATCGTCTTGCCAACGAAAATACAAACTGAAACAAACAACAACAATAAGTAACAAATTTGGAGTTGAAATAAAAATACTCCCAAAACCAATTTTAAATCAACTTGCCAGTCTTGCAGCCACCATTACGTAAACCTTGTCGCGAACCCCCTACCGTCGAATAGCGAACCCCGTATCCCACTTTGAGAAACCCTGATTTAGCTGATTGGATTTCAAAGATATTTTTTTATGTAGATATCTATTAATAATGTAATTTGTACAGTGCAAGCTTTGCTTAGTTGGGACTAGGTCAATTGGTGTCAAGTGTCCCGTGATATTTATTTATTTAATTACCTACTCTACAGGGGTGAGTTTAAAGTTTGTTTCCGTGTGATTATTATTAAATTTGTTACCTCAGTGCAGTTAACATGTCAAACAGCGTGCGTGCTGAAACTTTACATAAATACATATGAAAAAATACATATTATAAAACATAATGGTTTATATACAGAAGAAATTTTATAAAATAACCACATTTAGGCCGTCTTGCAGCAAAAATTAAATGTAGACTAGAATAGATTCGATATTTTGTCTAGTTTAGACTATTTAACTTATCTAGGCTAGTCATAAATGTTTGAATTACTCGTATTATTCGAGCATTACGATCGGTGATTACAAGGTCGGCAAGTAAAGGGGTCCTAGAACAATCAGCGCCTGACGTTACGACCATAGGCTTACGATCTTTTTTTGCTACAAGTGCCTTCGATTGGTAAGTCTAGAATTTATGAAAAAATATAGGTGATGGATAATGGGGTTTAAATGAAATGTAGTATTTAATGTCACAAATGATTATATATTATTGTGAATGAAAACTGGATCTTCGTGAACGTTTTCAAAATTCCAAGCGCCCAACAACCATGATCCTAAAAAACATGAAAATTGTACAGAACCAGGTTTTATCACACTATAATATTAATGTTTTGTATATATACGTAATTGTTAACAATAATAAAGTGTACGTCCGTGTACGCACCTCCGCCAGTCGCTCCGGCCGGCCACAGGCTCTCATGATCCTCTGTGAGAACATCTTGTATGTCGTCAACAACTTCCGTTTCAAGAAATATGAGATCTGATGATCTGAAATTGTAAAGATTTGTTACAAGTAAACATATTTACCCGGCCATAAGTTCCCTTAATTGAAAACATTGGTGTCCATCGCTAGGACCGTATTTCACATGAGGACTCATAACATACCTACTCAAGCCCAGAGCGCCGACTACATCCTCATTGTCATATCTAAATCTAAAAACAATAAATTACTAAATATTTTTTTATTTGTGAATTATTTGCCAGCGCCGCACACTTCTATAGAGTAGACTATATATACCTACTACTCAACACACCTAGAACGAGAGATAGTATTATTTGAGCATTTCTCAAAAAAATTGCCAATTTAATATTCGACTTCCATACTTCTGTCATATCGAAAATACAAACTGACACATGGATGCACAGAAAAACCAGAAAACGAGACCACCCGTAAAACCAGTTAAAGTAACAAATTTGGAGTTGGAATAAAAAAGACAAAAAGACTCCAAAAAACCAATCATAATATACCTGTCATGTCGAGCCACACGCTGATAGTACTCTCATCGATGGTGTCGTTCCCGACGTCCCCTTCCCGCAACCGTTCTTCCAAAGCGACGCTGAAGTTCCTCGGAATAAAGATGGCCCCGTACAAATGGCCGAGACGAACCTCCTCTTTAGCTTCTTCTACGGTATCGTATCTTTTCTGAAAACGATCGAACACGTGCCAATAAATGAATAAACACATGGGACAATTTACACCAATTGACCAGTCCCAAACTAAGCAAAGCTTGTACTATGGGTACTAGGCAATAAGTACTTTGACTGAATATAGGAATAGAGTCAAAAGTCACTCGCAGGATTTGAATGAAGAAAACAAAGGAAGAGTAAAGAAAGGAAGGCCAAGAGCGCGTCGGATACGCCCAAGATAGGATTCTGTTTGTAGCCGTTACGAAAAAACATTCTTATTCTTATTAAACAGTATTTTTAATCTGAAATTTTGTATTTGTACAGAATAAAAATCAAAAAATAATATTAATTTAAAGATGTCGAAATCCGTTTCAGAATACTACATGCCGAAAGTACCCTAATATCCAAAATTAAACGTTTCAAAACTCAATAACATCTTTATGTGATCCTTACCAAAGAATACGACATCATAAAATAATTTTAACTTAAAAATAATTTTAGTTATAATCTTTTAAGATTGTATTTAGCACATTTACAATTTAAGGAAACTGTAGGTCTAATGTTAATCATAAGTATTTCTGTACACATTCTTGTTATACGACCGTTTGTTTCTCTTCTCAATAAACAAATAAATAGAATTTTCCACGTAGGCTGGTATTTACTCTTAAAGTACCTAATAATAATTAACTCACTGAGCTAAGCCGCGGACGGACAGCCAGACGCAGCGAAACTATAAGAGTTCCGTTTTGCCATGTGTCTACGAAAACCGAGTTATTTATACCATTGTGAAGCTTAAGATATTCTACATCAGGTGGTATAGCTAACTCATACGTGATCTTTTTTTAAATAGGTACTTAGCATCTTCTTTTGCCTTAAGAAGGCAGAAGGAGTCCTACCTGTTTAATCTTTTGCTTGTCCATTTCGTCGAGAAACCAGCAGCTCAGCATGTATGATGTGCAGGTGTCGTTGTCGAAGTGTCTTATGGGCTGGAGACTACTGTTGTAGCAAATGTTGTGACCCACTGGAATCATCAATAGAAAAATCATCTTCATTGACATCCGAGAGAAGACCACTACAGGACAGCATCTCCCAAAGCTTAGAACGCCATAATTCAAATTAAAAATTCAAATGAATTCAAAAGCAGATTGTACAACAAGAGCATAAAAAGAGGCATTTTACCCAAGACGTTCATATAGCCACCCGAGCCGGTACGGCCAGGGCGGATAAACACGTCGAGGGGAAAATGGGTTTAATGCTCGAGTTTTACACTCTACTTTTCACTTCGACTGCGAGGAAATGACAGACAGATGACAGACGAGTACTTATTATGGCGGTGATTTCATGATATGCCTAGGAATTTCATGATCTACCTAAACTAGCCAAAACATGAAATGCGGCCGTTTATGATATGCCTAGGATTTCATGATCTGCCTAAACGTCAATAGGCAAATCGTAAAAAGGTAAGTTCGAACCATATGGCGGATGTCCTTTACCAATTCATGAAATGGCGTCATTTTACGATATGGCTAGGAATTTTGTGATCTGGCGGATTTTACGATCGGCCGCCGACTTAAAAATGATAAAAAAATATGTAGAAACTTTTTTGTTTATGGCTGTTTTCACCTGATTTCCTTGGTCTTAGACGTAGATTTTACTTTATGCACTAGATCATGAAAAGTCAGTTTTATGTTGCCTAGATCCAGCATAAACACGAACTTTACGAGCATGAGAATGAAAATCTTTAATGCCACCAAAAAAAGAAAAAACAATCCTTAATGGTAACAATGTTAAACAGAAAATAATAAAAATGTTTGTAAATTAAAAAAAAACTGAACAAAAATTGTACTTACCATCAAACACAACCAATATAAATAAGGATGTAGTATAGTAATAGTATATTATAGTATGAATAATGGGTTCCGGTCTCAGCATGTGCTGGACATCGAGGTCCAGCGCTGATTTTCAGACTGGGCGCTAGACAGACCTCGGTCGGACGTGAACAACAAGGAGTTCGCGGAGCGTTCGCGTTTATGTGTGTGGGTGTGTGTGCGTGCGTGCGTGCGTGCATGCGTGCATGCGTGCGTGCGTGCGTGCGTGCGTGCGTGCGTGCGTGCGTGCGTGCGTGCGTGCGTGTGTGTGCGTTCGTGCGTGCTTGCGTGCGTGCGTGCGTGCGTGCGTGCGTGCGTGCGTGCGTGTGTGTGTGTGTGTGTATATCCATAATGGCGATGTGCATCATGCAAGGGGAGGAAGCCAACATGTAGGCCTTACCATATAATAGGTACCATCGTATAAAATATAACCTAACCAACAATAAGTTGGAAAACCCCGACTTTGTCACTTCAAAGTCCAATATCTCAAAAACTGCTAAACTGATTTTGATAAAGCATATCCTTAGATATTAAGAACCATCGCTAGAAAATCTGCTATCTAGCCCCCTGCTGCTAATCTGGTCCACCCTTTAAGAGCTACGGTGCCACAGACAGACAGACACACACAGACATACAGACACAAAGACACACAGACACGTAAAGCGGTCAAACTTATAACACCCCTCTTTTTGCGTCGGGGGTTAAAAGAAAGATGGGTGAAATTATGAAGATCCCTCCCCTAATACGAGTACACCATGAGGATGTGGTAGCGGATAGTCCTCCAAAAGGGAGGGGAGCACCCAAGTTCGCATACTTTTCGCTAGTCATACCGTAACGTTTGTCCGAATCATCGTTTGTCATAATTTTCTTCCCACTAAAACTTTAAATTTTTCTTAAATTTTTAAATGGCCTGTTAGGTTAGGTTTGTTTTATAACCAGAGATCGGACAAACGTGCGTCATTACTCGCAATAATGTGGACATGACTCCAAAGATATTAATCCATTAATACGAGGGGCACACTGAAATGATCGGGAATAGAATATTTCGGATTGAGTTACAATAAAACCTTTTTTTAGAATTTGAATACTGGCCTCTTAGAATCTTAATGACATTCAAACAATTAAAAAAAATGTTTAAAAACAAAAACTATGTTTTTGAATGTCATAAATGTAAATATAGCACTATCGTTACCATCGCTGTAAATATCATGTTATTTAGTTACTAATAAATATGTCATGGTCCGTCATGGCGACGTACTATAAAGAGAACTGACGTTGTCGTGGCGGTTCGTTTACGGTTTGTGCTACTTTAGTGTCGCCCCCCGGCGTAGAATTTTGCGTAATATTCCGTATTGATTTCTTATTTGTAATTTAATTTGTATACTTCGCAAGACAGTAATAAATAAATTAAACAGAGACTTCTTATTATATAGATTTATTAAGGTAAATGTGAAAAGGAATAATCTTACCAAAAAATTTAGAAAAATTACTTGTTATTTACTTTAACCCTTTATAAGGCCCCATTTATTGGAGCATACTACCACAGAATCAAAAGTAGCTATCGAATACATACCTGACAAAGAATATTTTAAAAGCTAGTCGTATTTTCAATAAGTACAATAGAAATTGTGACGTATTACGAAAGCAATAAGGTTCAGTTTCCAACTCAATGCATGTGGTCGCTAAATCGCCTCTGCCTTATTAAGGGTTAATAGTTCTACACAATAAGAAGTCTGTGTTTAATAGTAATTAATTATTACTGTCTTGCTTGAAGTATACAAATTAAATTACAGGTAAGAAATCAATAAATTAATCTTTGGAGTCATGTCCATATTATTGCGAGTAATGACGCATATTTGTCTGATCTCTGTTTATAACAATTCTGGACAATTATTGGATTCAGAGAAAAAAGAATTATGAAAAACACTGCATTGTGACAAACATTACATTTTGACTATAATTTTTTTTTTATAAAATCTTTTATGGGTTTCAGCTACTTCTAAGCTTAAATTGTACCCCTTCGGGAGTTAGCAAAGACTTACGTGGAGAGAAAGCGGTTTCATCATTGACCACAGCCAGGCTGAGGTACCGAGGGTCGTGGCCGACGGCGGAGAAGAATGCCACCACTTGGACGATGGGGAACAGTATGGAGAAGACTAGGCCCCTGGAATAATTAATAATTAAATTATAAATAAATAAAAAATATCACGGCAGCGGCGGCCATACCCATTGCGAGGCTGTAGGCGGTAGGTCTTTGCGAGGCTCTTTGTCCTTCGTGAAAAGTATGTGATGCGAAAATATAGTCAAAAATCTATATTTATTTAAATTTGCTAGGGTTGTTTCGCGAGGCCCCTGCAAGAGCGAGGCCTCGGGCGATTGCCCTGTTCGTCACCCCCTAAGGCCGCTATCACGGGACAATTAATAGTAAACAAGCTTGTGTAATGGGCAAGGAGCGGAATTTTCATAGCAAAAATCAAATGTCAAGAGGGATTGACCATTGGGTTTTATCGACTGTCGATTTTTAATTGTTAGTTGGCACGATGTTTTAGGTAATGAAATTATACCTGTAAAAAGGCGGTGTGTTTGTTACAATTTAAACATAAAACCGAAACAGAAATGTTAAACAGTATAACCGACGACAGACTAACCTTTATTAAAAATAACAGAATCGAAATCTATATCTGTACTAATTTATTATAATATCTTCTTCATCTTGTCTGCAGTACAGTAACAAAGAATTTTCATTATTTTCTCTACATTGTCACCATTTCAACTAAGAGAAGTAAGATAATAATTTATAATTAAGAGAAGGATATTACTTTATCCATTTGTTAATCGTTTTTCTTTTACGATTAGGTAACTATTTTGGTTAACACGGGAACATAATAAAATACTTCTTCTGAAATCAAGCGACATCAAATGTCAAATGTGACGTGACGTAATTTATTTTAATAAAGAGATGAAAGTGGCTTATCAAAGAGGTTAAATGTTACAGAATAATGTTAAAAGTCGGTAACATGTGTAAAATCGATAACTGGAATAGTCGATAAAACACAATGGTCAATCCCTCGTGACATTTGATTTTTGCTATGAGAATTCCGCTCCTTGGTAATGAGTACGGTCAAGGACTTTAATTCATGACCCACCATGGACCCATTTCACAGTAATCGTCAACGGCCCTGGTCGGGGGTTAAAAATACGTGTCTGATATTTTCTGATAAAGTAACTGACGGACTACTTAATAAGCATTTTTATAAACACCAGCCATTTTAATATTTAAGTCGTGATTAAATTCCGGCTGTTTACATACCCAGGATGCCGGGAGAATTGTTGCACATTCTTGATGAGCACAGCCCGGTACCGGGCCTTTGAAAGTCCTCTGACATCCTTTTCTTTATCTTTTTTGGTTAATACCTGGAAAACATAAACACGGAATTAGGTATAACATAGGCCCGCTGCACGCTCGCCGTGCCGGGTTTAAGTAGAAATGTATGAGCAGAATAAACAGCTTTCACACGGCACGGCGATCGTGCCGTGATCGTGCCGTGTGAAAGCTGTAAGGACTGTTTAATTTACTAAAAGGACAGAAAAAAAAACAGCTCTACTCATCATTTAAAAATTATCACTTTAAATGCTAGTGAGAAATGAAAACCAAAATAAAATATTTATTTGTTGAAATAAAAAAAAACACTAGGTATTACGGCAAAATTTTCGGACTTTTAGGCGAACTCGACGCATAAGTGCTTGCCCGTCTCTTTTTGTCACTTTTCGACGAGCTGCAAACCATATTTTTTTTGAACTCTGGCAGTGTTTAAGCTTCTCGGCTCCGCTTAGTAAATTGAACAGTCCTTATGTAGGTAGCTCATATAGTTCTACTTAAACACGGCACGGCGAACGTGCCGTGACCGTGTCCTTGTGAAGCGGGTCTCATTTTGTATCTCACTTGTACATTTTTTTTATGCGACGAGCATGTGGGTCTGCTGATGGTAAGAGATCACCACCGCCCATAGACACCGCAACACCAGAGGGATTGCAGATGCGTTGCCAAACTAGAGGCCTAAGATGGGATACCTCAAGTGCCAGTAATTTCACCGGCTGTCTTACTCTCCACGCCGAAACGCAACAGTGCAAGCACTGCTGCTTCACGGCAGGATTAGCGAGCAAGATGGTGGTAGCAATCCGGGCGGACCTTGCACAAGGTCCTACCACCTGCATATCATAAATATCTGATACGACTATCTCTAGGGCTGGTAGGACGTGGCAGATATTACTGCAGGTGACTGTACAAGAACGAATTAACTGGCCTCTGAATGAAAGTTGAATTTTACTATAAAAAGAAAAACCCCTTTATACCCACTTTCAAACACAAACCTCTGTTTCACCATCCATTGATTGTATCTGACTAATACATGTGATACCGCGCCGTCTCTGTTTGTTTTGTTCGAATAGACGGAGACGGCGTCGCATTTATCCGCCAAATAAAATTGTAAACAAAGTGTAACAGCCCCTAAAACTTTGACAGGTTGCTAATTTTTATCTGAACTCAACTACTATGGATTTCAAGGCGACATGCCGTCACCCTAATGCAAAATGCGTACAATGCCATCTATCGGCGGGTAACAAAGTTATTTTATCTCTTACAACTTATACATCGTTAGATGATGGAAGCCTGAGGATATACTCACATCAGTGCTGCTGGTGACTACGCTAAAGTCTTCTCGGGAGCTGAACCGGCTGTCTGTGGGACTGACGGCTCCGTCCGGGATCACGTCCGGCGATGCGGTCAGAGCTGGGCAAATATAAATGGTTATACGTATAAAATAAAGATAAATCTAAAATATTTTTTTTAATTAAATAAAACAAAAATGATAAAAAAATCTTTTTTAATACTTAACAAGTTTTTTTGTTGAGTGTATTTTTTGTTGTCTTTACTTGCATTGTCATCCAATCTACATTTCCGTACCAAATTTAAAGTCGATGCCGTTAACTATTGCGATGAGAAGGTATGTCCTGCGGAGACGATCCTGGCTGGACCACCAGTATTGTACTACCAGACTATTGTATTGTCATTAGATTGACTTGAGTAAGTACTTATACCAAATTTTGAGTTACTTCGACCACTAGAAGTAGGTCAAATTCAACTTGCCAGATTGACCCGCTCATACATACACATACCTGAGTATTTCTCAAAAAGTTGTTTCAAGTATTTATACAACTACAGTGGTTTAGGATGTACATTGTCTGTCAGTCAGTCAATGATCCTTTTAACTACGTTACTCTTTTATACGAGTAGTTATACTTACTTAGCCTCCTCGGTGACTGATGGTGCCGCATCGCAAGCTGCAAAAAGGCGTCTTCCAAGGTGTCACAGTCCATCTTCCTCATGAGGTCGTTTGGGGACTCTTCGGCCAGGAGCTGCCCGTCTCTCAGGAGGCCAATCTGGTAACATTAGATAATTGTATCTTCATTCTCTACAGTACGGTTTACCTTTAATTTGTGATCCATTCTGTATAAAGTCATCTGACAATTGTACGGAAAACTTCAAACACGCAGTGACAGCGACAGGTAATAAAAGTGTAAATATAACCTTAGACTTCGACGGTACCTTATTTAATTAAATTATCAAAGGGATCTACGTTCTGCTTGTCATTATTTGTTATCTACAAATTAACTTTTGCACGATCTAAGATATTGCGCAACAGTAGCCTTGAAATGAGCCTTAAGTCTGTTCTTTATTACTCAATCCTTCGTAGTCCATTTGCTTTAATTCTTGGTCAACACTGTTTAGAAAGTTATGCTCTTGCGCTGTTTTATTTGAATGTTAGAGGACTATTGTTAAGTGATGATAACAATTATACAAATTATCCACCTGCTAAGTTGCCGGCAAGAGATCGCTCTAAAGCGATAAGGCCGTCTATTGCTTACCTTCAATAATCTCTTAATACCTGTGTTTTATGTACTGCTTACTATTGTGTTGGTGCCTTCCGTGGTTGGTGGTCATTAAAGAGTTATTGTATTGTATTGTAATGTTTTCCTATCTACCGAGCCCGCTATATATACATAGCAACCTGACTGAACCAACCCTCTCTTCCCCGAAGCTCCAGGGAAATAAGGACTTGCAGACGGATTTTTTAGCCGGCGAGAATCCGGCCGTTTCTGGCTCCTCCATTCCTAGTCGTCCATAATGGATTTTTCCAGACTGCACGCCATCTCCCATAAAGTAAAGGTATTTCAAAAGTTTTTTTCGGTCAAGCTTTAATTTATAAAACAAATAGAAAATAGTCAAAATCATATTTAGTTTCTGAATAGTAAAGTACCTAAAGGCTTTTTTGGCACGCTGCGGAATCCCAATAAATACTTATCATAATATTCGTGGGATTATATAATATGATGCGAAAGTTTGTAAGTCTGTTTGTTTGTCATATCAAACAATCAATCAAATCAGCCCACATCCACCCACTGCTGGGTAAATGCCTCTACATTTCACGCCACTTTGCCCGGTCCCGTGCTGGTCTCATCCACAGTTTACCAACCGACTGCCACTGTTTTTCAGATCATCACGTCTTAATCGCAGATCCCATTTAGATGAAATTCGGTATACGATAGTTTGAGTCCCGGAAAGGACATAGGATAGTTTTTATCCCGGAAAAATGGCGTACTTACACAGACGGCGCGCGTAGAATTCGGTTTTCACTGTCCCGCGGGAACTAAGCGATTTTCCGGGATAAAAACCGTCCTATGTCCTTCCCCGGGACGAAAACTATCTATATTTCATCGCAATCGGTTCGGCGGTTTAGACGTGATGGAGTAACAAACAAAAAATCAAATAAACAAACAAACAGACTTACAAACTTCCGTATTTATAATATTAGTAGGATAGGATAGTACCTTGTGTGCCTGTCGTGTTTCGTCGATGTAGTGTGTCGTGATGATAACGGAGGTTCCTCCGCGAGCCAGTTCCCAAGGAAGTGCCATATTCTGGAATCAAGAAGAACAGCTCAATAAATACAATGCAAATAGTAACAGTATTTCTATCAGCCTTTAGGTACCAAGGCTTTGCAACAAAATAGCGATTTTTTGATTTTTTGTCCGTGTTTGTTTCGAGTAATCTCCGTAACGGGTGAACCGATTTGACGGGACTTTCACTGGCACGTAGCTGATGTTATAAGGAGGAATGAAGGCTACTCATATTTTAGAAAGATATCACTTTCTTCTCTGCTATCGCTTTCCCATACAAAAACTACACACCTTAAAATATACATGCCTAGCCTACATTTAATAATATGCAAATATATAAAAAGACAGACAACAAACAATCTTTAAGAGGAACTGAAAAGCCAATACATACGCCCCTAAGTGACTCCGCAGAAATATATTTCAGGATTTTCTAGGTTGATCTGTTCTGGTTGACAAACACTTCACAAATATTTTCTTATTATGATATTTAAATTAGACTACATTTTGAAACAAAACCGTTGCAATATTTTTACAGGAGCGGTAGTACATTAGTTATTTTATGCAGGAGCGCTCAACCATATTAATAGAATAGAATAGAATTCATTTATTTGATGTTAAAAAAGTTTGTACATGAAATCTTAATCTAACCATCTGATGAAACCATTTAGGATTAACTATAAAACACCTCATATTATAACATAGTTTACTAGTACCCAATTAAACAGGTGTTAGCGTAAGATTGGTTTTTTGGAATCTTTTTGTATTTTTTTATTTCAATTCCAATTTTTACTTTTACGTCATCCCGTAAAACCTAAATTAAAAATATAAACTGAAATATAGATGCACAGAAAAACCAGAAAAATAGGCCCAGCACTGGGAATCGAACCTAGGTCCTCGGCATTCCGTGCAACGTGCAATACCGCTACACCACTGCTGGACAACCGTACTGAAAACGGTAGGAATAATAAGATGCTTACCAGTGGTTCAGTTTTTATATTAAATAGCACACACAATACGATACACATTTGCAATAGATACCAACAGTCCACATGACATGAGTAAAAACAAAAACTATAAAAATAGACAATAAAAAAAGTACAAAAACATAAAAAGAGGTCTGTCGCCAACACTACCCCCGGTGCAGAGCACCAGTCGTTTGGTCAACGACAGTTAAGGTGGCAACCCCTTATCCTGTTCTAATAGGAGAGGAATAATTTTGCGTACCGGCCTTTTCATGACTCCTTTGCAGGTGACCACCTCCACCACCCGGGCCGTTCCATCTGGGCCAGTAAATATTTTGCTTATTCGTCCTTTCGGCCAAGTTCCTCGTGGTAAATTTTGGTCCACAATAAGTACTGGATCATCCAATTGAAATGAGAGTCGAGACGTTCCAGCTTTTCTAGAACTAAAGCTGGGAGGTATTCTCTTAACCACCTGGCCCAGAAATTTTCGGCAAGACGAAGCGCCTTTTTGTAGTCCACGCGCCGGAGCAAATCAGCGTCTGTGCAACGAACCAATACTTCCGTCGTCGGTGTACCCAGGAGAAAATGAAAGGGAGTCAGGGCTTGGAGGGTCCCTGGATCTACTGGTACATGAGTCAGTGGACGTGAATTGACTACCGCCTCCGCTTCGAGCAGCAACGTGGCCAGTAGTTCTTCCTTGGGGGCCTTTCCGACGATGGTTGCGGATAGAGCAGCCTTTATGGAACGCACCAGACGCTCCCAGGATCCTCCCATTGATGGGGCTGCAGGGGGAATGAACGCCCACTCAATTTTATTATTGGCCGCAAAATCGAACACTTCGGATAACTGGTTAGCTGCTCCCACAAATGATGTTCCATTATCAGAAACTATCCGTACTGGGCATCCCCGACGGGCGATAAACCGGCGCAGTACCATGATCGCCGCATCCGCTGAAAGAGATCCCACGATGTCTAAATGGACAGCCCTGGTGGTAAGACATGTAAACAAAGCCACCCAACGCTTCTCTCGTCTGCGTCCTATTGCGACCTCCACCGGACCAAAATAATCAAGGCCAGTGAAAGAGAAAGGGCGCTGATGGTGAGCTAACCTATCTTCCGGTAGATCGCCAAATCTGGGCATGGACGGAAGAAGCTTCTTTACCCTACAAAGCCTACATTGTTTGGCAACAGACTTAACACTGGGGCGTAAAGCTAAAATATAAAACTTACCGCGCAGGAGGTTAACCACGGTCTCTAAGTTGCCGTGGCCAAATTTTTTATGATAGTGGTCGAGGAGTAACCTAATAATTGGGTGTCGACCGTCCAGAACAATGGGATTGACATCCTGCGCGGGTGCTTCAGAAATTGCGGCGATTCTGCCGTTTAGGCGAATTAGGCCGTCTTCACCCAACTTTAGAGTGAGGTTCTTAAGTTTTCCTTGGTTAGTTGGGGGAAGACCTGTTAAGAGCCTCGTAAATTCGTCGTTAAAGGAATCCACTTGGGATTTCAATAAAAGGTGCCTTTCGGCCTCCAGGATTTCTTGTGACGACATGGGTTGTAAAACTTTTGATGAAACCCTAGGAACGGCACTACGTAATTTTGAATTTGGAGCTCTGTTTGATGACAGCCGAAATATTTTAGCACAATGATGCGCGCGGGCAGTGGCCCTGACCAAACGAATCCATCTGCAGAAATGCGAGTAATCGGCCACTACGGGAGACGGTAATTGGGGTCGTTCGGTTAAAAGTAGAGATAAAGTGTGCTCTGGTTTTATTTCGTGGAGCTCGAGCACAGGAGGATTATTAGTAGTCGGCTCAAGCGGCCATTCATCAGGTTTTGAAAGTAAGAAGTTAGGTCCGTGAAACCACCGAGACGACGAGGAGAGTGAGCAATTGCCCCGAGTGGCGTCGTCTGCTACGTTCAACGCAGACGGAACGTAACGCCAGTCGGAAAGGTCGGTTGTTTCCAGTATTTCTCCTACACGATGTGCTACAAACGGCTTAAATGTACGGGCATCGCTGCGCAACCATTTCAAAACCGTTAGCGAGTCTGTCCAGAAAAATACTTTGGAGGCAGTTATTCGATGTGCCTCTAAGATGTAGGTTGCGAAACGAGCCGCCATCAAAGCTGCCTGTAGTTCTAAGCGCGGAATGGACGCAGGTTTTAATGGAGCCAAACGAGCCTTTCCGCCTATAAGAGCCACTTTTACTGAGCCGTCATCACAGACGAAGCGCCAGAAAGCCACACAAGCGTAAGCTAACTCACTTGCATCAGCTAGAACGTGGAGCTGACTCTCCTGTTTTGCTTTACTTTGATAGCAACGCGGTATGATGATATTCGCGGATATTTCAGTTAAACTTGCAAACCAACGCTGCCATTTTATTTTTGCGGAACTAGGCAGCTCCTCGTCCCAATCTATGCCCATTCTCCACGTCTCTTGAAAAAGGATTCGGCCTGCAATTACAACAGGCATTAAGAAGCCAAGAGGATCATAGACCTGCATAAGATGAGAAAGCACCACCCTCTTGGTGAGTTTGATGGGAAGTTTGGAAGTTTTTCTAAAATTTAGAGTGTCATCGTTGACATTCCAGGATACACCCAAAATCCGAACCTGAGAAGGTGACAGCGGTCCAAGACCTACCTCGGAGGCGTTGACAGCCCGAGCTTCTGGCTTCAATAAAGATAGCGCCTTGGGGTGATTAGAAACCCATGATCGCATTTCTAAGCACGCTGACTCATGAACGGCAACAATATCGGCAGCTAAGCGTGCAGCATGCTCAGGACTGTCTACGCTTCCCAGATAATCATCCATGTAGTGATCTTCTACAATAGCCTTGGCTGCATCAGGAAAACTATCTTTATGCTCCAAAGCGTTTTTATTTTTTAAATATATCGCTGTGCATGGACTAGAGGTGGCGCCAAAAATCATCGAGGACATCCTATATTCCTGTAGTGGTAAGGATGGATTTGTTCGCCATAAAAACCTTTGTGCATCCCTGTCCTTCTCTCTTATTTTGGTTTGCGGAAACATCTCTCTTATATCACCATTGAGTGCGATCTTACCTTCTCGGAAGCGCATGAGAATAGCTAACAATGGTTGCAAGAGATCAGGACCGGGAAGCAAAAGAGAATTTAAACTAGTTCCAGAACACCTAGCGGCAGCATCGTGAACTAACCTCAGCTTTTGTTTTTGAGGATGGTACACACCGAAATGTGGGAGGTACCATAAAACGTTATCTGAGGGAGCTTTATTGGTACAAAGTTCAGCATAACTTTTTTGTACCATTCCGTCAATGTATTTACGGTATGCTTCCGCATAAATTGGGTCTTTCTTAAATTTTCTTTCTAAGCTAATAAATCTAGATAAGGCCAAATTATAACTGTTGGGAATATTATTAATGTTTGCTCGCCAAAGTAAACCAGTCTCAAATCTTCCCGACGGAAGCCGTTGAGTGGTCTCCTCGAGTATTTTTAGAGCCCGCTCATCATTTACACTGTGGACGTCTTTTTTAGTGATTCCAATTGAATCAAGACGGTAATGGTCTTTTATTAATGATTCTAATTCGACCACTGAGCCATGATGAACGGCTTCTATGGGCTTGTTTGAAATCTTGCCAAATACTGTCCATCCTAAAGCGGTTTTAACTGCAGCGGGTTGACCACGAAGACCGCGCCTGATGCTATACGGTAAAGATAAATGCCAATTGTCGATACCAATCAGTAGCATTGGCTTAGCGTCCTCGTAACTGAGCTGAGTAACTAAGTCTTGCAGATAGGAAAACTTCGTCAAATCCCCGGTTCGCACGGTTTGCGATGAAATGCATAAATCGGGAACAGAGCGAACCCCTTTGAGGAGAAAACTATCTGCCGAGTTTTTACCTTTTATATTGAGATCGATATAGTTTACTTCGGATTTCTTTGAGAGACCTCCAATACAGTTAACCTGAATTAAACCTTTTGGGCCTTGTGCCCCGATTGCCTCAGCCACTGTTTGGTCGATCATAGTGACCGTGGAGCCATCGTCAAGTAAAGCGTAAATATTCATATCACCCTTTGGTCCCGATACGGTCACTGGAACTACCTTCAGCAGTGAATGGAGTGAAGGCGTCGGCGGTGACGACTCAGCGCGATGTCCAATAGCATGAGCGACTGTCACTCCGTCGGCTTCGGGTTCCGTATCACTGCACATAACGGTATTAATAGATTCAGTGTGAAGCAATGTGTTGTGCCTTCTGTGGGTCTTGCAGCCTGGCACGTCACAGTTCACCTTACAGCGCCGATAAAAATGACCACCTCTTTTTAGGCAACAGTGACACACCTTACTATCTTTTGCCCAACGCCATCTATCATCTAAAGACAGAGATAAAAACTTATCGCACTTGACGACGAAATGTCCAGTCTTCTGGCAGTAACTGCAAGAAGCGATAGATGGCGCTGCCATAGATGGTTCGGCGCTATTCCTTACTGGTGGTGTGGCACTCGGGTTTCGGCCTCTAGATGGCAGCACTGCGGGCTTAAAAGGATTTTTTTTTTGTGTGACGGGGTTTGGCGAGGTTGCATAGCATGCGTCGGTAAAGTCTGCCTGCTCGAGACTGACATTTACAGACGTATGTGTGCGCGCCTTGTCTACGACCTTTGAGCATATGCTGTCGTGAACAAGGCCAAATCTCAAATGAACCCGTGACTGATGCGTGAGAAAGTCTGAAAGGATTTCTAATTTAAATTTAGATGCATTGCAGCTTGAATTAGCATATGCGTAATCAACCCATTTCTCACGTAGTAGAGGGGTTAATTTGGATAGCACGTTATGCAACAGCTCTGGCGAGGCAAGGAACTCTGTGGAATTTATCATTTTTATTGTATGAACGCAGTTGCGTACCGTACAAGCAAGTTGATGGAGCTCCTTACCACCGTCCAAAGACGTTGGCAGCTTGGGCATGGCTTTAACTTCTGATACCAAATGCCGTATCAGAAGTTCAGGCTGTCCAAACTGCTCCTGAAGAGCCGCCATAATCTCGCTTGGATCTTGTGAAAGAGCCAAGAGAGTAACAACAGCATCACGTGCGGCTCCCCTGAGGGCATTATTAAGACGGCCTATATTTTCCGTTGCCGAAAACGAATTCTTTGAATTTACAAAAGATGATCGAAATGTTAGCCAATGAGTTGGCGAACCGGAAAATATAGGTAAATTAACTTCTCTTACCTTCCCGCTGCTACGGGCAAGGTCACTTATGACCTCAGCCAAGTTGCGTAGGTCACTGGGATGTTTGTGCGAAGTGTGAAACTCGTGAGTATTATTATTATTATTTGTGCAAAACAAAGTGTCATGTGCACCTAAAGTGTGAGTATTTGTATTAGTGGCGTTGAGTAGGTTAGGCCGCAGTGCCAATGGCGCGGGATGCGGCCTATATGCCGAACCCAGGACCTCCGCTGACGATGGCGCGTGTTCGCGCGCTGGGAGTGCGGCGGCGCCTGCTACATGAGGCGCGCGCTCGCCACAGCAGGCGGGCGACGTTAGCGCGGCGGGAGGCGCGTGCTCGCGCGCTGGAAGGGCGGCGGCGCCTGACACATGAGGTGCGCGCTCGCCACAGCACGAAGGCAACGTTAGCGCAGCATACGGCGCGTGCTCGCGCGCTGGAAGTGCGGCGGCGCCTGACACATGAGGCGCGCGCTCGCCACAGCACGCAGACAACGGTAGCGCAGCATACGGCGCGTGCTCGCGCGCTGGAAGTGCGGCGGCGCCTGACACATGAGGCGCGCGCTCGCCACAGCACGCAGGCGACGTTAGCGCAGCATACGGCGCGTGCTCGCGCGCTGGAAGGGCGGCGGCGCCTAACACATGAGGTGCGCGCTCGCCACAGAACGCAGGCAACGTTAGCGCAGCATACGGCGCGTGCTCGCGCGCTGGAAGTGCGGCGGCGCCTGACACGTAAGGCGCACGCTCGCCACAGCGCGCGGGCAATGTTAGCGCGCCAGACGGTGCGTGCTCGCGCACCGCAGCTGTATAGCCGGCGGCGCCAGGCGGAGGCACGTCCTCGCACATAGCCGACGTTGATATAGCGGGCAAATTGACAGCGTCTGACAATTGTTGTTTATAAGCCGCATATGCGCCCTCTTCGAACGCTGATGCTGGCTGGGGTTGTTGAGCCGGCAGCAGCAATTCCATCTGTTGACTTAAAGGATTAGACGTCGCGGTGTTCGTCACCCATTTGTCTATCATCGAGCTTTTAAATGATGACTGCTGGCTGGCGGCGTCATCCAAGGCTGCTAATTCAGCTTGCAATTGCATGTCAGCAACCGCACGCTCACGCTCTGCGGCGACGCGCTCACGCTCTGCGGCTGCGCGTTCACGCTCTACGGCCACGCGCTCACGTTCGGCCTCTAAATCGGCAACACGACGCGCGTGAAGCGCTTTAGCCGCGAGTCGCTGGGCTTGAAGAGAAGCTGATGAGCGTTGTGAAGTTTTGCTGGATGGCTGCCTTGGTGGTTTGGTTTGTTCGACGGCGGAAGACGGCTCATTTTGATCCGCCGTGGTTGCAGAAGAAGCCGCCATGGCTCTTGTTAAAACCATCTTAGTGAATTTAGATAGCGATTCAATTTTGAATTTTGACAAATAAAAATTAACTGGTTAAATATAATTTTACGGTAGAAGGACCAATGAAAACGGTAGAAATAATAAGATGCTTACCAGTGGTTCAGTTTTTATATTAAATAGCACACACAATACGATACACATTTGCAATAGATACCAACAAGACACATGACATAAGTAAAAACAAAAACTATAAAAATAGACAATAAAAAAGTACAAAAACATAAAAAGAGGTCTGTCGCCAACACGTACAGATACGACTTTCCCCTCTTCCAACCTCTCCGTCCTCTTCCTCTTTTTCCTTTCTTCTTCTTCTTCTTTTCTGGTTGTCCAGCAGTGGTGTAGCGTATAGCACGTGGCACGGAATGCCGAGGACCTGGGTTCGATTCCCAGTGCTGGTCTTATTTTTCTGGTTTTTCAGTGCATCTATGTATATTACAGATTGTATTTTCTATTTAGGTGTTACCATATTAATGCCTTAATTTCACGTGAATAAAAACAACGATAAAATTAATTACAGTTGTTCATCTCGACCTCTTCCGTTACATAAGCCGTAATGTACGTGTAATGTTCAAACAACATTTTTTGCAAGAAAGTCAACAGAGCGTGTACGTTTAGGTAATAAGTGAAGGTCAGCTTTGTAGTTCACGACTAAACTTCATTTCATATTCAATCCATTTTTTAACCCCCAACGCAAAAAGAGGGATTTTATAAGTTTGACGTGAATATCAGTCTGTCTGCCTGTCTGTGGCATCGTAGCTCTCAAACGGATTGACCAATTTCGATGCGGTTTCTTTAACGTGAAAGCGAGTTTTCTTGCGGTGGTTTTAGCTATGTTTGATAAAATCGGTTGAGCTGTTTTGAGATATTGAATTTTGAAATGACAATGTCGGGGGATTTTCGAGTTTGCTGTGTTGGTTACGTCATTAAAATATTCTTTTGGTAAAAAAACCCTCTTTATATACAAGCTTTTTTTTGCTGACGGTGTTTTTGTCGACTGTATTTGCTTTGTCACCCAAACTACATTTGCATACCAAATTTCAAGTCGATGCCATTAACCGTTGAAGAGTTCCGTCCTGCGGAGACGATCCTGGCCGGCCTGGCTGACCAGGATGTCACTACTAGATTATTGTATTGTCACGCAATTTACATAAGTATTCCAAATTTCAAGTCAACCTGACTACTGGAAGTTAGTTGCAAGATTTGATTACAGACAGACAGACAACGGGACAGGTGAAACTAAATAAAAGCTTGTAATATAGCTCTATCTTAGAGTAGTGTCTTAGGTAAAAAAATATTAGATTGTTCAACAAGAGCATAAAACGACCCATTTTACCCAAGACGTTCATATAGCCACCCGAGCCTGTACGGCGAGGGTGGATAGACACATCGAGGGGAAAATGGGTTTAATGCTCGAGTTTTACACTCTGCTTTTCACTTAGATTGCGAGGAAATGAAATAGCAACAGTGGAAACAATAATTCACTTTCTATGGAACTTTTTTTATTTTACTGATTTATCATAATTGATTTTTAGTTTTATAGAAAATAAAAATTATTTAAAAAATATGTAGGTACAATTTTTTTTGTGTGGCTGTTGACACCTGATTACCTTGGTCTTAAGTTGGTCTTAGGCGAAGATTTTATTTTATGCACTAGAACATAAAAAGTCATTTATGTCGCCTATATACAGCATAAACACGAACTTTACGAGCATGAGAAGTGAAAAAATATTTTTGTACAGTCACCTGTCTGCCACAGCGGAGCGTGCAAAAATATCTGATACGTACCGTCTGTTGCGGACAGCCGCGAAACTAGAATAATATAGTTTAAGAATACAAATAAATAGCTGTTAAATATAGAATAAGTAGAATAATTAGGTTAAGAATCATTGTAAATAGTAGAATAAGTAGTTTAAGAATCAAATTGTAGCGAAATCGATTAGTAATAATTAAATAAAAGCGAAAACCCAAGTAGCGATAGCGAAAATTCCCCGGTAATTCAGTGCGTTTGTGATTTGGGTCCACCAATCACAGCGCCTGGATTATCGGGGAATTATAGCCAATCACGGGCGGGCTTATACCCCGGCCGCGGGGGGTATAAATACAGGCCCGCCCGCAGCGATAAGGCAGTTCGACGCGGACAGCGACCCGAAGCGCTCCTCTCTACGAAGCCTACAGCAAGCGACCAGCGACCAGCGACCAGCGAAGCGAACCGACCCCCTGCTATTCCAACGGACCTCCGATTGCTGCCTTACCGACCGACCACCGCGATTTCGAACCGGACTCCGATTACCACCGCGAATCGACGAACGAACCAGTACAATAAATACAGTCCACTATCGAAGGTGTTTTCGTTGCCCTACTCCCGTCGTAACGACCGCAGAGGACTGCGGAGCACCTCCCGCCGTGAACCCGAGCTGTCTGTCGACGACAGTGTTTGGTCCTTCGAACCGGATCTGAAGACATCGACTGAAGATGGTGGTAACCCGATCTCAGGGCGACCGCGAAGAGCGCCGCCACACCCCGCCGCCCGAAGAACAAACCGCCGCCGAACGAGCTCCGACGACGACCGCCGCTGCTACTGCCACGACCACCGCTGACGACATCTGGCAACAGCAGTTGGAACGCATCGTCCGCCGCGACGCCGCCTCGCCCACGGTACTTCCTCGCGCCGAGACGCGGATGACGACACGCGAGCCGCCGCGTGACCTCGCCATCGCCGCTACACGTCGCGACGCCGTTTACTTTCCCCCGCTCACCCGAGCCGGGGAGGGAGCCATGAGCATGCAGCCGATCCGATCGACCGAAGAGGACTACTACCGCCTAGGGGGGGAGCTGGGCGCGCAGCCCGGCCGCATCCCCGATGAGGCGCAACTCGGCGGCCGTGGGGGGGAGCTGGGCGTGCGGCCCGGCCCCGGTGAGGCGCACCTCGGCGCCGAGGGGGGGAGCTGGGCGCGCAGCCCAGCCACACCGCCGATACGGTGCAACAGCGAGGCCATGGGGGGCAGCGTGCGTGCAACACAACCCGCAACTTGAAGCCATCGAGTACTCCCCCCACACCCAAATGGGGGGAGGAGAGCAGCCAACAATGGACTGGGCTGCCAACCAGGAGCGACCACAACGAGCCGTCGCCTTTTATGAACAACCGGCGGCGATGCAAGCCGGTGCGAGGTCGCCGGTGCCTTCACATGCATCAAATGCAACGGCGATCCGTATCCGGCTTGCTGAAGAGGAAGCCGAAGAGGAGCTCCTGCGCATCAAGCAGCAAGAACTGGAGCTGCAAAAGGAGCGAGTGAAGGCCAAGCTACGCCAGAAGCTGGCTAGCATCGAAGCGGAGTCACAAGCCGGGAGCATCACCGGACCACACGCGAAGGTGGATGACTGGCTACGGCGCACCGCGGCGGATCAACCGACGCCGCCACCACCGAAGCACGAGCCGCGGCGGCGCTCACCGCCGCCCCCGTTCGAACCGAAGCGACGCAATTCGCCGCCAGCTACACCTGCTCGCGAACGAAGTGCAAGCGGACAACGCGGGATCGAGAAGCTCGCCGAGGCCCTCGAAAAAATGGCACGAGTGCGCCCGCCGCCGAGGCAGGTCTACGAGTTGCCTGCTTTCTCCGGTGCGGCGGGCGAGTGGCTGCCGTTCCAGGCTGCCTACGCCGAATCGACGCGCGCGTATAATTTCACGCCGCATGAAAATATGGCGCGGCTGCGCTCCTGTTTGCGCGGAACTGCGCGCGAAGCGGTGGAGGCGCTGCTCCACACCTCGGCCAACCCCGAAGCAGTAATGACGACGCTGCGACAATGCTTTGGCCGCCCCGAAATTCTGGCCACCAAAGCACTCGACGACCTCAAGAAGCTGCCGCGCCTGGGGTCAACTGCCACCGAAATCAACGCGTTTGCAGTCAAATTGCAAAACATCGTCAGCGTGCTGTCATCAATCGACCAGCACGGCTACCTCGCCAGCCCCTTGCTGGTACGCGACGTGATGGAGAAGCTCAGCCCACATCTACGGTCACGCTTCGGGGACTTCGCATCGGAGCAGATGACCATGGAGCCACAAATCATTCTGTTGTCGCGGTTCCTCATGCGCGAGGCCGACCGCGCCCTGCGTTTCTCCTATACAACGGTGGAAGCGACGGCAGCCGCCGCCGCCACTACGCTGACGTTCCGAAGGGATGCTGCGAGGCCAGCACCCCGTCCGACGCCGATGCGCGGCCCCCCCTCGGGCGCGCCGCGAGCGCCCGTCTACGCCACCGAGGGCGATGACGCGCGCCGCTGCCTCTGCTGTGGAGGCGGTCATCCCACCACGAGATGCAAGCGCATCACCAACATGGAGGTCAACGATCGCTGGCAGTGGGCACGCGACAACCGCGTGTGCTTCCGCTGCATGGACCAGCAGCACCGCCGCGAAACCTGCCGAGCCCGCACCTGTGAAGTCAACGGGTGCCGGCATGTGCACCATCCATTGCTGCACGCGAGCGCGGCAAAAGTGCCGCGCCACCCCGAAGCGAGACGCGAGCGGACGCCGCCCCGTGGGCAGGCACCGCAGTCCCCAACGACATTGGCGTCCGAGCCCACTGTTGGGCCGGCGCCGATCCCCGAAAAGCAGACGGTGACTACGGTCAGCAACGAAGACGGCAAGTCACCGGTCCTGCTGAAGATGTGCCGAGTCCGCGTCAGCGGACCCAGCGGCACCGTCGACACCTTCGCACTGCTGGATGACGGGTCAACGGTGACGCTCATCGACGAAGACCTGGCGCGCACGATCGGAGCCTCGGGACCGGCGGTGCCAATGCAAATGAGAGGCATCGCCAGCAACACCGAGCTGCCGAACAGTCGACGTGTCAACATCACGGTGCAGGGCCACGGTGAGGCCTACAAGATCGCCGCCCGCACCGTCGACAACCTCCGGATCCACACACAGCGACTGGGTCAGGAGGTTACCCGGTACCGCCACCTTAGTGGGCTGAACGATGCCTGCTACGACGAAGCCATTCCGCGTCTCCTCATTGGCGCGGACAATTGGCACCTGATGCTCGTCCACGAGACACGGACGGGCAAGCGACGGCAACCAGCAGCGGTTCGGACGGCACTGGGCTGGGTCATTTACGGCTCAGTGCCCCGGGCCATTCGAGCGGGCGGCCCGACCGAGGATGTGCTCTACGTTTATAACGTACGCGACGACGCCACCGACAAGCTAGTTCAGCGACATTTCGCCATCGACGCGCTGGGCGTGTCGCTGGCCACGAAACCACGACCAGCCGAGGAACGGGCGAAACGACTCTTCGAAGCAACAGTGAAATTCCACGGCGATCACTATGAAGTCGGTCTGCCGTGGATAACGGACGAGGTGCAAACGCCAGCGAGCTACGCGACGGCACTACAGCGCTTCAAGGGCATCGAGCGCAAGATGCGTCGCGACGCAAACTTCGCGCAAGAGTACGCGGCACAGGTCACCAACCTAATAGCGAAGGGCTATGCGGAGCCCGCCACCGAGGCAGATGCGCGCCACCCGCGCGCTTGGGTGCTGCCCCACTTTGCCGTGCGGAACCCCAATAAACCAGGGAAGCTCCGCCTGGTTTTCGACGCAGCGAGCCGCAGCCAGGGCCGCTGCCTTAACGATTTCCTGCTGGAGGGGCCCGACCTGCTAAAGTCCCTTCCGGGCATACTACTACGGTTCCGGGAGGGCCGCTACGCAGTAACGGCAGACATAAAAGAAATGTTTCTCCGAGTGAAGATTAGACCGGAAGATCGCCCGGCGCAGCTGTTCCTATGGAGGGAGCCGGGCGAGAATCAACCCAAGCTAATGAAAATGACTTCGATGATCTTCGGAGCAGCAAGCTCCCCTTTCCTGGCGCACAGCGTGCGCAACCACAACGCCGAGCGCCATGCGCCGGAATTCCCGCAGGCACTATACGCGATAACGTCGAGCCACTACATGGACGACCTAGTGGACAGCTACGCGACCGAAGAAGAGGCCGTGGACGTAGCAACGGCCGTCAACGAAGTCCACTTACGAGCCGGCTTTGAGCTGCGCGGGTGGAACACCAATTCCCCGAAACTCGAACGAAGAATCGAACCTGAACTGCGGGCAACAGCGCCCGCAACACTAGGCCTGAGTGAGGGGCCGAAAATACTGGGGCTCATCTGGGACCCAAGAAGCGACACACTCGGGTTCAACACCGCAATGAACCGGGTGCCGAAAGAGGTGCGCGAAGGAACGCGCACACCAACGAAGAGAGAGGCCTTGAGCGCGGTGATGTCAGTTTATGACCCGCTCGGGCTCCTATCGCCCTACACAATCACCGCCAAGGTGACCCTTCAGCAGTCGTGGCGCAAACAGGCGCCGTGGGACGAGCCGCTGGACCTGGAGGACGGCGGTATTTTCATCGAGTGGGCTCGCGGTCTAGCCGCCGTAGCGGCACTGCAGCTGGAGCGGTGCTACGCGGTGGGCCGCCACGAGCTGCACGCCTTCACCGACGCGAGCGAGAGCGCCTACGCCACGGCCATCTACCTCCGGACGACAGACGCCTCCGGAACCGTGACGGTGGCTCTGGTGGCGGGAAAGGCGAAGGTGGCCCCGCTGAGGCAGCAGAGCATTCCTCGTATGGAGCTACAAGCGGCTCTGATCGGGGCTCGGCTGGCGGCCACAATCATAGCGGAACAACGACTTACGATCGAGCGCGTCGTATTCTGGACGGATTCACGCACTGTCCTGGCGTGGATTCGCAACGACGCAAAGCGCTATACACCCTTTGTGGCGCATCGACTTGGTGAGATCGCCGAGATAACCCGCCCCGAGCAATGGCGGTGGGTGCCGACAGCAGCAAACCCGGCGGACGACGCGACGCGGGCGGACAGTGCCCGCCAAATATCCACCACCGACCGGTGGTTCACCGGACCCGACTTCCTGCGGCTACCGGAAGACCAATGGCCGCAGGAAACAGTAAGCGAAATTTATAATATTAATGCGGACGCGAGTGCAAGTGAAAATGTGAAAAACAAAAGTGTTAATCTGACCAGTGCGTTGCCGAACATTGAACGATTTTCAAAATTCGAAAGACTAATTAAAGCGACAGCGCGAGTGATATTTTTTGTCGACAAGTGCCGCGACAAAGATAGTCAGTTAGAAGTGCGACATATCGAACGAGCGGAGCACCTCTGGTTCCGGAAGTGCCAGATGGATAGCTTCGCAGAAGAAATCGACATACTGCGATACGGGGGAGGCTGCCAAAGAAGAGCAGCCTCTTCCACCTCGACCCCGTCCTCGAGGACGGCCTACTCCGGCTGCGTGGCCGCATCAACGCCGCGCCGGTGCCGGACGCGACGAAGAGGCCGGTCATCCTAAACGGCCGCCACCCGTTCGTGAGCCTTCTAATCGAGAAGGCGCACCGCGACGCCCACCACTCATCGAACGAACGGGTGGTCAACGACCTGCGGCAGCGACTGTGGGTGCTGCACCTTCGCCCCACGGTGAAGAAGGTAGCGCGCGCTTGCCGCACATGTGCTGTGCGGCGCTCGACTCCGCGCCCACCAGCGATGGGCGATCTACCGCGGGCCCGCATCGACCCCTACAGCCGGCCCTTCACTAACTGCGGGGTCGACTACTTCGGCCCGCTGACGGTCACGATTGGGCGGCGCCACGAAAAGCGTTGGGTAGCGCTCTTTACCTGCCTGACGACGCGCGCCGTCCACCTGGAGATCGTCGCGAGCCTCTCTACGGACTCCGCCATCATGGCGCTGCGGCGTATGGCGGCTCGACGAGGTTGGCCCCGCGTCATGTATAGTGACAACGGTACATGCTTCCGCGGGCCGACACGGAGCTTCGCGCCGCCTACGAGGAGTGGCTGCCCGAGCTCCGCGACATCGGACTGCGACACCGCATGGAATGGCGGTTCATCCCTCCTGGAGCTCCTAACCAGGGGGCGCCTGGGAGAGGTTGGTGCGGTCAGTCAAGACCGCACTGACCGCCACACTCTCTCACGGGCACCAAAGGAAGAGGTGCTCGTGACACTGTTGGCGGAGGCTGAACAGACCGTCAACGCGCGACCGCTGACGCACGTGTCGGTCGACCCTGCGACGAGGAGGCGCTCACGCCGAGCCACTTCTTGCTCGGCGGCCCGGCAGGCACCCCTCCCACCGGCACGTGCGACGAAGCTGACCGAAGAGCCTGGCGTGCTAGCCAAGCGCTAGCCAATCATTTCTGGCCCGCTGGGTCCGGGAATACCTGCCAACTCTCGCCCCCGTCAATCTCCGAGCGGGGCGAGCGACCGCTGCAAGTCGGCGACGTCGTCATCGTCGTCGACTCCAACCTACCACGCAATGTGTGGCCCCGAGGCGTCGTGGAAGCAGTCTTCCCTGGACCTGACGGCGGCATCCGGAGCGCGGACGTCCGCACCAAGGGAGGAGTGTTCCGGCGCCCTACGACGCGACTGGCTGTCCTCCCGACAAAGGACGAAGCCTCCCTGCGGATTCGGCGGGGGAGAATTGTTTGCGGACAGCGCAAACTAGAATAATATAGTTTAAGAATAAAATAAATAGCTGTTAAATATAGAATAAGTAGAATAATTAGGTTAAGAATCATTGTAAATAGTAGAATAAGTAGTTTAAGAATCAAATTGTAGCGAAATCGATTAGTAATAATTAAATAAAAGCGAAAACCAAGTAGCGATAGCGAAAATTCCCCGGTAATTCAGTGCGTTTGTGATTTGGGTCCACCAATCACAGCGCCTGGATTATCGGGAATTATAGCCAATCACGGGCGGGCTTATACCCCGGCCGCGGGGGTATAAATACAGGCCCGCCGCAGCGATAAGGCAGTTCGACGCGGACAGCGACCCGAAGCGCTCCTCTCTACGAAGCCTACAGCGACCAGCGACCAGCGACCAGCGACCAGCGAAGCGAACCGACCCCTGCTATTCCAACGGACCTCCGATTGCTGCCTTACCGACCGACCACCGCGATTTCGAACCGGACTCCGATTACCACCGCGAATCGACGAACGAACCAGTACAATAAATACAGTCCACTTATCGAAGGTGTTTTCGTTGCCCTACTCCCGTCGTAACGACCGCAGAGGACTGCGGAGCACCTCCCGCTGTGAACCCGAGCTGTCTATCGACGACAAGTT
>NC_133496.1:4714086-4727572 GCF_025370935.1 Choristoneura fumiferana | reverse complement strand
TGATGATGACTAATAATGTATAGTTTACAGTATTATATGTAGTGTTCTTTTAAGTAAACGGCTAATATCCTTGAGATTTATTGTTTGCTAATAACATTACTCAAAACACTCATAAAAATAGACAGACTCGACAATAACACGTACCTAAACAAAGTCATGTTACCAATTAGATATTTATTGTTAAATTAATGTGATTATACAAAAATGAGTAGACATGTGATAGATTATATTCAACTAGTTTTGCCCGCGACTTCGTCCGTGTGGAATTAGGTTATCTCAGACCCATAAACTATCTCTATGCCAAAAATCACGTCAATCCGTCGTTCCGTTTCGACGTGAAAGATGGACAAACATACAAACACACACACTTTCATATTTATAATATTAGTATGGTTGCTTGCCTTAACCCGCAGCTCTGTTCTCGTAAACTTTGAAATGTGGCGTTTGTATACTTACATAATATAGTCCGCTTTTGTACAGTATAGTTCATAAACTTGTGATGAACGATAGAGTCGTGTTCAGATATTTTAGATCAAATTTTTGCTCACAAGTTTATGAACTCGACTGTACTATCAGACCAGGCTAAGTTTGCACCTCGCCAAAAATAAAATTCAACAACTAGGAGACGAAAATTCGTAAGACGCGTAGATAGAGACAGGGCGATCGCAGGAAGGTGAGCTGGGAGGCGGACGGGATTTAATCGCATTCCAGCAAGGTGCAAACTTAGCTTGGTCGGGATATACTTACAAACTTTCCCATTCTTAATACAATCATCAAAAGTGCCTGGGGATATTTTTTATCCCTAGACTAGACAGTTTTGAACTGTCAATACAGGCATATTACTACCGAGTCAAAACAACAAAGGGTATAGCCGGGTAAGCATGGCGAAACTGCCCTCAGCGAAAAAAATAATTACCTTTTACTGGGTTATTAAACTTTAAATATGTAGTGCTTTCACCAAAAATTAAGCCTCAAATCCTTCAGGTTTCAAAAAACCGCATAAATAGAAATAACATTTTTATTTTATTTTAGCCAAAGTACTAACCCGATTTCTTTGTAATTTGGATATTTTGTATATACAATTAAGGTCGCTTTCTAAAGAAATAATTATTGAATTATCTCTTGAAAAATTAGAAAAAAATCGGTAGGGTAATAATTTTTTTCGCTAAGGGCAGTTTCGCCATGCTTACCCGGCTATACCCTTTATCTAGAGATAAAGATTCCTAATATATACCTACTTTTTAGACGTGTGTTGTGTATTAAGTAGGATTCAATGTGCTATGTACATTTTTCATGATGAACCATAAGAATAATTTATAGCGGATATTTTGTCTCTATGATAATTAAATTAACAGGTGTGCTGCCACTTCTCAAACAAAGATTGTTTTAGAGGAACATAGTTCTTTACTTTAATAATTGACACAGCAAGCTTGATACGATGACAAGTGTTGAAGTACTTTTATATCATTCCAAATAGTGATAGACATGAGTATGCTAGTGATATACTTTTTATTTAGCCCGTTAAATATCACTGCTGGGCAAAGGTCTACACTTTTCTTCCGCCATTCGTCCCTATCGAGGGCATTTTCCTGCCATTCTACTTGATATGCGTCCAAGCGTCCCTTCCCGCTATCACCTCTTCTTTCTGCAACTACAACGATGGGCCCAAATTACTACCTATTTTGGTTCCGTGGGAAGGCCGTCGAAACATAGTTCTAAACTTACGACTATAAAAACTAATAATGCTATTAATAAGTTCAGAATTTTCTAGTTTTGTATTAAACTTTATTTTCTCGTGAATCACGACGATTCTGTTAAAGTTACAAGATCAATAAAAACACTATTATCACATAGATTTTGTACGGCAATAGCTAGCTATGGGACCGCGTGGAAACTAACGCCCAAGCCCTCTCATACTGAGAGGAGGCCTGTACCCTGCAGTGGGACTTATATAGGCCGATAGTTATGACGTCACCGTTTTCCTCCTACCTACTATTTATTGTTTTACCCCCTGTTTCACCATCCATCCGTCTCTGTTTGTTTTGTTCGAATAGACGGAGACGGCATCACATTTACCCGTCAAATAAAATTAATAATGGCTAGTGAAACAGCCCCCTAGAGTACTAAAAAGGTAATTTTTCAATAAATTGGGAACCTTAAGTTTTCTAGGATGTATATTTTTTATCGATAGTAAACTTATAGGTAGTGTAGCTCACACCTGCAGATAGATTTTCTTTTTCACTTTACGTTTTTTTGTAAGAATAAATTGAAACTTATAAATTGAAACTCAAGACAGACAGACATGGCGAAACTATATTGGTTCCTTTTTTGCCATTTTGGCTACGGAACCTAAAAAGCCAGCTGTCAGTTGTCAAATGACGCCATACAACGACACATACGTACACGCACGTACGCGTACGGCGACATTTGACAACTGACAGCTGTCAATCCGACCTCTTTTTTTTAATCAAACAAACCAAGGCACAAAAACTATTAATCTCACCAATCGTGTGGTTTTCCGAAATAAAGTTTCAATTTATTTTTACATTAAACCGAAAGTGAAAAAAAAAATGATCTACAGGTACACTATAAGTCTACTATCGTTAAAAAAAAATATTACGGGCTATCCCGGAAAACTTAACTTACCCAATTGAGAAATTGAAAGGCCATAGGTCAAACCCCCACGGCTTTTTATACTACGAGTTGCATTTTCGTATCGAATTTGGCTATGGTCATAATATGGAATAGATTATAGTGTCGTGATACTTTGACGTGCTTCAGTGCTTTACGTTCGAGTTTATTTGATTAACACTTAATTCGTCTATTTTCAAAAAGATCGCTAACGTAAGAAGAGCAAACAAACGAGCATATATAAGTACATGTGATGATTCCACTTTACCTATTGCCGTCATCGTTGATTTTTAGCCCATGATAGCCCATTTGAGACGAATCGGCCCCTTTTGCTCGTTAAGGGAGCAGTGGCTGTAGAACCCTGAGAGATAATGAGGGGGCATTACTCTCATTGTTGTTTTACTCTCTTTTTATTTTATTTCAACATTGTTACTAGCCTTAGCTTATTAAGATTATTGTTAATAACTAATTATGGACCCTGAGTACGAAATAAAATATTTTTAATTTATTTAATTGATTACTTAGCGAGTCGAAAAAGCCTGGCCTAGTGATTTGACCTGTCGAGCAGAGGATCGTGGGTTCAACCCGGGCTTTCATTTATTTGCCATTACCGTTTACGGTGAAGGAAAATTTAGGGAAACTGTACAAGCCTGCGAAGCTTGTTATTTGTATTGTAACTCTTTATTATACATATAACATTTGAAAAATTAACAAGAGAAAGAGATGTACAAAGGCGAACTTATTTCTTAAAGGGATATCTTCCAGTTAACCTTTGAACGATTGAAAGGACAACGGAAACAAGCGTAGACACTACAATGGAAAGATAAAAGGATCAAAAAATTTAAATTAACCTAAACAATACATCAAAAATAAATAAATAGATACCTACACACTAATACAAAACAATAAATAAACAATAAACTAATACATATCAATATCAATAGACTACATATATAAACTACCTTGCTTGAGGTATCCCATCTTAGGCCTCTAGGTTGGCAACGCATCTGCAATCCCCCTGGTGTTGCAGGTGTCTATGGGCGGTGGTGATTTCATACCATCAGGAGACCCACTTGCTCGTTTTCCATCCAGTTGAATAAAAAAAAACATGTAAATAAACATACCTAGGCATACACAAAAAAAACCAGAGAACACATAACACCTATTTCAAAAGGAACTATCAAGCCAGTACGCCCTTAAGCGACTCCGCAGGGTGGCAACCGTCTGCGCCCGCCTGACGTCACTCGGCAACCGGTTCCACAGACTGACAGCGTGCACGGAGAAGGGTTTGGAGTAGGATTTGGATTTAGTGACAGGGAAAGCGAGAGAAAGATTAGCGCTCGACCGCAACCGGTTCCCGGGCCCAGCGGCCAAGTAACTAAATCTTTCTGAAAGATAGGGTGGGGACTGAGGTTTGAAAAGGACATTAAACCCGGATTTTTAATCCCACGGAAAAAATGTAAACAAAGTTTCGTCATTGTCAAAGTGACATTTCAGGGGATTTCAAGGTATGGGCCCGCTAGAAATGTTATATGAAGTTCTGTTGTTGCCATGTTTTTGTCTATTTTTGATAAAATAGCCGTTTTTACGGGAGACAACTTACAAGTCGTCTTTTGACCGAGAAGTACTCGGACCGGAGTCCATCCTTTCATACAAAAATGAACGAAAAACAACGGAAAACGTAACAATGAACAACTTAACTACTTACAATAAAAATATAACAACAATGTCGACAATAAAAAAAGAATAGAACAAGAGTCACTGGAAAACGATTACGAATTCAGTCTCGAATGTTAGTGCATTGAGTGACGTCTCGCGTCAAGCGGCCCACAGCTTAAAAACCCGGGTGTAATACCAGGACAACAAATAAATTATGCATACGAAAACAGTACTCTCTTTGTAAATTAATATATCAAAGCGTAGTAAATGCCAAAGTAAAGGTTTTCATCAGTAAATTAACATATTTTATCTTGATTAAGAAATACAGTTTTTAATGGAAATGGAAGTCGAATTTCTGGCAAATGTTTTTTGATAACGCAACATCTTTGTTTACATTTTTTTTCCATGGGATTAAAAATCCGTGTTTAAAAAGCAACAAAAGGATGTAAACATGACGCCGTCGAGCAAATAAAATACAATATTAACCTGCGAAGCTTGTTATTTATTTATTTTGTTAGTTGACACTTGATTATGTTATTATAGTTGTAATGCGATGTTTAAATGCTCGATTTGTATTATAATTCCTTAGATAGATTTTGTCTAAAACACAGGTTACATTTGTAACCTAGCTCAGACATATTAAAATAACTAAATTATACTATTAGACCTAAATTATTTATCTTATATTACCTTTCTTTCTTACCTATCTGATACCTTTAAATGAGCAATTCTTGTATTATAAATATATTTCGGGGATCTCGGAAACGGCTCCAACGATTTCGATGAAATTTGGTATGTAGGGGTTTTCGGGGATGAAAAATCGATCCAGCTTGGTTTTATCTCTGGGGAAACGCTTATTATCGAGTTTTAGCCGAGCAAAGCTCGGTTTGCCCAGTACTATGAATTTTATGAATAAATGAATTTGAAATTATAACATTATAATTCAATGGTGTGTGTGAAGTTCCCAATTCGCACTGGGTCCGCGTGGGAACTACGGCCCAAGCCCTCTCATTCTGAGAGGAAGCATATGCCCAGCAGTGGGGCGTATATTGAACAGATTTTCTGGCAAGCTTATCGTTGGCAGTATTTTTTATTTTTTATTTTAATGAGCATAAAATTGAAGAAGATAAGTTAGACTACAAAACTCGAGGTCCCCGGCTCGGTCCCGTTCGGCGCGGATATTTGTATGAAAAATACGAATGTTGGTGCTCGAGCCTTGGTATTACAATGTATTTATCTTAACTTATATGTTTAGGTTAGTTTAGGTCTTATTCAAATGTATTTAATTAGGTTTTATTTTATTTAAGGATTCCTATGAGCAATGATCGTCCATGGCGTTTCCGATTCCACATTTGAAACGCATCGCTTGAAAGTTAGCTCAGTTCTTTAAAAGTAATAACATTTACAAATACAAGCCAACCAGTTTAATTCCTTCGCCGCTTAGAACTTTGTCTCAGCAAGACTTCGCTGTATTGGCAAATAAAGACATCGTTTTGCTCATTGTGAGACGGTCCTAGCCAGTTAATCGAATTGGTGGTTCATAAGATGTCCGTGACGTGGTTAAACATTCTTGACCGTGTTTTAAAGTAGGTAAGTACATAATTAATTTACAAGTTTACACGGAAGATGAGGAAAGGTCGCCGGATATCGGCACGACCACAGAACTAAATAAAAAGAAGATTAAAAATATTGAAGTACGGTCAAAGACTTCATAAACCATCATGGAACCATGTCTTAGTAAACGTCATAGTGACATATCGCATTAATTAACTCTTAAATAAGGTAGAGGCGATTTACCGACCACTTGCATTGAGTTGGAAACTGAACCTTATTATTTTCACAATACGTCACAATTTCCGTTGTAATTATTGAAAATACGACTAGCTTCAAAAATATTCTTTGTCAGGTATGTTATATAGAGTTGGTTCTGGAGGGAGTTGTGTATGCAAAATGAGAGGACCGCATTCTGTGAAGTTTTGAACTCAGAGAAGTTTGCAAATTATGATTCTGAATGTTGCCAGGAGGTCCGGTGGTCCATTTTTGTTTATATCTGAAAATCATAATAAATTATTTTCCAGACAATATCCCATTTTCACAAGCTTTCATTTAACTTGCAATGAATGTATGTATCTCTGTATGTACAAATGTGCGGGTCAAATCTTGCAAGTCGTATGACCACTTCCAGTAGCCGGATTGACTTGAAATTTGGTATACCTACTTATGTAAATCAGATGACAATACAATAATCGGATAGTGACATCCTGGTGGTCCAACTAGGATCGTCTCTGAAGGACGGAACTCTTCAATGGTTAATGGCATCGACTTGAAATTTGGCACGGAAATGTAGTTTAGATGGCGATAAAAGTACAATGAACAAAAAGTACAGTCAGCAAAAAACCTTGTATCAAAAATAAAATTTTTAATGAAATAATTTTTATTATTAAAAATAAAAGTTGTCAACTAACTTGATATTATATTGTATATAAAAGCTTGTAAAAAAATGAATATTATCATGAAATTAGTTATTAAAATGTTCCAAAAGCAATTTTTCAGTCCATGTATATACATGATGTTTTAAGGGACGGGGTATAAAAAAATGGACCACCGGATCTCCTGTCAACATTCAGAATCATAATTTGCAAGCTTTTCTGAGTTCAAAACTATTCACAGAATGCGGTCCCCTAATTATGCATACGCAACTTCCCTTGGCGCCTTGCTCTAATATTCGATAGCTGCTTTTGATTCTGTGGTAGTATGCTCCAATAAACGGGGCCTTATTAAGGGTTAACAAGGAAAATCGTAATGACTTTTACTTATAAAAGGTATGAATGAATTAAGGTCCTTGACCGCACAATCGAACAAACTGAATCATGTCAAATTCGTGGAACCTTTGTGCTACTAATGTCAAGTTGATATCCCTTACTTCAGTCTAGGAAGTTTTGATCTGAGTGAAGATCTGAAAGTGCTTGGAAGCGAACGTGTGCCGGATAGTTGTTTGATGTTATTCAATATTTGAATTCTAAATTCGCGATTGGCCCAATCTTCGATTGCGAATTCTCGTTTCTTCTTGTGCGATTCTTACGGCAGTCTCCGCCCAGTGGGCGGCGTAAGCGAGACACACAGGCAGGAGGGGCGGACCTTGTGCAGGAGTGCTTCGTCGTACTACAACCGTCTTGTGCTCCGGAAACATAGAAAAAGTTAACGAAGTTGCTGGGCTCGAACTCGGAAACTATTGCATGTAAGTCCACTTCACTTACAACTTAGCCACCGGAGCCGTGACGCTGCGCCTTGAAATTGCTATTGACTATTGGAGCTTATCGCTTTCTGCAACGCCGCTAATATGGAGGACTCGGCGAAGCCAAAGTCGAAGGTGTGTGCTGGGTGCTTGGGGGTTATCGATGACCGCCGGTTTTTGCAATGTAGTTTTTGCATGCAAACTTACGATCTGGAGTGCGCGAATGTATCTGAGAAGAGGTTTTATAACATCATGCCGCGTGAGCGTAGGGATGCTTGGAAGTGTCAGTCATGCATTTGTCAACAGCCGAAAAGCGGTAACATAGATACACCTGTACGGGATGCAGCCCTTGGCGTTTCGTCTAATGCGGGAGCGATTTGCAATGAAGCAATAAATTCTACGTTTCTTGATCAGTCAACCGCAGACAGCGTTGATAGGGTGACGTTTCGTCGCAGGCCGGTCCCTCTAAACCAATCTGAATTTCTCAACAAAACAACAGATGATACTGTCTATTTGGATAATATACGCGGCGTAGTGAGAGAGGAGTTAAACCAGGTTGTGAATGAGCGCCTAGGGTTACTGATTAGCAATGCGATCAAAGAGCAACTTGGATCTTTGATTACAACAATCGCAGATCTTAATGTCCGTGTAGCCGCCCTGGAAAATAAATTATCTTCAATGGGGAATTCTTCGTCGATAGCCGTTCCATTGGCATTGACCTTCCATGAGCGGATTGGTAACGTTGAGGTGCCGCCGCCACAACGTGCGGCCGTGAACAATACACCTTATGCAACGGCAACTACCCATAGTACGGAACCACCTGCTCCCGATCAACCAGCAGAGGAGCCGGTATTGGTCGATGATGCGGCGGCCTCGGGTGCCAATCAGCGAGATTCATCGGGGTCGGGGGATGAGCGAGGATGGAGATCGATCCAAAAGCCCCCACGTAAATTGTCTGGGGTGACGCGCGGGACGGCGGCGCCTGGTGCTACTCAACTTCGGGCTTCCGAGCGGAGGCAATATGTCCACGTGTACTACCTGGAAAAAGGAACTACAGTGGAACAAATCTGCGCCCACTTAAAATCTATCTTGGATACGGATGTTTGCACCGCTGAAGCACTGAAGTCCAGAGGCGACTACGCCTCATTTAAACTTAGCGTTCCGTCAATCCTTGCGGGCCGAGTAATGGACCCCGCCAACTGGCCGATGGATATTTGTATCAAGCCCTGGCGGCAGACTTTTCGCTCCAAAACGGAAAAATAGGCTGACGCGATCACTCACTCTATACTACCAGAATGTAAGAGGGCTGCGGTCGAAGACAACGATGTTTCGGAAAAATGTTGAAACATATTGCCCTGATGTTATTGGCCTTACTGAAACATTCCTGAATAGTTCTGTCAGTGACGGTGAGTTGTTTCCGCCGGGTTATGTTGTAATACGGAAGGACCGAGTCGGTGATGTCGGATGGGGTGGTGTTTTGCTCGCCGTGAGAAATGTTTATAAAGTGCGAGTTCTGAATGACGTTGATGGATTGACCGACGACAAGGAAGTTTTATTTGTCAGCATATCAAAACGTGATGTCAAAATAGTCATATGTGTCGTCTACTTACCGCCGAACTATACTGAGGAGAAATACCTAAATGTTTTGGACTGTATAGAAAATGCAATTTGCGTATTTGGTTCTTTAAATACTGTTATATTAGGTGATTTTAATCTTAATTCTTTTAATTTAAATGTTAGGAATCAATTTGATTGTTTCACCGAATTTTGTAAGATGCGGCAAATTAATGATGTGAGAAATTTTCATGGAGGTATCCTAGACCTTATCTTAACTAACATCAGCGCTGCTAACATTAACGTGAAGTGCTCTGATGATTTGCTGGTGCCAGCGGATACCTTCCACCCGCCACTTGAAGTACGTCTAGTCTTTCAATGTGAAGATAATTTGTTAGCGGGCGTGCCAAGTCCAGCCGCCCATTCATCAGTCCCGCAAAGTACACGCTGGAATTTTAGAAAAGCAGACCTCTTTTCTGTCTATACAGATTTAGCTAACATGGATTGGTCGCATTTGTACGAGCAGGTAGATGTCAACAATGCGGTTAATGTATTATATGATTGTCTAAATGATGTTCTCTGTCGAAATGTCCCCATTCGTAAAGGCTTGTTATGTACAACGCGTCGCTATGAGTACCCAGTTTGGTTCACATCTGAGATCATTAAATACATTAAGTTAAAGTACTTTCATCTTGTGAAATATAAAAGCAAGGGGTTACTTTTTAATAGAGAGCTGTTTAGATACTATCGAACTCTGGTGAAGAAATTAATAGATACTGCTCATAAACAGTACCTGCAGCGGACGGAAGAGTCAATCGTTCGGGATCCTGCTGTCTTCTGGAGGCACGTAAAGGATAGGCGTAGTAGCCGTCAACCACGGTCTTATTCTGTTGATGGTGTGAACTTGACTGATCAGAATGCAGTGCAGGCATTTGCTACGTACTTTAGCTCTATTTTTCATGCGAGTGCACCTGCGCTGGACGTTGACGCCGCTGCTCGTAATTCGAACCATTCAAAAGACTCTACCTGCGTAAATCTGTGTGAGATCTCGCCCGATGAGCTACGTCGGGTGATTGGCGGGTTAAAGGCCTCCTCTGGGCCAGGCCCTGATGGCATTCCCCCCTTTCTGGTCAAGGACTGTGTGTCGGAGTTGGAGCGGCCTCTGCTCTATATTTTCAATCTTTCGCTTCGTGAGGGAGTTTATCCAACTGCCTGGAAGGTGTCGCGTGTGACGCCGGTTCCAAAGGATGCGTCTTCCTCAGATATTACCACCTTCCGACCCGTGGCCATCCCTTCGGTTTTCGGTAAGATTTTCGAGGGCTCAATCAGTAGATACATTGCACCCCTCATGTCAAGTCGTTTGGTGGATGCTCAGCATGGTTTTCGCGCGGGCAGGTCCACTACTACTAACATTGCCAACTTTGTGGACTTCGCTCTTCCTCGTATGGATGTGTCACGGCAGGTGGACGCTGCCTACTTCGATTTTCAAAAAGCATTTGACCTAGTTGATAATGATATCCTTTTGAGTAAGCTGTCAGCGTTTGGATTCTCTCCTGGTCTGTTAAAGTTATTTGGAAGCTACCTCAGTGATCGTAGGCAGTACGTCCAGCTGTCGGGTTATCAGTCTAAGGAGTACTTCACTAGATCTGGAGTAAGTCAAGGCAGTACGCTCGGGCCGACCTTATTCTTGATAATGATCAACGATCTTCCTTTGGTCATTAGCACGGTAAAATGCCTGCTGTTTGCAGATGATCTAAAACTGTTTCATTCCATTGATTCACCATCCGATTGCGATACGTTGCAGTTTGAGATCGATGCGGTTTTGGATTGGAGTGTGGCAAATAAATTACCCTTTAATGTGAAAAAGTGTAAAATAATTTCCTTCACTCGGAGTAAAAATGCACTGGTCTACGCTTATCAACTGGGGGGTGCCGCTATTGACCGTGTCCACTCTATTCTCGACCTAGGAGTGGAATTAGATACCAGACTGGATTTTCATAGCCACGTTAACGCAATAGTAAAGAGTGCAAGGAGGACGATGGGTTTTATAATGCGTACGTCACAACAATTCTCGAATATAGCTGTACCAACTGTATTATATAACGCTTTTATACGTAGTAAATTGGAGTATAATTCGATAATATGGGATCCTATTGAGATCAATTATACACTTTTGATTGAAAGAGTGCAGCGGAAATTTGCACGGTTCCTTTATAAAAAGCAGTATGGATACTATCCGTTTCTTTATCCATCGCTTTTTGTAACAGGAATGGTTGGGCTCGATACTCTGAATTATAGACGGAAACTGCACCTTGCCGTGCATTATTGTCTTCTCCTAAGGGGGAAAATAGATAACCCGTTGGCGCTGGAAGGTGTCCGCTTGTTCGTCCCCGAGCAGTACGTGCGCGCGGGGCGCCGGCTGCGGCCGCTGTTCGCAGCGCGTCGGGAGCGCACGCGTCGCGCCGCCTGCGCACCTGGCGTGCGCGCCCCCGCGCTGCTCAATGACCTCGTGCTAACACAGGATGCCGACGTATTCGCTGACAGCTGGCATGCATTGCTCATTAAAATAAATAGCTTATGCAATATGTTTACCTAACTTAAGTTATCGTCATTAATTAAACATTGTAAGCGCTTTGGTTCCATACTGTTAAGCTTATAATTGTAATTTTATGAATAAATAAATAAATAAATAAATAAATAAATCATAATAAGTTATAAAACCTTGGTGGTATAGTCGAGCAAACTGAATAATGTACTAGGGTGGAACCTTTGTGTACTAATGTCATGTTAGATATCCATACTTCAGTCAGGAAATCATAATTCACAGATTATTAAAAGGTTCAACCCTGGATAGTCTAGCAAACTGAATTAATGTACTAGGTGGAACCTTTGTGCTACTAATGTCATGTTGATATCCCATACTTCAGTCAAGAATCATAATCCAGATTATAAATGTTCCAACCCTGTATAGTCGAGCAAAATGATAATGTACTTAGGGTAGAACTTTGTGCTACTAATTTCATGTTGAATCCATACTTCAATCAAGGAAATCTAATCACAGATTTATTTAAAAAGTTTCTAACCCTGGTATTAGTCGGAGCAAACTGAATAATGTACTAGGGTGGAACCTTTGTGCTACTAATGTCATGTTGACATCCAATACTTTTGTCAAGGACTCCGTAGTGAAATTGTTCTGTTAAAAGGTTACCCTGGTACATTGGTTTAAAATAATTGGTGAAAAATCATGATGGTAGAAATATATATCAACGTGGAACAACAGCTAAGTCTGGTCGAGATATTAAGAGGAAATGCAGCCCTAAAGTTATTAATTTACTTAATGCGGAAACCCTTAGAGAAATATTAAGTACTTTTTCGCAACGCTACGGAACCGAGCCTGGGCGATCGAGAACGCTCTTGACCGGTTTTCTTTCCACTTTGTGTGCAAGGTTAATAATAATACCTATGCTTGCACTGTTTGTTTCGACTGGGAGTAAGGACAGCCGTGAAATTACGGGCACTGAGGTATCCCATCTTACGCCTCTAGGTTAGCAACGCAATCTGCAAACCCCTGGTGTTGCAGATGTTTATGGGCTGTTGGTGATCTCTTAACACAGGAGACCCACTGCTCGTTTGCCATCCAGTCAAATAAAAAAAATGCAAACTATAGCTTTTTGCACTACAAGTCTCTAAGCTAGGCCGCAGAAGGACGGACGGACCAGACGAAAGAACATGGCGAAACTAAAGGGGTTCCGTGTAAAAATACGGCAAAAAACAGTTTTAAAAACGGCCATCAAGCACATAACATACGTGACACATATAAAACCCATAAACATTTTGAAAATATGTATTCAAGTAAACTTGGTGCATGGCCGACCTTAATTGCTTGTCAAGTCAGTGTCCACCTCAAGAAAGACAAAACAGTGTCAATTATTGTTTACATGACATTGTTCTTTAATTACATTTGTATTGTCAAAGATATAAATTTCAGGATACCACCCCCAAATACAGGGGACGTCATACCTATGCTATCGTTCATAATACTTTATTATTTAATTAAGTACCTATTTACTTCGAAGTGGCTAATATTAGTTTATTCTGTGGCTGAGGGGTGCAATAATAACAAAGCGTATAAAATACAAGATTGATTTTGACCACAATCACTTCATCTCATCTCATTCCAGCCTATATATGTACGCCCACTGCTGGGCACAGCCTCTCAGAAAAAGAGACTCTCACAATTCACTTAACTATTAAAAAATTGGTTTTGTTGGCGAAAAAATCAACTTTGTTTTATGGAGCCCCACATAAATATTTATTTTATTTTAATTTCATTATTTTTTTTATAGTGATTATACAACTAAAGATTCTGTGAATATTTGAAGCGTCTACCTGTTGCCGTTTATTAAT
>NC_133496.1:4701906-4703095 GCF_025370935.1 Choristoneura fumiferana | reverse complement strand
AGGAGATAGTGGGCTTCTTTATAAAATTAAAGGTCATTTAGTCATCTTTAAACCAAAAGTAACGATTGAGTATGGTAAGGTATATTCTTGAGATAAGAATAGGATGTATTATTTTTATTAACTATACACGGACTAGAAAAAAAACCCAAAAAAGGAAAAGTGTATAAATCTCCAATCGTCGACATCGAATCTCCAGTAATCAACACCCAGTCATCGACAGTTACCAGTAACCGACACCCAGTTATCGACTATTACCTATAATGTGTATCTGCCAAATTACCACCCCCTTATGGGGTAATTAAAATAAATTAACTGTTTAATAAGTATTCATTATTGTCCACAGTACAATGTCCATATTTTTCGGTTCATCAGTTACAACAACATCGTTCGTTTGAGCAGTGGTTACATCATTGACAGATACCTCGCCTGTTCCAATGTGTCTGACGTTGTAGGAGCATCCGCCGAACTTGAATGAGACAACGCGTCTTCGGATTAGTTTTTGGCCGAAATCAAATATAAAGCCTCGTCTTCATCAGGGATTTCTCTTTCCAGTCTGATTCTATTTTCAAAGTATAATTTATTGAATTGATGTAACTTTTGAGCTGAGAACACGTTTACGATTTCACGTTCTAAATACTTCATAAATTAATTCTGCATTGAATTGGTTTTAGTTGTGGTTTCTATTTCGGTTTAGATATTTTAGACATATAGATGTAATCAGACCAAATGAAAAAAGGCCCACTCGGAATCCCTTTGGACACAATCTTTTGTTACATTTGTGAGAGCTTTTTTGCAACACTGGGGCAAATTTATCTTGTCGAAGAATTTTGCCAAGGTTCTCCATTTTCCATTGCTTCACGGCTTTTTTCCAATGAGCTTTGAGTGGTCTGAATACTGACAAGTCCATCGGTTGTAGAATATGCGTAGAATTTAGGTACAAAGCAACAACTACAATACCATTTTCGGAGCAAAAATTTGATAAATGAAGCGTCAGGTGTGATTTGTGGCCACCCACAAAAAAACAAGACCGGTTTTTCAATATTATTTTGTTCTAACCAAGGATTGAAGACATAAGTCAGAACGTGCTGCTCTGCTACACATCCACCCACTCTCCGATTTACCTATTGTCCATTCATCAGGAACACACAGTTAGTTGAAGGAACGACCGACGAACCGACGAACTAAATAT
>NC_133496.1:4569256-4701806 GCF_025370935.1 Choristoneura fumiferana | reverse complement strand
GTTGATGCAGCTGCTGTAGTATTACTGAGGAAATCTCGAGTATAATTTAATATCTGGAAAATTTAAATAAATATCTAAGTATCAACATCGTTTAATCAGTATAGAGCAAGTGTTGTCAGCCTCATTTTTTTTAATTTGCCGCGGTTTTTCTGGGACAGCTTTCGTTGGTCAGAGTCTATAGTATTTATTTATTTGCCATAGCCTTTTGTTTAGCCTCGTTAGTTCGGTTTTTTGCAACGGTCATTATTTATGTCGCACTGTAACAATGGACTAGATTCTTAAAGATAATTATAGCTTTTTTTTTCTATCATTATGATAGACTTTTTTGTGGCGATTAAAATCTTAAGTTTCTAGAAAGCAAGCTCAGAAAATAATAACATAAACATGTTCAAGATAATTATCAGCATGTCAATCGAGGATACGGAAGCTAACATTTTTTCTTACAAATTATATAATACCTTATTATTTTTGCTCTAGCACAATGCTATTGTCAAAGAAATAAGGAAGATTTTTTATTGCAGAAAGTAGGTATCGGCAAATTTCTTAAAAGACTAGTATTTTTCAATCTTTTCATTACATGCCTCGTTCTGCGGATTCTAACCTTTAGCAGTTAAAGTTCAACATATTACCTAAGTATATCATAAATATCAAATCCGTACTTATAATATTTTTCGACTTATGATTAATTGATACCTTTTTATTTAATCTTAATAATAAAAGAGTGTTTTTTGTAGTCCATTGTTTTTCTTCTTTACTACTGAGGCTTTGCGGCCCTGTGACCTCCTTATAAAAGCAATGTGACCCTTCAACGGGTCGCAAACCACACGTCGAAGATACACTGATAATAAACAAACAATAAAACACAACAAAAAAACAATGCACTTAGATAACAAAGCGGAAATAAGTACCACACAGCACGATGCTGCGGCAAACTGGTAAGGTATGCTATAAGTACAGTCGAGTTCATAAACTTGTGAGCAAAATTTTGAACAAAAATATCTGAATACGCTTCTACACCGTTAACAATAGAGTCGTCTTCAGATATTTTTGATCGAATTTTTGTTTCCAAGTTTATGAACTCGACTGTACAGTAAATAGATAGATATATATTATAATACGTTAAGATTAGCGAGTCCATACGGACAGACAGACAGCCAAAAATGCTTTCTTTTGTCTTTTGTTCGATAACCCACATATTTTTTTTTAATTTATTCAATGTACAGACACACGGTGTCTACTGCTTTATTATATTATTATATATTGTTCTTATTACTTTATAAAATAGTTCAAAACGTAACTTAGTTTTTGATATATTTTTCTAAATCTTTCTCTTTAATAGTGCCACAGAAAAGAGCGGGTATTTACAAAAATGTTTTTTTCTGGCTGAATAAATTTTAGGGTTACTTACGTACTTGGGTGTCCTAAATTTTTTTTGTAAAGTCAATACACTGATTTGTGTTCTATATCTTATTTATATGTGCATATTCTTATTTATAAGTGTATTGTATTGTATTTAATTTATGTTTTGGCGTGCCAGATTATCCATGTTCGTTGCTTATCTCAAAGTCCCATTCAGGATGTGGCTTTTACCAGGAAATCTCTCAGCTGCATTGCGAAAATGACCACATAATGTATTAAATAATGTTTATTTACATTTTTTACGCCAACGGGGCCATGGCATTAGCTAGCAGAACCAGTTTGCTCGCAGCCGTCGTGACCGAGTTACTTGGTGACCCACTCATCTACAGAACTCAGCTTTGATATTGTGAAGACTTTAGCTCTGAACATTTTTAACGGACCCGAATTTTTTTTTTTAGTTTTTCTGCCTTTTCCCAAATCATGATTCCTAAATGATTCATTTGCCAAACCGTTTCATTTCCCAACTCACGATTTTCTCCAAAACCAAAAAAAACTAGTCTAGCAGGTTAGGTTTAATTTATAAGATCCGAAAAAAACATCATACACACACACAGATATGCTGAATACCTATGCTGAGTGGGGACCTGTTTTAGCGTCATGTATGTCTTGTGTTTGTTTTTATGGCGTTAAATAAATGTATTTTCTTTCTTTCTTTTCTTTTAAACATCACGCCTGTATTCCCAAATAGGGTAGGCAGAGCACACGAAACGTAACCGCTTCGGAGCCACTTTAAGCAATGGAAAAACAAAAAACAAAAATATGGTTTCATAGAAAATCCTGAGTAGGCAAATGAAACATTTGAGAATCGAGAGTTGGGAAAAGGCAGAGAACCATTTTTTTGTCTTGGTTTTTTTTTTAATTTCATTTTTCGTTTAAGCCCGCGTAAGGACGTATAGGCAAGTGTGTGTATAAATGTTGTAATAATTATGTTTACGTACTAATTTAATATTTTAAAGTCACAAAATAAATGTTTCGTTTACAATTATTTTTAAAGAAATAATAAAAAAGTACATAACCGATAACAACAAATTACAAGTTATCTATTCATGTAGTTTAGTACCGATGGTGCTGGCTGAAAATCAGCGCTAGGGCGTTTTTAACGTCTCAGCATTATGCTGAGTGAGCGAGTGTCCGATTCACAACCGCAATGATAAAATACTTACTATTTTACTCTATCTTACTTAATAATATTATCTATTGTGTCTTGTGTTGTGAATAAATGCATTTATTTCTTACTATAAAGACACTCATCTAGGTTTAAAGACTTTATTACTCATAAAGAACAATGTTCACTTACAATGAGCTTAAAATTAGACAAATAATATCTTTAGTAAGAATCTAGATATCTGCCAAAGAAATCATGTAAAGTTAAATTGGTTGTGATAGGGTTCCACCCTGGTTCGCATTGGTGGCTTTAGTTTCCTCGATTGTACGTTACATAATCATACTACTAGCTCTAGGGCCGTGACGTCACATGTGTTTAACGGGTACACTACATAAATACGAAAAACGAAAGCCCGAAAGTTGGAATCACGAACTTCAAAATACCGATTTTTACAATTCCGAATGTTTTAAAACTCCTAATGTGACTATTCCGATTTTTAATAAATTCGATTTTAATAAATCCGAAAATTAAAAATACCTAATGTTTAAAATTACGATTTTCAAAATTCCGAATTTTAATACACCGAACAATAAGAAGTCCGACTTATTAACTTACGCTATGTAGGTTAGATTGGTCTAAAGCAGTATTTACTGTTATTCATTTTCAGCAATGTGACACAAGGTCGACGGAGATCCGCGCGGAGCTCCTATTCCGCGCAGTTATGGCGCTTCGCGCCTTGTTGCAAATAGTCGCAATTCTAACCTAACCTAAGTATGCAGGACAATTCAACTAAATTGATTGAGATTCCGATTATTAAAACCACGAAGTTTATTTTGCCGAATGTCATATTTCCGAATTAGCCATTTCATTTCGGAAAATTGATAATCGGAATGCTGTACTTCGAGCCAATAACATTTCGTGCTTTTCATTCTTCAGAGGTTTAAAAATTGGATATTAAAAAATCGATATTTTGAAATTCGGATATATAAATTTCGTATTTTTACGTAATCGTAATTATAATTGTCTTAGGAATTGTGAAAATCGGAGTTTTGAAAATCGGAATTAGCAAATTCGGAATAAAATATTTCGGAGTATTTGAGTGTTCCCGTGTTTAACATACGGCAGTTCATGTAAAACTGTCATTTTAAGCATGTCATATGTGTTAAAGTTTTTTGCGGTAAGGCTATGTTCTTAAGCCGCATGAAACATAACTATCTTCAGTTAAATAATGTAGGTATTGAGTAAATAAGTCAAGTAAATGGGTTGTGGTTGCATTATCGTTTGCTCGCAAGATCAATAGTTGTTGTTCAGACACTCGAATGGTGCGCTTTTCCATAGGGTATCGGAAAAAAACGTCCCGGCTAAAGGCCATTTTCTCTATTTACTGCGTGTGCTAACAAATAACCACGCAAGTATACCTTTAGCACAGAATAACTAATAGTACTACCGTACCTTTAGCGAATGATGTACCCAGCTAGCTAAATTATGAGCACCCCAAACCAACTCAGTACAAAAGTTTACATGGGGAATGGGTTTCAGTTCGATATCTTCGTCGATTTGGACAGCGTAAAAGATACGGTAGTTGAAAAGCTTGACGGTCATTCATTTGAAATGAGACTTTGGAGCTAATTATTCTGGGTGTTTTCATAAAATTGATAATCTTTAGTGTTTTTAAATCATATATATAACAGTACTGAACATGTAGGCAGGCTGGAGCTAAAGCTAGATAAAATAAAAGATATAAAAAACTAAACAGGTCTTCCTATGAAAACAATTAGCAATTCGTTAGTTTCTTCCGTAGCTTTTTATGCTCGTAAGCAGCTGACTAATTCAAGAATTGTTTGCAGCCTAATGTCAAAACACCTGGTCATCGACGTCAACAGGTACCTAAGTGTCAAAATACAGCCAACAGCGTGGACTTTGGCCCTCTCGCAACCAGGTGTGGTTTGGACAGACGTGTCGGCGGCAGTGGTAAAGGCTATAACTGACGCAATGTGCATTACGTGTCGGATGACCGGAACCGTGGGCCAACGCCAATTATGTCACCGACCTCGCCGGCGCAAGTGGATAACAACCTTGCTTGACACACTTTGTGGAGAAATGGGCTGAGCTTTGGGTAAAAGTTTCATACGAGCTTTGCGTGCGTAAAACTTTATTTAAGTCCCGACGCAAAAAAGGCACCAATGGCGGTCTGTCTGTAGCATCGTAGGTATATTAGGATTGGTATTTTTTTTCAATTGAAATGAACCAAATAAGAAGCACTCTTAGGAAAAATAAAAATTTCGCAAATCTGTTTATGAATTTCGTAGCTTTCTTAGATGCTATCGATATGGCAACAATCAACTTTTAACGACACTAATCTGTCCCCATTTTTCAAAACAATTACTGATTTTGTAAGTAAAACATGTTTTTTCTGTAATTTAATAGATGGTGTACATGAATATGCATCCTACGTATTTAACCTATTAAACCGTGAATATCTGTTGGAAGTAACGATTTTTTGGTAAGCCAGAGACAATTTTGGTTAAGCAAGAGACGCCCAAAGTGTCGGTAAATAAGTTGATTGCAATTAAATAAATCAAAACCTTCATATTTATTTGCGGACGCCATTTTGAAATCATATTTATCCTGTCTGAGTGCAGACGATTCTCTAGTTTTTATATATGAAATAACTTTTTGGAGTACATTAGAATTGCTATAAAACTAACCTAACCAAACCTATAGGCATTGGCGGATTGAACACTTCCAGCGAGAATTCCACGGCGCTCCCAACTTTTGGGAATTTTCTAGAAAGTATAGGTAGGCTTCGCTCAGGCTTCGCTCAATGAGCGAGAGGATACCCTGAGGAGCGCCAGGCGCCCCTTTAAGTCCGGTGCCCTGGACGGTCGCCCCACCGCGCCCTACCCTAAAGCCGAGTTTAGACTTGCAAGAAAAATCGTGCAAGTTGCATTACATTGCGAGGCCGTAAAACCACCGAGTTTGTAGTGGACAATCGAGCACCGCAGTGTAATGCAACTTGCGCGATTTTTAGACATAGGCTGTTTTTTATCCCAATATTCCCACCGGGATAAAGATAAAATCTCGAAATAACAACCGCTAGGCTTGAGAGTCATGCAATTTGGTATGTAGGTAGCTGCACGTCTGCGCGTCTGAAACAGCACATAGGCTACTTTTTATCCCGATATCCCAACGGGATAGGGATAAAATCTTAAAATTTCAACCGCTGGGTTTAGAGACAGTTGTTCTTATCACAACCTCAATGAAGACCACGATATAAATTTTGGGAATTACCAGGGGAATTTTAAAAAACCCGGAATTTCCACTGTACCAGATCGAATAGTTTACGCGTGCGAAGCCGCGGGTAAAGTCTAGTTTTCTCATAATAATGCCTCAACCAACGAGTTAGATTAGATTAAACCCAACGAGTATTAAAGTCGAACCGTCATCGATAAACGATTCCATGCCTATTTGCAATGGCATTGTTGCAATTTGCGTGCGACACAATGAGCGGCAGATGTTGAAAGGTGACCCTTTGTCATATTCTGCTATTAAGTTACAGATAATACAGGCAGGAACATAAGTGTTAAAGATAACTTTGGAATTTTTCTTCTAAAATTTAAGAAAACACAAAAATGCACAGTGTTATTCCGTAGTAATATGCGGCAAAAATTAACATTAAGTAAAAAAAGGGTAACACAAGCCGTGCCATAGTTGGCATCACTGACGTCACGTAAAAATTTAGGCAGGGGGTTAAGTACTAGAGGTGGAAATCGAGTTGTTAGGCACGCAATATTCGTAATATTCTACTATAAATATTCTAGCGGTGGCCATCAATGTGTAAAAGTACGAAACAAGCAGCGCTACGAAACTCTAAACTCGAAGTTCGTGTCGTGCGGTCCCTCTGACACATATACTATTTAATACGAGAGCGAGAGGGGCGGTACGACACGAACTTCGAGTTCGAGTTTCGTAGTAGCCCTGCTGGTATCGTGGGGGACTGAGCGACGCGCGGGGCGGGGCGACTGTCACGTGCGTGCGTACGCAGAAATTAACGGTCACAAATTTACGTGCCTGAATCTAAGTATTTATATTATCCGTCGCTAACTCCGCTCTGCATTACTTTTTCTTCGTTCTCCTTATCGGTCGCGACCTATGGCCAGACAGCTCCGTAAGACTCCGCTCCGCTCGCTGAATTTTCTCGCTCCTTTCCGCGCCTTCACAACTCCGCTCCGCATTATTTTCCCGTTCCGCTCCGTTATCTAGCTCCGCACCTATGGCCAGACACAGTCCGTAGCTCCGCTCCGCATTACTTTCTCGCTCCATTCCGCGCTTCCACATCTCCGCTCCGCATTATTATCCCGTTCCACTCCGTTATCTAACTCCGCACCTATGGCCAGACACAGTCCGTAACTCCGCTCCGCATTAGTAACCATGCCATGCGCGTAGTGACCATGCCGCAGATGAATGCGACGTCGGGGACGGTGATTCAACGGGGTCACGCCGTTTTGTCTCCAAATTAGTTTTAAATAAGTATTATTGATTATAAATATGTAAATTACTCTGTATGGTATTTATTGTATGGGCCAAGTTGCCCGAAATAAATGATTTTATTTTTATTATTACTTTCTAGCTCAACTCCGCGCTTTCACAACTCCGCTCCGCATTATTTTCCCGTTTGGCTCCGTTATCTAGCTCCGCAACTATGGCCAGACAGTCCGCAATTCAGCTCCAGTTGGACAGGCAGTCTTGCATGGGCCCGCTGGCGATCTAACAACGTGCGTAGGAGTTCTCTCCCCGACATTACAAGCAACATTTGATTGGTCGTTACATCACACGCGTACTGTCATCCGATATCTTGCATAACGATGATTACTTATAGGAAGGACTAATGAGTCTACGGTTGGCTAGGTTTTGTATGACGTTTAGCTTTATTCCACGGCTTCGCGATGTGAAAGAATAATGAAATTGCTACCTCCTTGGGAAATTGAAAAAATCGTCTAAGTAGGTATCTATGTCGGTGGTCATCACACTTACATAATGATCAAGGACCACATTAGACAAAGTGAGGGCTTACTATGGGCTGCACACTTATTGATTGGAGGCTGTTCTACCTGCGTATGGCTATTCAGTTATCTTCGTATGCGGCAATGCTTTAATAATGGTAGGTAGTGAAGTGACCTACTAAAGTCTGCATTTGCCGCGGAGTGCAAAAATACCATTGTTCTATAATCTTCAAGGAATCATCATCATCAGGAAAACGCCCACTGTTGATCAAAGGCCTTCCCCCAGTCACGTGGCGTCAGATATTTCCGTGGTAAAGCCGAAGCAAAGATCGCTTACATTTTTCATAAATACTTTGTCTTGTTGTTATATTTTGTAAATTGTAAGCCGGTGGGAACAGGGTTCTGTGGACGCTTCGCCACTGTTCCCCTTAGAACGCCACGACACAAAACAAAGATAGTTCAGAAGTCAATCTCCAAACAAGTGCGCTCGAGCAACGCACACATAGAACTGCTCACGGACACGATAACTCGGACCGGTTGGGACCAGTGCAAACGCGAGTGCCATCCGCTTGAGAAATAAACTCAGAGCACAATTTAACCTCAAGGAATCCGGCTTAATTTAAGGCTCTAAGCTGTTAGTCAGTTGCCTGTTTCGGTATTGTTCTATGCGTACAGATACATATTAAAGATATCATTTAAGATTCTATATAGCACGAGTGTAAATTTGGCTGACAACGCAGCCATTTGACTTGTAATCGCATATTGTTATTCTCCCGAGCGCATGGAAGACTAAAATAAATGTTGTGATGTGACTTACATGCAATATTGCAAATTAAATTCTGGTTTAAAAGAAGCTGGTCATAAACATAGTAACCAGTAGAGTGATAATATCATCTAACTGCATTTACCCGCGATTTTGCTCGTATATAAGTCGTTAGGAACAATTGAAAATCCACGATTTATTTATTTATTGATACACCAAGAGTGTTTATACATAGGAAATTACATAAGATATTTAAAATGGTTCTTATATTTTATATGTAACACTAACAACAGGTATAATATATAGTGCTCAACGTAAAATGACATTCAGATTATATACAAAATGAAATTCCCATGAGAATTTCCAAAAATTACATCGTATACTTACTCCATTTACGTACATGAAGAACAAACCGAGCAAATTCTATCTTTCTAGATATCGTCGTTAAGGATTTGGGATTTTACATTAATGTATATACGTCCCATGCCTCCTCTCAGAATAGATGGCTTGGACTATAGTACCCACGCGGGCCCAGTGCTTATCGGGAACTTTACACACACACCATTGAATTGCTTCGCAGGTGAAAAATCATCTGCGGTAATCACTCAAAGGGCTAAGGAGAGGTCTATGCTCGGGGTTTCTCTGCAGGATAGAGTCAGAAATGATGATATCCGCAGTAGAACTAAGGTTACCGACATAGCCCGAAGAATTGCGAAACAGAAGTGGCAGTGGGCGGGGCACATTTCTCGCGGGCTGATGGCCGATGGGGTCAGAAGGTTCTCGAATAGCGTCCGCGGACCGGGAGACGAGCTGTCGGTAGGCCTCTAACAAGATGGAGCGACGACCTGGTTAATATCGCGGGATCGCGGTGGATGCGGAAAGCACGAGACCGGTCTGAGTGGAGAGCCTTGGGGAGGCCTATGTCCAGCAGTGGATGTCTTTCGGCTGACATGATGATGATGGTGATGAAAAATTTACACACTGTTCCGCACTCTATTGACTAACCCCTCTATAATGCCAATGCTCTAGTCTTAAAATAGATCGGTTTTCTAACTGTCCATTGTAAAGGATTATTAGTCACTCTGGTAATTTAATTTTATTGTTAGCAACTAAAAGATTTCCAATTGTCCAACGGTTCAATTTTCCGGCTCCCCCACAATGATCTCTTACAACTGCTTCCTTAACGTTTGTACAGTCAAGTGCAAAAATAATTATCTATTCGAACCACTCAAAAATATGTTACTACGGCCTTATTGCATCGGAATAAGATTCTGTGGTACTTATCTTGAAACTTTGAATAAGTTCATATTTTTACACTTGACTATACTCGGCCATGTTATAGAGAGAACGACCAACCAGTAGAGTTTTTTTAACATATATTATGAGAGGGACTTTATTACAAGTCAGGGAGAGTGATTGGTCTGTTCGACCATTGAACATTAAATTCATTTGACATACCCAAGAGAAGTAGATACAGTATAACAACAGCTTTATACAGGTACCTACTTCCAAATAAAAGTAGTGCGTTAACCCTTAAATTGATAGTGTACACCACTGCGACCATGATTCAAGACTATCTTTTTGTTTTTTTTTTACTCGTAATGTAGAATTTTTTGGACTCTAAGTTTGTCAATTTAAGGGAGGAGTTCATGACAAAAAGTCATATTGTGCTAAAATTAGAAAAAGATAAGGAAGCGTAATATTATTACGGTAAGGTTTATTTTTCACTGATGGTTATTATTTAAATAACTTTTTACGGTAACTTTGAAGAGTTTTGCAAGTTGATAACAGAACAGAGCCGTATATCACGATCACGTGTCATCCTCATGTACCCGAAGCATGCTTTTAAAATAAAAAGGTTTTCTTAAGAGCTCACGAAGTGTACACCAGGCTAAAACTGTACATCGTAGGATGACATATTGAGATTGAGATAATGGACGCTACAATACAATGCTTTCAATAACACAATGCATAAACTGATAAAAAAAACTATCTAAAAATAAACTACTATAATACAGGTATATACATATACCTACACGAGTATATACAAGCATAATACGAACAATACGTAAGAATACAAAAGATTAAGGAGTGTTCTCATAAAATTTAAGGAGAACATGTGAGCTAGCTACTCCTTTCTCAAGCCTTCCCTGAATGATCACACGGTGGGAGATTGCCTGAGATGGAGGTCGGTAAGGCATGTTTAGAACTAGTTTTGAAAAGTAAACACAATTAATTTGTCCTAAATACCGTCCGAGGACGACCGGTGTCTAAATAAGTTGTATTTACGAGTACCTTAATGTATGTTTTTTGCGATCTAAACTGCCAGCTGTCTTTTTATCCGATGAAAGGTTATATTTCTAACCCCCGACGCACAAAGAGGGGTGTTGTAAGTTTGACTCCGGGGTCTGTCTGTCTGTGGCATCGTAGCTCTCAAACGGATGGACCGATTTCAATGCAGATTATTTTACGTGAAAGCGAGTTTACTTGCGGTGCCGGTGGCAGCTATGTTTCATTATAACCTAACCTGACCAACAAAAAGTTTGAAAAACCCCCCGACATTGTCACTTCAAAGCGCAATATCTCAAAAACGGCTTAACCGATATTGATAAACATGTCTAAAACCATCGCTAGAAAACAAATAAAAAATACCGCATTCAAATCGGTTCACCCGTTTAAGAGCTACGGTGCCACAGACAGACCGACATATACAGCAAACTTACTTTTACTCAAATTAATCATTTTTAAGATATTTAACTTTGAAATGACAATGTCAAGATTTGACAACTTTTCTAAGTTGTTTAGGTTATCTTTTGAGTAGGTATTATACAGTGTTAGATTTACTGGCAGCCGGGCTTTTTTTAATTGAGGTTAAAGTAACGTATTTCTGTAACTTAACCATGTTATTAAACAAATTAATAAACTAACCCCCTGTTTAACCATCCAATGATTTTTAGACGACCAGTTGGCCTAGTGGTTAGAGAACCTGACTACTAAGCTTGAGGTCCCGGGTTCAATTCCCGTGTCGGGCACATATTGTATGAAAAATACGAATGTTTGTTCTGGGTCTTGGGTGTTTAATATGTATTTCAGTTGTATCTATATATATATATATATTTATCCGATGTTTAGTACCATAACAAAACTTTGCTAAGCTTACTTTTGGGACTAGGTCCAATTGGTGTGAATTATCCCGTGAATATTTATTTATATTTTATTTAATTTATTTAATGATTAAATTTATTGACGGATAAATGTGATGCCGTCTCTGTTTGTTTTGTTCGAGTAGACGGAGATGGCATCACATTTATCAGTCAGTTAAAGTTAATCAAAGGCTGGTGAAACTGCCCCTAAATGTACAGCAAAGTAAATTGACAAGTAACTGTAAATGACAGCCACCCGACAGATACATTGATTATTACTTGTCAATTTACTTTGCAGTATATTGCTGGCAATTATAATTTTGTTAGAAGTTACAAAGTCTGAATTTAGTTTAATTTATCGGGTTTCTTCAAACTATGACTCTACGTACCCTGTTAAAAGTTTCTAGAGACAACGGAACCCTACCTCCCCCCCCCAAAGAAAGTAACAAAAGTGTGTTGGAGATACTAAGTTTATTTATATTTCAATCATCATGATAATATAACGTATTATTATTTATTTCAATAAAAGGTTCGCAATATGGTAAGAATCATCTTGCCAACGAAAATACAAACTGAAACAAAATAACACAAATAACAAACAAATAAGTAACGAAAATTTGGAGTTAAAATCAAAAAGACCCAAAACCAATCTTAATCTCTTGCCAGTCTGCTTGCAGCCAACCATCGAGTAAACTTGTCGCGACCCCTACGTCGAACTAGCGAACCCCTAGGGGTTGCGTACCGCACTTTGAGAAACCCTGATTTAGTTAATGTCATGGTTAAGTTACAGAAATACGTTAAATTTAACCTCCCTTAAAAAAAACCTGGCTGCCGGTACCACACTGTAAATCAATGATGCTGCTAGGATACTTTGCAGGAGTCCCATTACACTGAAATTAAATGAAAAAATTCCACGCTGTGTTATAATATAATACGTAATCTGCTATATTTTATAATGTAGGTATTATATTATATAATTGTAGATAATGTTTACGTTAGTATGGCCCTAAGAAGGGCACGATAGTTGGTAGCCTTGACTGAGTTGCCGCCAAATCGCGTCTCGAATCACATAAATAACCGGCCTACGGGTCTTGTACCTGTAGAACCGAAGCCTAGTATCTATACCTACATGGTGTGGGCACGTGTGGGTAATAAGGATTTAAACCTTCCGGAATGTTTAATTACGCATTATTCTGAAGGTACAATTGAAGCAACAATTATCCTAAAAATAACCTAATTATACACACAAACACACAATTCGCCAGTTTTGTCCCTGCTGGCTGGCTGCATTTCCGCGCTGGATTGTAATGCCAATACGTTGGACCCTATCATGAGTCATGGGTAATTTAAAAAATATATTTTTTACTGGCGTAGGCCTGGGTTCGATTCCCGGCTTCTAGTATTTCATTTTCAATTTGTTATTGTAACAGTATATTGAAGTTACTAATTAGGTATCAAAACGTCATTGGTTGGGTTGGAGCAATAATGCTAGGGGTTTCTTTGAAGGATAAAATCTGAACAAAGAACGAAAGTCACCGACGTTGCTCAGAGAATTAGTTCCCTGAACTGGCGTTGGGCTGGCCACGTCTGTCGCAGTACCGATGAACGGTGGAGCAGATGAGTGCTGGAATGGAGACCACGGACGGGAAAACGTAGTGTAGGGCGTCCTGAGGCACGGTACGGTACGGCACGGGGCGAGGGGCTGAAGACAGTGTTGTGGCGCGCCATAGAAGAGGACAGTGGACTGCTGTAGGCTGATGGTGATGATGATGATGAGTTACTTTTGTATTGTTCCACTTTTACCGGGTAAAGTACTTAAATTTTGTCCGTGTACCGCTAACCGCAAGGTATAGTTTTGATAACTTGGCTTATGGATGTTAAATTGTAGAAGCGAGTATAATTTTATCATTACATTTGAGTAGAAACGTGGAAGTACGCAATTGTATTTGTCAAATAATTGACCACGTCACGACATGTCTCTCGCCATTATTGAAATTCTTATTTTATTGCTTTGGCTATACGAGGGCTGTACAGTAACAATATAGTACGGTCAAGGACTTTAATTCATGAGCCATCATGGAGGCTTTTCAAAGGAAAAGTTAATAATACCTAATAATAAAAAAGCTGGTTTTCTGTGGAGCCCACACGTTAAATACATATGTATGCATGAACCAGTTCCTTTGCCCCAGTCGAAAGACGGAGAAAGAGAAAAAAACATATACTTAACAGACAAACATGAACAAGAATGTGACGTAGCTCCTGCAGCAGGGCTACTACGAAACTCGAAGTTCGTGTCGTGCGGTCCCGCTGACACTTATACTATTTAATACGAGAGCGAGAGGGACGGTACGATACGAACTTGGAGTTTAGAGTTTCATAGTAACCCTGCTGTGTGAAATAAAAATTACTGCTGTCGTGGCAATAACCTCAAAAACATTTTCTTGCCCTTCTCGGTGCGTGTGATGCCTCTGACAAAAGAACAGCAGGGCTACTACGAAACCCGAAACTCGAAGGTCGTGTCGTGCGGTCCCTCTGACACTTATATTATTTAATACGAGAGCGAGAGGGACGGTACGATACGAACTTCGAGTTTCGAGTTTCGGAGTAGCCCTTCTGGCTGGCGATATCGATTGTTAATCTCTTGATCCGACCTTCTCCTACGCTGTCTGGATGGGTACTGAGAGTGACTATACCCATAGTATAAGTTTTCGGTTACAAAATAAGTCTCGATCGCGTTCGCGTTAAAATCTCAATTTGTATGGAAACAAGAACAGCGCCTCTAGAGAGGCGAAAACTTACACTAAAGGGCTGTTTCACCATCCAGTGATTAGCGTTAAGGGCCTACAGTATCTCAATTTGCTTAGTATGGTCCTCTTATTTATCAACACGACTGCAGCAATCCCGTTATCCCGGTTAAATGTGATGCCGTCTCCGTCCATTCGAACAAACAAATAGAGACGGCAACACACCTAACCGCCAATTAACACTAATCAATGGATTGTGAAACAGCCCCTAAGGGTACATGACAAATACAAATATTTCCCAGAAATATAGTGCTCAATAGAATATAAGGGCCACTTAATTTTACGGTTAATGAAATCAAAAATATGTTTGCGTTTTAAACTGAATACATTTAATTGAAGGAAATTGAAAGTATTTGTACTTACTGTGTTATGCTGTATTAATAAAACGATTGTAGACAAGGAATGTTATAAAGAATTATATTTATTAGAATTTTCGTTTTATCCATTAAATTCACGTAGCAGTAGATATACGCCGATGAAAAAGAATTATTCACTACACCGACCGTATGTATAAGTAACTATATTAAACTTTTTCGTACCTAACAAAAATTCAATCATACCTACTTAGTAACAAAGAGTGTTAAGATCGTTTCTGAACACTAAAGTAAGCAAAATGGTTTAGAGAAGGCACCGCTCCTACCTAAAAATAAAAACACATAAAATTAACTAAAACGGGCTTCCTCTTCCAAGGGCAGCGCAGCGCGGGGCATTGTACCCAAGACGCTGGCGGCGTTGCCTCGTTGCACTGCGAGGCTCAGTCTTTGGGCGAAGAAAAAGCCTAAAATATAATTTACTTTAGATTCGCGCTTTCGCCATGTCGATTGTTTTCGCAGCGTTTAGGCGTCTCGGAATATGGACTGACGGACACACTTTCGCCGTCCCGTCACGCATGCGCGTTTACCGCTATGTGTGCATCTTTCATTGTGATTCATGCGCTGTGCCTCGACATTGGCCTTAGTGACACACAATTTGAGCTAAACCTCTCATTAATCCCATTAATAAGCCGTGGTGGCAGAGTGGTTTGACCTATGGTCTCAAGCAGAGGTTCGTGGGTTCAAACCCCGGCTCGCACCTCTGAGTTTTTCGAAATTCATGTGCGGAATTATATTTGAAATTTACCACGAGCTTTACGGTGAAGGAAAATATCGTGAGGAAACCTGCACAAACCTGCGAAGCAATTCAATGGTGTGTGTGAAGTTCCCAATCCGCACTGGGCCCGCGTGGGAACTACTGCCCAAGCCTCTCATTCTGAGGGGAGGCCTGTGCCCTGCAGTGGGAAGTATATAGGCTGGGATGATGACTCCCATTAATAAGTAAATGCAAAAGTTTGTAAGTCTGTTTGTTTGTTTGTTTGTTACCTCATCACGTCAAAACCGCTAAACCGATTTAGATGTAATTCGGTATACTTACAGCTATATTTAGAGTCCCGGGGCAGAAAGGACACAGAATAGTTTTTCTCCTAGAAAATTGCATAATTCCCGCGGGATAGCGATAGACGTATTCTACGCCGACAGAGTCGCGGGCAACACGCTAGTCTTAAGATAATATAAAATAAGATAATCATATTATTTATTGTTAACACATTTCCCTCTTGCCTCTTGTTTCTGAGAGGAGGCCTGTGCCCAGCAGTGGGACGTATATAGGCTGGGATGATGATGATGATGATGATGAACACATTTTACCACTTTGGAAGTGTCTCTCGCGCAAACTATTCAGTTAAGAAAAAAAATGATATTAGAAACCTCAATATCGTTTTTGAAGACCTATCCATAATATACCCCACACGTAAGGGATTGATGAAAAAAAAATATTTTGAGTTTCAGTTCTAAGTATGGGGAACCCCCAAAATTTATTGTTTTTCTTTTCTATTTTTGTGTGAAAATCTTAATGCGGTTCAAATTTCAACAGTATAGTTCTTATAGTTTCGGAAAGAAGTGGCTGTGACATACGGACGGACAGACAGACAGACAGACATGACGAATCCATAAGGTTTCCGTTTTTTGCCATTTGGCTACGAAGCCCTAAAAACACACAAGTATTTAATAGGCATTGAAAAATTACGAGTACCTACATGCGTTGTTCAAGTGAATTCATTTAGGCAAGTGATTTAAAATCCACACCTATCCACTAATCCTACTTATCCTAAAATCTATGTTATTGTATATTATACACCATACAAATAAGTAAAATCGAAGTGTCTATATCTAATATCAAAATTAACTTTCAACAATTTTAAATGAAAGTATATGCGGCACTAATAACAAAACAGGCTTAAGTTTTTAGACTTTTTATCCCCTGTTTATACCGGGTAATCTCCGTAACGGCTGAACTGATTTCACTTCATTTTCACTATCAAGTAGCTGATATCATAAGAGTCACATAGGCTATAGCCTATAGGCTATATATACGGGTGTGGCCTGTAATACGAGCAAAAAATTAAAACATAGATCGTCCTCGTCAAACTGAACAATATTAGTTCAGCGACTTTTTAAAATAATGGAGTCTTTAAATACAAACTCTTTTTCATAAAAATTAAATAACCTAACCTACTGCTATAATGTACACCATCCTAGAACACAACTGACGTCGCCTGTCACTCTACAAACATCAAGCATTTTGCTTTTACATTGCTTCTTCGAATAAACTTAGAAGTGTAAGTAATATAAATTAAAACAAAATATTATTTTTAAAGTCGCTGAACTAATGTTGTTCAGTTTGACGAGTATGAACTATGTTTTAATTATTTGCTCATATTACAGGCCACACCCGATATACAGGATGTTTGGCACAGAATTTTTTGGGATATTGTAAGGGTTATTTGCTATATTTTCGCCCTTGGACCTTGGGTCCTAAGGGTCACGGTTCTGGACATAATAAATGTTATTTTAAATGTTTTTCTCCAATTTCCTGAATTCCGTTTTTAAACGTTCGTTACTTTTTTATTAATGTATGTAAATTTTTTTTTTTTTCAATTGAATACTTATACATGCTTGCTCAAATAATAAAAGTTTTTATTATAATTCATAGTCTCAGAGGGACGTACGAGGATTTTTATTCCCAAAAATTACTGATTGTGTAAAAAAAATCCTAATTCGAAACAATTATTAAAAAACAAAAGAGAATGAAGTAGTTAATTTTCTTTAAATTACTTTTCTAGATTATGACTTTTCTAACGATATGGTACACATTAATAAAAAATAAATCTGAGTCAAAATACGGGGTATTCCGTCGCTAGGGCGGTAATTGTTCGGAGTCAGCAAGTAAAGCAACTTTATTAAAATGATCGTTTTTTTGAAAAAAAAAAATGGTTGGAAAAACTGAACTTTATTTAATACTTAAGTGTGTTCTAGTTATCATTTGTTTCTTCTAACTGTTCTCCCCTGTTCCTAATGCACGTCTGACATCTCTTTCTTACTTGAACTAAGTACTTGTACTGTTACTTATTCTGTGCTTGAACAGTTACGGTAGCTAGCCGCATTTCAAAGCTGCGTTCATCCTCTCAATTAATACCTCTCGCGTGGTCACCTCCGTAACATACGGACATACTTACGGTCTAAATAACGCACAGCCATAACTGCTAAGAGTTGAAAGCGTCTACAGACAAAGCCAGTGCAAATCCATTCAGCCTTCAGATCGTGTAAAACAGCAAACGGACGCTCACAAATTTTGCATTTGTAATATTAGCGGGATAGCACTTGATTACCTAACACTTAAAAATCCATGACATGTACCTATGCTATGCACATAGAATAGCCTTAGTAGAATTAAACATAAGTTATTTTACCTTTATCAAGGTTATAAAGTACGCGACCCACGTTAGATGTCCCAATGAGGGCTATCGTTTTTTGTCTCACTAGATGGCGAACTGTTGCGTGAGGTTTTTAAGTGCGGCTTTCAGAGTCTGTTATTACGGGCGTTAAAACAAAGTTTAGATTAAAATCATATTTAAAATACCTTAAAACCGTAGTTACCATAAAAATATCCAGCAACCACAGTGTTGATTAGTCTCGTTTTGTTCGGAAAAAAGTTTCCGAAAGACAAAACTGTCTCAAAACACAGACATTCATTGCCCCGTAACGCATAATTGCCATAGGTAATTAATTTAAGGTAATGCAAAATATTCACAAAAAAAATCTAATTATAAATAAACCCGCGTAGCTCACCCAAAAACTATGAGATTTGACATTTCGGAGACCTCACGCTACACTAGCGCCTCTAGCGGCGAATTCATTCGCGATAGCCCTCATTGACTTTAAAAAACACGCTTGTCTAAAGCTTGTAGGTACTATGGGTGCTAGACAACGGATAGACATACATATTATTAAATATATACCTATACTAAAATACATACAAACATCCAAGACTCAAGTAAAAAACATTCGTGTATTCATCATACAAATATTGCCCATCACGGGGATCGAATCGGCAACCGCTAGCTTCGTAGTCAGGGTCACTAACATCTTAGCTATCCGGTCGCTATCTGTCTGTTCGGTTGTCTTTCGGCTGATGATGATGATGATTTATAAATTATTGTTAGAGCTAGGCTGTGTAAAGTATTAGAACACTATAGGGTTGTATGTAGAATACCTACAACCCCATAGTGTTCTTAATATAGGGGGGGGGGGGGGGTAATTACAGGGTTGTATCATTTCATTTTACCAAATATGAAGTCTGGAATCCTCTTGGTTTAAAAAAAGTAGTTTTTTTGCCAAAGTAATGGATCGATTATAGGTACCTAGGTAATATTACTTAATTCGCAAAAACAAACAAGATAAAACTCCTCTCCAAAGGCATGTTTTTTTTGAATTCTTAAGATCGAAGGCGAAATATAAGTTTTTTTTTGTTTATTTGGGTTAACAGAGTTAAAATATAATACCTACTAATGTAAATACTCAAAAATCCTCCTCACTAACAATATAACTTACTGATATGACGCTCATTTGATATCTAAATAAGGACGTAGGTAGAACAGCTACTATTCCGTAAAGCTTTGCTCCAAAAAATTATTAGCGAAGTTCAAGATGAAACAGATATAATTTCGTGATCAAAAAGGACAACATTTTATACGTTTTGGCTTTATTTACGTACTTGTGTACAACCAATGTCTGCAATACCCAATTGCCGTTCTTAATTTAAACATGCAAATTAACGCCAAATCGGGCAAAGACAACGGCGATCGCCACCACTTTTTATCTAAATATCTGAGGCAACGGCTGACAACGTAATGCCACGTAACGTCGGGTCAGCAGAACCGGTCCGAATCGGGGGCACAGTCGATCGGTGAAAGACGGTTTAGGGTCAAAATCCTGGGTTAATGGGAACTTATATGTGTGTAGGGCACAATTTGGACACTAACTATAGGGCTAGCAAGATAAGGTTGAGACTGTAAGATTGTATGAGGATGCGTTTCTAAAAATAAAAGAGTGATGATCTGCCCATTTTGGATGCTAATACAAAGAAATTTTGAATTGCGTTCTGTAAAGAAAAAAATTGAAATTTAAAATTTTACTGTATTTTTCTGACTAAAGCTTTAAATCTAACTTAGTTTTTAAGTACTAACATTATTTTCAAGATTTATACTAAAAAAATGAGGTCAGTGTTATCTTTATAAATTAAATAATGTAATATTAAGGGGCTGTTTCACCACCCATTGATTAGTGTTAACTGATGGTTAAAAGTGATGCCGTCTCCGTCTATTCGTTAACACTAATTAATGGGTAGTGAAACAGCCCCTAAATCATACGAATTGAGTTGTAAGTACTTATTATTTTGGCAAGGAAAAAAAAGTTAAATTGTTATTCGGAATTGCTATGTACCTAGACTGCTACAATTTCATTATCGACATATTCGAATTAAAGTTGTCATTAAAATAAAATGACATAAAACTGTTTTTACTGCCCTTTTTTATATGAAATGAAATTGATTTATTAACAAAAAAGCACAGAGTTATAACACATATACAAAATTAGAAAAAATACAACTACTATCTACTTACTATTTACAAAACTTATACTAAATAGAAAATATCTTCAAGGCTGCTGTCCTTTTTTTGAGCTATTCGAATATAATTTGAACAGGCGTGATTTCGAGAGTCAACCCTTATATCGAGACAACACCCGGCAAAAATAATCTAGTACCGAAAAATCCACAGAATAATGAAATAACTCTAGTTAAATACACAGTAAAAACTTAAAGCCATACCTAATGCCATTTCTGTCACGTTTTTTACAAACAGATATAATTTTCAAAATCACTGGCCGAAATGAATCTGTATTCAGCCTAAGTAAAATTGTCAATGATTATTCGTTGAAACTAATGATTTACGCCTCATTGAGACACCGCAAGAAATGTGCGAGTTTCTTTAAATTATGAGACCGCACGCCTGTAAACTTACAAGGGATCGACCATTGATGGCAATGACGGTGTTCAACAGGAGTTTCAGTTTTAGTGAATTTCGGCGTAAAATTGAAACTTCGGTTTAGTTTTTCGGAAATCCGCTTTCCCTGCGGCGTTCGGTAGCAATCGGCGCCGGCGCCGTGTTGCGGCTACACCACCCGAACATTTCTGCTAAATGAGGGTTCTTCGACAAGCGAAATATCGCTAGATGGCGTTAGTATCGAAAGATCCGTTTGACGTTTCAGTCTTGCTTGCGATTGGCTCATTTCTCATTATGTATGAGTCACTAAGTTACTCGAATGAAATGAATTATTATTATTATGAGAATATATATCCATATTATTTATCCAATCACAAGCGTGTCAGAAAGGTCAAACGGACCTCACAATAGTAACGCCATCTATACGGCGGTTTTTCACCTGTCGAAAAACCCTCATTGTCCTCATGTGTAAGGGTGACACTCTTTCCCGGCCCGGATAATACCGACATGGAAATACCGGCCCTGTTTTTAGTGTACACGCCCATAGAAGCTCATGTCAGTTACACAAGAAACAGTGCCGGTATTTCCAAGTCGGTATTATCCGGGGCCGGAAAGAGTGTGACCCATGTGTAATAGTTATCCCCAGCCCAGCAAGGAGTTCAAATTTCAAAGGATAAAACGGTTTTCCAAATACATACGCTGAAATTAGAACAAATTCAAAAAACAAAAAATATATACTTAACAAAAAAAATTACCGACTACAGAAAACCATGAAAATAACTTTCTACCAGTCTGAAGTCGGTGCCTCAGCACGAGCCAGCAGGAGTGGACCTATAGTCGTCTACTTCACCTACATACCTACTTATATATTAGACTTCAATCAATCCTGCTGTCTCGTGCTGAGGCACCGAATTCAGACTGGTAAAAAAATATTTTCATGGTTTTTTTGTAGTCGGTTAAATTTTTGTTATATATTTTTTTTAACTCTTTTTAGTGTAAATAATCTAAGATACAATAGTTTAATGTCAACTGCTTGACACCTTTTAAGAAAGATTGCTTTTTCTGATGCAAAGACGTTTATTATTGAGGAGTCCTGCCTGGTGCTGCACCACCCGTTCCATTTTACCATATGCATTACGACGAGCATAAATTGCTTAGCAACTGTGTTAAAGTAATTGAAATTCAACCCCAACACGTGAAGTACTTGTTATTGAGTAGTAGCTCTGTTGGTCAAATGTGGTCTTCATCATCAGTTCCACTTTACCAAATTATGATTTTCAAGAGCAAATGCATGAGATACTGCTAAATATATCCAAATTACCGTAGGTCAAATTATGATTTTCAAGAGCAAATGCATGAGATACTGCTAAATATATCCAAATTACCGTAGGTGTCCCTACAATATTTGAAGTTTCCTCGATTTCCGAAAATCAGATCCTAATTTGGTGCTTATGGGACCTAATTGAAGGCATTCCTAGACGAATGCAGAATTTTTTTTCAAGTCGGTTCATAATAAATGACGGAGTTCTGAGGTAACAAATATACAAAAAAAAATACAACCGAATAGATAACCTCCTCTTTTTTGAAGTCGGTTAAAAAGTGCTGCTTACGTTGGGAATCGATTCTTCATCGCTATATTTTATTAAAATACACACACATGGATACACGCGGGTGCACGGGTTACTCATACGTAGATGCCCGACACGTTTTGTATCAATCTATACTTTTTCTGTTTTTTTTTAATGCGTTCTAGTTTCAGTATAATTTAATAAAATAAAATTTAACTTTGAAGGTAAAATCCATGTAAAATCGTAAAAATAAATACAAAAACAGAGAAATATAATTTCAGTTTGTGATAGTCACCATAATATGGCTCAAATATTTGACAGCGTAAATGTCGCAGAATATTAAAAAGTATTACGTTCACAGCAACATAAACCTGTATACTTATAATGTAGCAAAAGTGGAAGTATGTTGATGATGGATGTAACACTGACATGTAACTCGTGACATCACATAATCTATATCAAGTGCAGACGAATTGCTCGCGTTTCCTAGTCCCGCGCCATTTTGTGAAACTTCCGCCATTTTGTTGTTCGCTATTATGTAACGGCTTAGGGTATTTATTTATTTTATTTTATTTTTTATTTGACTGGATGGCAAACGAGCAAATGGGTCTCCTGATGGTAAGAGATCACCACCGCCCATAAACATCTGCAACACCAGGGGTATTTCAGACGCGTTGCCAACCTAGAGGCCTAAGATGGGATACCTCACGTGCCAGTAATTTCACCGGCTGTCTTACTCTCCACGCCGAAACACAACAGTGTAAGCACTGCTGCTTCACGGCAGGATTAGCGAGCAAGATGGTGGTAGCAATCCGGGCGGACCTTGCACAAGGTCCTACCACCTGCAAACCACAACCACCTGCACCTGCAAGGGTGCGTCCACATTTGCGTTATTTTAACATATCGAGATTAAGAGTTTATCAAGCACGCGTATTGTTAGAGTAAGGACGCTCACTTGGAGTATAACGTATCATTAAGCATTTTGTCTTTATAACTATGTCAACTTATTATAGGTACGAGTACTTAGGTACAGTAGGGACTAGGCTCAGCCGCTCAGGCTGTCGGGAGCAATCTGTGCATGTATACCGCTGTCAATCGTCTTTTTAAAGTCAAATTCTAGAATCATACAATATAAAATACTACCATTATACATAATAAAGTCAATCTAGCCTGCCAGATGGTCAGTTTTACCACCTGCCAACGGTATACAGCCTAGTCCCCTCGTACCTACTGATTTGTATTGCTCATTCATTTCATCATCATTTTCATCCCAGCCTATAGGACGTATATATACGTCCCACTGCAGGGCACAGGCCTACCCTCAGAATGAGAGGGCTTGGGTATTAGTGCTCAATAAAGAATATTTGTATTGTGTTTCAAACTGACCAAGTCCGAGTCAGACTCGCGCACCGATAGCTCCGTACGGAATAGTACGGATTTATAACATAGGTTCAGCCATTTTTCAATTTAATGTACATTGTAAGTATTTTAAAATGCCAGTGCAGTGTTTTTTTCAACTTTTTGATAAGGTTATGGTAGGCGGTTAAAACAGGGGGTCTTACTACGAAATTCTAAAAACGAAGGTCGTATCGTACCGTCCCTCTCACTCTCATATTAAATAATATATGCGTATGCACTTCGTATATAGTATAGGGCCGCGAATGTCGACGCTACCTCAACGACGAAACATTGCGCTGGTGTTCATTGTATTGCCATCCGATAAAATCAGTTGTACTGTGAAGTTATTACATTTTATAGTACAATTCCTCGTGGTGTTTAAACCACGCATTAGGTCAAATTTACACAGCCTAGTTACATAAGCGGTTCACATAGAATCGTACATTGTTAAGGATTGCGTAGGTCAGTTTAATTGCAAGATGATTCAATGATGATGATATTATGATGTGTATAGTCGAGTAAGAAAGTTACTACCTAGCTTCAACGTCTATTTGTACTGTACTTTACGTTTGAACATGAAACTATAGTGAGACTTACTCATATTTAATGAAATAAATCCGGATAATTTCATGTCTTAAATCGAGTTTAACTCAACATGTTTCGGGCTAATTCGTAGCTAGCCCTTATTCTTGGAGCAACAGTGGCAGCTGTCACTAAATCTCGATTTAAACGTGATATTAATTGTAAAAAGTTGGCAGATTGCATTGTATTGTATTGTAAACTCTTTATTGTACATAAAAACAAATGAAATTAACAGATAATAATAAGATGTACAAAGGTGAACTTATATCCCTTAGAGGAATATTTAGATTGTTTTGTTGATACTCAAATACTTGGAAGTCAGTTCAATTTTCATCTATTTTTGTTTGTTGATTCCGGTTTAGAGTATTGAGAAATAGTTTTCCGGGAAAAAACTAAGGAAAAAACAAACAAAATCTTCGGTTCGTATATAGTCGTTGAATTATTTAAATTAACCAATGGATGAGTTAAATTACTCCGGGTGTTTCCAGAAAACACGTTTTCGAGTCATTAACCACAAGTATTTTTTAATTACCTTCGTGATTTGCGGTCAACCTCATCATTTACTACATTTAGTCAGAAAAACGTCAACACTAGATTTGAAATAGAGATAGTGAAGTAAAGCGTCATGTTAGGTGGATTTCCGTGAGTTTATATTATGTACGAGTATGACTAATGAATGGAAATTTTGGTGTATTCTAATTTATGTCACGATTATCGCATCGCAGACGAAGGTTTATTAACCGAGCTAAAGCGGATGCGTACCTATCTCATCATCATCATCATCATCATCATCACAATATTAGCCGTAGAACGTCCAATGTTGGACATAAATAGATCTCCCCCATAAACCTCCACTTGCTTCGGTCGGAAGCGGCCTGCATCCACCGTGAACCTGCCTTATGTAGTCGCATAATTTTTTGGAGTCATAACATAATGTAATATTTGTCATAGTTTTTGTTAATCATTTTTTTCCGCCGAAACTGTAAATTAGTCAGATTTTTTTAAATGATCATGTGTAAAACTAGAGATTAGGTTAGGTTTGTGTTGATAACAATTCCAGAATTGTAGGATTCAGAGAAAAAAAATGAGACACATTAAGAACAAAAAAACGGCCAAGTGCGAGTCGGACTCGCGCACCGAGGGTTCCGTACAAATATTTTTATTATATGATGTAACTAAAAATTTATGCTTTTCGCAATTTTTCTTTTAACTGTGCTAAGTTAAGACTGAGTTCACGGGAAGTACCCTGTAGGTACTGTGGGGGTTTCGAAGAATTGCGAAACTAAAGTGGCAGTGGGGTCAGAAGGTTCTCGAATGGCGTCCGCGGACCGGGAGACGAGCTGTCGGTAGGCCACCAACAAGATGGAGCGACGACTTGGTTAAGATCGCGGGATCGCGGTGGATGCGGAAAGCACAAGACCGGTCTGAGTGGAGAGCCTTAGGGGAGGCCTATGTCCAGCAGTGGACGTCTTTCGGCTGACATGATGATGATGACTCTGTAGGTTTTCATTCCCATGCGAGTGTCGAAAATTTGCAGCATAAACGGCTGTATCTTTTGATTGCGTTGGCTTAGAAGTTTGATTTTTTCACAGGTCCAAGGGACAGTAGACCAGAGTATATGATGAAATTTCAGCTTGATACCTCCACGCGTTCCTGAGAAAAAGGGTCTTGACAGACGGACGGACAGACGGACAACAAAGTGATCCTATAAGGGATCCGTTTTTTCCTTTTGAGGTACGGAAACCTAAAAATATATTTTTTTTAGCTAAAGTCGCATGAAACGCCAACCAAATATAAAACACTGATGTACATTTAAATCCGTGACGACGTTCGATGCAACTTATTGTATTGGTATATTATTATGGTGAAGTGAGAGCCATTCCATTGTTAGGTGTGTTATACAATTTCGATCAGTTGGCATAAGTTAAAGAACTTGTAGACATTGTTCGCATCTAAATAAGCTTGTAGTTCACGCAAGGAGAGGGTTGCCAATCGTTATGGTTATTTTTTCTCCTAGAAACTAAAATAGCGAATTAAATCGTTGAAATGGCAATGGTAAAGCCGTACTTATAGCACGGAGAACAGAATCTTATGGCTGTTGGGGTCGAAAAGTTCTCGAATGGAGACCGTGGATCGGTAAGCGCAGCGTAGGACGACCTCTTTTTTTAATTCGACTGGATGTCAAACGAGCAAGTGGATCTCCTGATGGTAAGAGATCACCACCGCCCACAAACATCTGCAACTGCATAAACGGCTGTATCTTTTGATTGCGTTGGCTTAGAAGTTTGATTTTTTCACAGCTCCAGTAGACCTGAGTATTAGATATGAATTTCAGCTTGAGTAGCACCACGCGTGAGAGCCTCCACGCGTTCCTGAGAAAACGGGTCTTGACGGACAGACAGGCGGACAACAAAGTGATCATATAAGGGTTCCGTTTTTCCTTTTGAGGTACGGAACCCTAAAAACAAACTGGCTTTAAGCCTCGTGCCTTCCCTGCGTGTAAACAGGACGAGCAATGAAAAAAACAGCACATTAAAATACATTCTTAATACATTCACTCACATCATCATCCATCATCATCATCATTCATTCATTTTTAATACATTCTTGAGAACACATTCTTGTCTAGGTACTTGAAAAAATCTAAAATATAAAATTGTTTTATTACAACAACGTGACACAATAAGCTAAGAATAATGCTAAGATGAAAGAGAGAAAAATAAATTAAAAATAAAATACAAATGCGATAAAAGAGTTCACTCAGGCCTTGTGTGGTCAGTAAAGGTAGCTCGACGCTGACATTAATTTAATTAATAAACTATAATTCATACTTTGCTTACTTTCTATCAAAACTAATTGCCAACAATGTACAGCAAAGTAAATTGACAAATAAGAAAAAATTACAGGCGACAGATACTTTGATTATTATTTGTCAATTAACTTTGGTGTACCTACATTGCTGGCAATCATAATTTTGTTAGAAAGTTAAGAAAGTCTAAGTTACAGAAATATGTTACTTTAACCTTCCTTAAAAAAATCCTGGCTGCTGGTAGTACACTGTTTGACTTATAAACTCTTAACATAAACACGTCAACTCGTATTTGTACCACGAACCTTATACAATTGGCAACCCTGCGCATAGTTAATCAGATTGGCAGTTTGTCAAAGTTCTACCAATCCGAAATGATTTTAATAGCGTAGGTGAGAACCTACTCCCTGACTAAGTAAATAATTTGCACTTTTCCCAATATGTAGTCAAAGAAACTGAATCCCCTACCAGGGTGGAACCTTTTCATAATTAATTTCGACATGATTCCTTTAGTAGCTGTATGAGATGTCAACATGACATTAGTAGCACAAGGGTTCCACCCTGGTACGTGATTCAGTTTCTTTGACTATAAGTACCATAATTTAAAAAGTTAAGGTCGCATTATCACTCATTTAAATTCAGTGGCTGAATCTACTAGTCTGTGGTCCGGAATTTTGTTCCACTTTGTAAATATTATATTAAGAAAGTTAAAAAAAAGAATACTTACTCGTGTAACATTTTATGTCTCTATGTAGACTTATCGGTAAAGATTTTGGGATCTTACACGTTTAGACGTGTGTTATTATATAATTATGAATAAAACTTCTCATGTGTTATCTTTCTTTATAATGTCGGCACTCATACCGACGTGACCAAGTCTTGGTTGGTCCGTATTTACATGATTTTAAGCAATTTGTACCCTACAAATAGTATATATGTGCTTGTTTGTAAGAGTCTGTGGTGTAGGTATGTATTTTTCTTTCACCACAAAACTGATTAGGATTTGGATGAGACTTGGTTCCTATGTAACTTTGATCTGTCTCAAAATATTAACGTATAACACCAGAGACATGGATAATATGAAACATGGAAAAAATATGGCAGTTAGGCCGAAATGTTTTCGAATGGAGACAGTGGATCGGCAAGCGCAGCGTAGGACATCCACCAACGATGGACGGATGACAAAAGGCGCGGGTTCACGGCATCTTTCTTTTATTGGCCGCTTTCAACCGAAGTAACTGGAGGTCTATGGGGGAGGCCTATGTCCAACAGTGGACGTCCTACGGCTCATATGATGATGATGATGACAAGAGATGTTTTTCATGCAACCTAAATGAGGATCATGTAATTTCCGGGAATACCAGTGGGAATTTATTCATCATCACTTAGTAGTGTAATCATCATCATCATAATCATAATCATCATTAACTTCATCATCATCATCATCATCAATCATCATCATCATCCCAGCCTATATACGTCCCACTGCTGGGCACAGGCCTCCTCTCAGAGCAAGAGGGCTTGGGCCATAGTTCCCACGCGGGCCCAGTGCGGATGGGAACTTCACACGCACCGTTGAATTGCTTCGCAGGTTTGTGCAGGTTTTCTTACGATGTTTTCCTTCACCGCAAAGCTCGTGGTAAATTTCAAATGTAATTCCGCACATGAATTTCGAAAAACTCAGAGGTGCGAGCCGGGGTTTGAACCCACGACCCTCTGTTTGAGAGGCGATAGGTCAAACCACTAGGCCACCACGGCCAACTCAAACCACTAGGCCACCACGGCCAACAGTGGGAATTTATTGATATCCTGGAATTAAATTCGGCTGCCAAGTCGAGCGAAGCCGCGGGTAATGGTTAGTAACTCTATAAAACTTGAGACAGTTGACACACATGATGCTGTCCTAAGAGTTCTAAAATATTCAGTCGTCATACGGTCAATCAATAAAATGTCAGACGTGGCCTAACAATGGTAACATTTCTCAATACGCGGCGATATTGCAAGGTAAGGCTGGAGCCAGTAGCGGGAGTAGCGACTTTTAGCTGTTTAAAGAAAGAAACAAAGAAAGAAAAGAAAATACTATTGATGACATTTTGTGCGCAGGTAGACCGTACGCAACGGGCATAGGAACATAACAAGTATTTCATCTATAGAAAAAGCTACACGCAGGGACTGAACTTTGTCCAAACATAATGTCCACACATAACATAATGTGCGGCAACACATGCTGAGTGGAGACCCTTTTTGGTATCCTGCCGTGTCACCTAGTAACATAGTTTTAGTGCTAGTTCTAGTCTTAGTTTTAGGATTTAGGTGGTACATTTTTGGAGCCAAATAAACTTTTCTTTCTTTCTTTCTTTCTTTCTTTCTTATAATACAAGTCAACAGTACAGGTATTGAATTGTACTGTTGACTTGTAATATGTTGTGTAAGCTCTTGTGAATTGCCACAAGAGCTAGCACGAATAAATTGAATGTGTAAATGAAATTTGTGTGTGTAGACTTCACTCAAATATGAAAAAACGAATTAGTATTTTTCTACTAAAATGTCTAAGTGACATTAATTTCGTTCAATAGGTACATTCGTGCCAGCTCTTGCGAATCAACCTGTACCTGTGTTTTTAACTTCAACCGAAATTTTCAAACGTTCAAAATTGTACGTGTCTATTCATTTACTTCGTAGACTACTAGGTACCAAAGTTTTTTTACGTGATATGTTCGTTTCAAGTCCCTCCCCTCTCGCCTTTCTGCTCACTCAAAAGCGTCGCCTACGCATCAGTGGCACTCTAGATGCCGGCCGCCGGTGAAATTAACCTTGGAGTCCTGTCACGTGCCCCATTACCCTTGACGCATGCGTAACAACTATCGAAACAGTACTTAGACAAGGATTATAAAGTGGCTTCTTGCGCCCGATTGAAAAACTGCTCTTTTTGCAAGAAAATCATTCCGCTCCCCTGATTGCAAGAAGGAGGGCTGGTAGATGTTGAACTGTGGGGAGCTTTTAAGTAGTAACGTAGTTTGATGAAGAATCCACTTATATTTACTCGCGTTGGCGTCTCCTTCTCTTCGTCACTCTTTTGTTTTTTGTTATCTTCGTCGACCTTAATAAGAACATAGTCGATTGCGATTGCGTCACAATATTAAAACAATTACACTAGCTCTAATTTAATCAATCACTCCGATTCACGGTACATTCTCACCGTCTCATTTCTCATTATCATCATCTAAGGTACGTACACGTCCCAGTACAGGGCACATAGGCGGCCCAGTGGGAACATCACACACACCTTTGAATTGCTTCGCAGGTTTGGGTAAATTCGAAAGGCAATTTCGCACATGTATTTTGAAAAAATCAGAGGTGCGTGAAAGAATTTGGACACACGACACGATCCTCTGCTTGAGAGGCCATAAGTCAAACCACTAGGCTAGGCTGTTACATTATTTTTCATGGGAAGGAAAGAATTTATTTTCATGAGTTTAGAATTATAAAAGTCAGCACATAAAAAGACAATAGCTAATTTATTTCATATGTTCAAGTCAAACATTCAAAGGCAGTTTTTACAGGTTACCCCACTAAATCAATAAAACAAGGTTATTGTGGACGTAATTCTTTGAAAACCAAGAGTCCTTCCCTTTGTCCATTGTTTCAAGTTTAAATAGCTTCGACAATTCGACGTCGTAAACTAAGTTTCCTCGGCCAATCTGGACAATGACCGATAAAATCGTCTACGTAAACATTCATGATTGTTTCGAACCGATGTATACAGCTGGCAGCCAGGTTTTTTTACGGGAGGTTAAAGTAACGTACTTCTGTAACCTTGACATTATTTTAATCAATAAACTAAAATTCTGACTTTGTTAAGTTTCTAACAAAATTATAATTTCCAGCAATGTACAGCAAAGTAAATTGACAAATTAATAATCAAAGTATCTATTGGCTGTCATTTAGACTTACTTGTCAATTTTTTTTACATTTCTGGCAATTACATTTACCGAACAACGGCTAAACTGATAGTGTCTTTTCCAACCTCAACATTGGCAGAATCATCGGTAGTATCGATGGAGCTATACTTTCAAGAATTGAATTGATAGCAATTATAATTCCGCTAGAAAGTTAACAAAGTCTGTATTTTAGTTTATAAATTGACCAGAAGCCAGTAAGCCGAGCGAGAAGTTCTGACAAGGAAATGGCGATGGATCGGACACACGCTTCGAGGGTCGAATGATCACCTGCCCAAGCAGGGTCTCCGTTGGCAATCTACTGGCAGAAGACGGCCAGGACGTCCTCGGACCACGTGGAGGCGATCAGTTGAGAAGGAGGCTGGCTCAATTGGTCTCGGCTGGGAAGAGCTGGAAGAAGCCGCGCAAGATCGAGCCAAATGGAAAACTCTTCTACGAGCCCTATGTCCCTAGTCAGGGATAACAGGAACACATTATCATCATCATCAATTAAATTAATGTCATGGTTAAGTTACAGAAATACTTTAACCTCCCTTAAAAAGCCGGGCTGCTGGTAACACATTGTACCTACACAGCGCCGAGGCAATAAACTTTTTATATCATCGTATGGCATACATTTGAAATAGGCTTATAATATAAAGTTACAGATAAAAAAAATAGATACAATATGCTAAATGTTACCAAAAAGGGGATAGATATGTTTAAGAAGCGAATGGCTCCTTTTAGAGCCCACAAGCTCACCGAGCATTTCGAGTAAAGATGTTCGATCTTCAGTCCGCATCTTGCAAATAAACGTTGAGGATATAGGCGCTGCTAAGAGTGACTAGGTACATTATATACTTAAATCACTACATGAGAATGAGATAGACGTTGTTAACTTTCAGGAGACTCATACCAAGGAAATAAATGAACTTAAAACAATTATTTTTAATGATAACATAAAGGGAAACTCACGTCTGAAATCGAGTTTAGCTGGACATGTTTAGGGCTAATCCATAACCCTTCATCTGGGAGCAACGCGACTCGGCGGCTGTTGCATCAGGCGCACTGCGCGCCACCGCCCTGCTCAAAAACAGAGCATGAGCAGGGCGGTGGCTTCATGGACTTCTTATTCTTAATTGTGTGTTCATCAACTCCTCCGCATCCACGCATGGTGTCTAGTCTATCTACCAGATGTCAATATGGTTAACGGTTGAGTTGCCCTGATGATGAACTCTGGTTAAGTTCGGAGCGCGTCAGCGTAGTGTGGTGGTGGTGATAGTTGGCTTTGTGTGTGTGTTCTTACAGCGTGGAGGCGCGAGTTGTTATTGAGCTGTTTATTATTAAGAAATGAAATTAGGAAAGAATTCAGCGCATGTCCGCTAGCCGTGACCTTAATCTACTCTTCCATTACCGTGTGGTGAAATATGTTCTAAAAAATGTGTTGGGCGCTTTGACCACCTTTCAAGAAGTCTACGCCTGTATCTTACTCATCATCATCATCATCATATCAGCCGTAGGACGTCCACTGTTGGACATAGGCCTCCCTCATAGACGAAGTTGCCTCGGTTGGAAGCGGCTTGCATCCCCCGTGAACCCGCGACATTAATCAGGTCATCCGGCCATCTAGTTGGTGGACGTCCTACGCGCGCTTGACGATCCGCGGTCTCCACTCGAGAACCTTTCGGTCCCAACGACCATCTGCTCTCTGTGCTATATGGCCTGCCCATTGCCACTTCATTGAGTTCATTCTCTTGGCTATTTTGGTGGCTCTTGTTGTCGTACGTACTCGTATCTCCTCATTTCTGATTCGATTCCGTAGAGAAATCTATTATATCTACTAATATTCATAATTCAGGATTCGTAGTCCTCTAACTTGACACCAGCGATCAGTAGCGACGTGTTCTCTATTTATTGATGACAGTAGGTATAATGGTTCCTTAGATCTTTTTATATCCTATATACTTCGTTTTTTTTAAGCTTTAGAAAGAAGATAAGCGATCTTGACGTATCATTTTATTAAAAAACACTTTTGGAAAAAACCCCCGACTTTGTCACTTCCAAGTTCAATATCTCATAAACGGCAGAACCGATTTTGGTAAAACATGTCTAAGAACCATCGCTAGAAGACCTGCTTCCAAATAAAATAACCTCATTCAAATAGGTCCTCCCGTTTAAGAGCTACGGTACCACAGACACACAGCGGTCAAACTTATAACACCCCTCTTTTTGCGTCGGGGGTTCAAAAAAAGTCACAGCATATATGTAACAATTAGCAAGGACACGTGATCATTTACATGATTTTTTGTATCATAAGGTGATAGTTACTGTTTTTAAAAACGTTTTTCAATAAAAAGATGCGTCAAGATTGTTTACTCTTTTTCTACACACACAACACACAAACATCACGCCTGTATTCCCAAATGGGGTAGGCAGAGCACACAAAGCGTTACCGCTTCGGAGCCACTTTTAGCAATTTTAGGTTTTAAGTTTGACAAAATCGGTACAATAGTGACAGGTTGCTAGCCTGTCGCCTACGGTATACCTTAACCTATATCCTCAGTCGCCTCTTACGACATCCACGGAAGAAATGGAGAGGTGTAATTCTAACCCGACACCACACGGCACACTCTAATCTAATGCTAAAAAAACGAAGTACCTATAGCTTCATTATACTGTATTTTTCAAAAGGTAGTAAATATCTATTAAAAAGATTAAATGGCAGGTAACTTGACCGCGTTCGGGTTGGATTGGCAGGAAAATTGACTCAAAGTGTGGAATAAGTTTTTGTTATTTTTTTAAACAAGATGTTTTGTTGATTGCAGAGTTACTCACATTGACCCATCTAAGTGGACCACCCTATATGCGTGAAGTATGTAATTAAATGTGCAGCACGGTGGCGAAACATGTGATGCCTTGACCAGTCCATATTTATCCTGGTTATTACATCCTTATCGATTATTAACATTTTATTCGATGTTCCGACATAGCCAAGTGGACTAGCTCGTTGAAGTGGTAATGGGCAGGCCATATGAACAGATGGCTTTTGGGGCCGAAAGGTTCCTCTGCACTCCAGAACTCAAATTGTCGATGTGGGGATGAAGACCGCCAAATTAAAATTGGACTGGTTGGGACACGTCTGCTGCATGGGTCCGGATCGCTGGGCCAAAGTTATCACCGATTAGGTTCCATGTGACGGGCACCGGAGCAGAGGCAGACACCTAGGAAAAGATGGCGGGACGATTTGGTCCCTTTCTAGTCAGATTAGCAAGAATTAGCCAAGAGTAGAGACGAGTGGAAGAAGAAAGGAGAGGCTTTTGCCCAGCAGTGGGACACTATAAGCAAATTAAAAAAAGCTATGAACCACGGCAAAGGACCTCGGTTTCACGTGAAAAAAAAAACACATCTCCACCGAACATCTATAAGGGCAGCAGCAGCAGCAAAAATAGTAGAAACTGCCAAAGCAGGAAAATGCAGTGGTCTCGGTGCCGAATATAATTTTGTACCTTTCGGTGTCGAGACCTTTGGTCCGTGGGGCCCTGGCGCTCTGCGTCTCTTCAAAGATTTATCAAAGAGACTCAGAGATATTACAGGAGACCGAAGAGCTGGCAGTTTCCTCGCTCAATGCATCAGTCTTACGATCCAGCGGGGAAATGCTGCCACCATCTTTGGTACCATGCCGCAGGGTCCATTTTTAGATTTATTATTTGTTTTAGTTTATTTATTGTAATCTACCTTTTATATTATCACATCGAAATCAGTCCAACCGTTTGACTGCTACGATGCCACAGACAGACATTCACGTCAAACTTATAACCCCTCTTTTTGTGTCGGGGTAAAAACATATAGGTAGATTTACCCACGGATTTACCTAACGGAACATTATTAGTAGACACGCAGACTCCTACGCAAATAAGTTCATTGGCCAAGTACACGTATTTAAACAGCTCATTAGTTGATAGCACTCTGGTTTTTTTGAGTCGCCATTTTTATTTGAGAAAAAAATTACATTCTCTCGTCACGTTTCTGCGATCACGTGCGGTGAACGAATGTCAAGTGATAAGCGAGTATTCGCGTTACGAGTTTTCGTCCGAGTATACATTGAGGGTTTTGAATGTTGCAGTACATGATAACTGGTTGGGAGCCCCGCAATCTCCAGGGAGGCGATTTTTAACGTTTGATATCATACTATAAAATACTAAACGGGAAAGTTTATTGAAAGGAAACTTTCTTTGTTCTTAAAATGATTTTTCTTTTTTATCATAAAGTTTACGAGTCTACATTACTTCCTTTCATATTATTTACCGTGTTTGTTAGAGAGATTTGAACCTGACGATTCCCTATCGATCTATGCCATAAAAGTATGTAGGTAAGTAGGCTGAGATTTTTTTTGCATTTTTAATAGGTTCAATCCCCGGGTGTGGCAATGTTTGTGTCGTAATGATTTTGTTTACTTATTTTTTTTAATAATGTAATATCTGTTTTTAGTAAAATTTTCAATTTATTTTTATTTATTTTTATTCGACTGGATGGCATTCGAGCAAGTGGGTCTCCTGATGGTAAGAGATCACCACCGCCCATAAACATCTGCTACACCAGGGGTATTGCAGACGCGTTGCCATCCTAGAGGTTTAAGATGGGATACCTCACGTGCCAGTAATTTCACCGGCTGTCTTACTCTCCACGCCGCAACACAACAGTGCAAGCACTGCTGCTTCACGGCAGCAAATCCAATCTTCACCATTTGTTAAAAATTAAACAGATATTTTTGCAACAATAATATTTTTGTCTTTTGTATTTATCAAACGTATAATTTTGTATAGTTACTCACAAAGGTGACACGGGTGGTACTGGAATTAAGAAAATAATGTACTTTATATACCTATTTAATTTGATATGTTCCATGAAATACAATTCCCTTTTTAATAAGCGTATTACCTACTTGATACATAAGTATTGTGTCGTTCGAGTTTCTTTTTAACTAAAAATATATTTGAAATGTCACCCAGTCTCAATCTCTGGCCATAAGTGTTTTATTATGACAAATGCGTTGTTTAGGTTTCATTCAAGCTAAAAATATATCTTTTATTACCTTTTTAACATATTCAATTAAATATAGGAAATGCGAATTCAAACCGGTCTAACGAATACAAAATTACCTACATTGCATTTTATCCTTTTTTAGCCCCCGATGTAAAAAGAGGCGTGTTATAAGTTTGACGCCATCGTCTGTCTGCAGCATCGTAGCTCTCAAAAGGATGGACTGATATCGATGCGGTTTTTTACGTGAAAACGAGTTTCCTTCCGGTGGTTCTTAGCTATGTACCGGGTGTGGCCTGTAATACGAGCAAAAAATTAAAACATAGATCGTCCTCGTCAAACTGAACAACATTAGTTCAGCGACTTAAAAATAATGGAGTCTCTGAATTTTCCTTTTTTCATTCAAATTAAATACTGATTAGTCGTAATGTACCTACGCCATCATAGAACACAACTGACGTCGCCTGTCACGCTACAAACATCAATCATTTTGCTTTACATTGCTTCTTCAAATAAACCTAAAAGTGTAATAAAAATAAAAGAAACTAATTATTTTTAAAAGTCGTTGAACTAATGTTGTTTAGATTGAGGAGAATGATCTATGTTTTAATTATTTGCTTATACCCGGTATATTTAAATCGATTTAGCCGTTTTTAAGATCTTGAACTTTGAAATTACACTGTTGGTGTTTATCCAGCGTTTCTAAGTTGGTTAGGTTATATTCTGGGAAGAAGCATATCTGCTATTGTGTACTTTGTTGTTTTATCCTGTTATTTTTGTTTATAATATGCTAAATAAACATTTTATTTCTTTCTTTTTTTCTATTCTCAGCAGTGGACGCTCTGCTGGAGATGTAATGAGGAGTTTTTATATTGGCAAAAAAATGGCACTAAAAACTATCGTCAGAACTAATAAATTTCGTAGCAGTATGCTCTAAAAACTATGTTAACAAACAAAGGTTCTAATCTGCATAATAGTGCGATTTGAAAGTTAACTCAAGCTTGTGAAACATGTTGGGCGAATGTAGGTAATTGGCCCACTGGGCTGGACTGATTCTGATGAGATCTGATGCTTTAGTGTTCGTGCTACTTGGGAGTGTTTTTACAATGTTTAACTATTATTTACCCGCAGCTTTGCTCGCGGGAACCATTATACTAGTAGCTAGTTACTCGTAGTATATTTTGTGAATCAACTTCTAAATGATAAATGTATACTTATCTCTGTGTGTATGTTTGTATTTTTGGATGTCTGTAACGAATAAACTCAAGTAAGTACCTGTACCTATAAACTCAAGTAAGTACATGTACCTATTTCAAAAATTCTTTCACCTCAATACCCCTGGTGTTGCAGATGTTTATGGGCGGTGGTGATCTCTTACCATCAGGAGACACACATGCTCGTTTGCCAACCAGTCGAATAAAAAAAAAACCTTAGGGATGCCTACAGAAACTGCAATATTAATCCAATGTGTAAATAAAATTGTCATAAAATGTCTTTTATCGCATGTGCTGCGGAAACTTTTTATGATAGAATAAAAAATGTTCTACAACATTGAAAAACTTAATATATTTACAAAAAAATATCTACAAAAAATACCATAAATGTCCAATTATTTGTATGTCAGACCATGTTATCCATGTATTTATCCTTAACCAAATAAATAATTTCGTATTCAAGACTGCTTCGATACCTATAGAATTATTCAAATTGGGCATTCCATTCAAAAGATATCTGCTACAAATTTATAAATGACAATCTGAATAACTTAACCTAACCATCAAACAGTTGGAAAACCCCCGACTTAGTCACTTTAAGCTCAAGCTAATCCATACTAATATTATAAATGCGAAAGTGTGTTTGTGTGTTTGTCCGTCTTTCACGCCGTAACGGAGCGACGGATCGACGTGATTTTTGGCATAGAGATAGTTTATGGGCCCGAGAGTGACATAGGCTACTTTTTACCCCGGAAAAATGCACAGTTCCCGAGGGAACAGCGCGCGATAACCGAATACCACGCGGGCGGAGCCGCGGGCAAAAGCTAGTTTATATTATATTTTTGTATTGTTTTTAATATTTATTGTCTATTAATTCTACATTTCTCCAGTCTGTTATCTCTGCCACCTACATTAGTCTGTTAATATTTATTAATTTCTCAGAAATTGGTTGTCTGGAAGAGATCGCTTTTTAGCGATAAGACCGCCTATTGTCTACCTATTTTTTTATTTTTTTTTTATGTCTCTGTATTGCTTTTGGTGATCAATAAAGAATATTTGTATTGTATTGTATCTCAAAAACAACTGAACCGATTATATCTATACCTGTAATTTTGTATGACAATTCAAAAGGATCTTTCACGAAATGGGTCCCATATTAACGCTCGTGACCGTACCTACTGTATGCTCAGATCTTTTAAACTAAGCGACAGATTGAAATGCGGTGTTCACCATCAGGTAGATAATTATTAACGGAAAGTTTATAATATAAGGTATATGATACATTATACTATCGACGCGTCCCAGTTTCGCACGGGTCTAGTTTTGAGAAATTGAGCTGAAAAATGTGGCTGAAGCGTCCTTTTTTGAAAATCGTGCCCAAGCGAAGCCGAAGGGGGGGGGGGGGGGCTGGCCTGGATCGAATTGGTAGCTTAACATCCTGGGGTGGGCACGGCCAACGACGGTTTTAAGGTGTATTAAATATGATTTTCATGTAAACTTTGTTTTCACGCCCGTAATAACAGACTTTGAAAGCCATACTTAAAAACCTCACGCTACAGTGCGCCATCTAGTGAGACAAAAAACGATAGCCCTCATTACATTCCTAGGCCACCATGGAACCCTGTCAAAGTAAATAATAATATTTGTCTATAACATTCTTTATCGAATGACGTAAAATGTCATTACGACACGGTTCTGTGATGGCCTAAGAATCAAATAGGTTGACTGTACGCTCGAAAAACATAACGCTCCTTCGGGCAGTCGGGTAGAAACAATAGTAATATGTCACAATTTTCACACCCATTCAAACCAATAAGTTTTGGTTTAAGTGGGTGTGAGAAAAAAACAATTGTACGTATTCTAAAATCATAAATATCATTGTTCTTAGCTAAAAATTGGGTGCGTTATTATATTTTATCTGTGATAGTTTGTAGTAGTTTTATCGTTCCAAAGATTAATAAATGAATGTGTGAATGTCGATACTTACTCGTAAAAAAGAAAAGTACCGACTGACTGATTGTTGTGTGAAACCGCTAGGTTTAGATTCATGAAATTTAGACCAGATTTTATGTGCAACTTTAATGAAATCAATGATTTAAATTTTGGAATATTCCTATAGGAATTTTGAAAAATCCTGGATTTTCTATTGAACTACCGGATCTAACAGTTTACGAGTGCGAAGCCACAAGTAAAATCTAGTTTGTAAATAAATAAATGTCGTTTGTATATTATTGTAATCTAAAACTTTTATTTATTTCCAGAACAATACAGGTCTAATTTAAAAAAACCGGCCAAGAGCGTGTCGGACATGCCCAAAATAGGGTTCCGTAGCCATTACGAAAAATTTAAGTAATATTTTTCTAAGGATTTCTTACTCATAAACTACTAATAATTCTCAGTCAAACTTAGCCGTTATAGTTTTCCTTGAAAGTTTAATATACTTACTACGATCCTGATTTTTTTCAAATTTTTCCACTCACCGGTTTAGATTTTAGAGGGGGGGGGGGACGCTCGATTTTTATGAAAATTTGCTTAAAGTTGAATATTTCGCAAATAAATAACTGAATCGAAAAATCGTCTTATCAACCCCCTAATGGTTTTAAAAGACCTATCCAACGATACCCCACACTATAGGGTTGGATGTGAAAGAAAAATCACCCCCACTTTACGTCTATGGGAGGTACCCTAAAAAAAAAATATTTTTGAATTTTTAACTGTACGATTTTGTCGGCATAGTTTATTTATATATTCGTGCAAAATTACAGCTTTCTAGCATTGATAGTCTCTGAGCAAAGCCGCGGACGGACAGACAGACAGACAGAGAAACAGACAGACAGACATGGCGAAACTATAAGGGTTCTGTTTTTGCCATTTTGGCTCCGGAACCCTAAAAATTATAACAAATATAAAAATGGCCCCTGCGGCATGGTACCAAAGATGCTGGCAGCATTTCCCCGCTGGATCGCAAGACTGATGCGTTTGCTTATTGTAATTAAGGCACAGAATTATCTGAATTTGGAGTCCGCAACCCTTTTTATATAATAATAATATTTTTTATTTCAGGTAAAAACCCATAGCAAATTACAAAAAAATACAAAATTACAAAAAAAAACAATTATAAAAAGTAGTACATACTACATACATTATTATTATAACATTCTGCATTCCATAGAATGATCCCTACTTCCCTACTAATATTATAAATGCGAAAGTAACTCTGTCTGTCTGTCTGTCTGTCTGTTACGCTTTCACGTCGAAACCACTGAACCGATTTTGATGAAATTTGGTATATAGATATTTTGAACCCCAAGGATCAACATAGGATACCTTTTATTCCGGTAGAGGGCGCCACCGCGCGATAACCTAGATCCGCGCAGACGAAGTCGCGGGCTTAAGCTAGTATAATATAATTTATTTCTGTCTTTTTAAGCAATCTAATACTGGAGTGTACCTATTGCTTTATTCTCATTGCAAATTGTTTTCACAGTTAACCGGACATATATAGGATTTGGTAATGACTTTTCTTTGATTACAATGACTAGTCTTTATTAATCGTGCAATAGACGTCAAAAGAAACTATAAACACAATTAAATACGTATTAAGTATCAATTAATGTTTACATAAAACATTCCATTTAAGTTAATTATATAAAGATGATATAGACGAAATGCTGTTGCTCTTTTTACCAGATTGCTGTGAAGTTTCTTAACAGTTTTTTTTATAGGCTTGACCTGGACTGGACACGTCTGTCACATGCACAAAGGTGGGCTCACATAGGCACTTGGTGGCTGCTGGAGAACGGCCAGCGACGTCGAGGCAGACCGAGAAGGAGATGGCGGGACGATCATGACATGGTACGCAAAGAACTGGCCTGACATAGCGTCAGAACGGGAGTTGTGGAGGTCAAGAGAGGAGGCCTTTGCCCAGCAGTGGGAGACTAAAAGGCTACTTAAAAAATATATTTTATACTTTTTTGATGTCTCTGTGAAAATGGTAAGGAATGATGGGCAAAAATGTATGTTCCCAATCACCAATATAATTAGAACGTTTGTTATTGATCCCCCTATTTGCTGTTATTGTTATTATGACGACTAGAAGTCAAGGCTGGGAGAAAAACGGTTAAGCGTGAGTCTGATATACGGGAAATAGCATTGCAACGCATGCGGGGCACAGCTAGTGTAGTAATAAACGTTGTGTGTGTGTATATTCGAAGGCTGATAACTGTAACTCTCTTCTCCGGGGTTTTTGAAGTTTGTCCCGGGATTAGAAAATGAAGCTGATGTAACTAGCTTTCACGTGGTATAGCTACATGAGATTTGTATTGGTTATATTGGGTAATTCGCCCATCATTACTTTTTTCGCGGATGCCATTTCGAAACATTATAATACTCTATGTCACGCTGACAGTTTTGACGTCTTAAATGATACTTCATGTGTATAAAACCGTTCAGCCGCTTACGCTACCGAGAATCACAGAAATATACATAAATACCTACATACATACATACGGTCGGATAACCCTCTATCGCGCAGTTGGGAAAAAACGCGGAACGTACGCTAAAGGAAATTCACAGTAAACGTCATAGTGAGCTCGCTAATTATCAAGGAAAATCGTAATGTAATGACTTTTCCTTTGCTAGTTGAAGTATAATTTTGATAGTGTTTTATGCGGCGATTAACCTTAACAGTGAACAGTGATCACAAAATTCTATATTGCTCTCGTGTCTGTCATTTTTTAATGCGCAAGTTGTCTCCACGTGGTTTCTGGAATTTTACTATCAAGTCGAAAAAACTACAATCACCGTACAACGTCCCTCTCAAAGAGAGTTTACCTTGACACCGGCGAAATTGTCCTATTAATTAGGACAGAAAAGCCATATCATAAAAGAAGAAGAAGAAGAAGACTTTTCCTTTGAAATGGTTCATGAATTTAAGTCCTTGACCGTACCTACGCTCACTCGGTCATCCAGTACGCTATGCTCTATACTATACGGATATTACATTACAGCGTGCCGATATTGACGTCATGCTGAATCATCAGAAAGTACCTAGTGAAGGTGAATATAATTTCTTTGAACGAAAGTAAAAAATTTATCCGTAGACGACTTTTTATACGTGAATCACGCGAGCTGCTGTGATTTGCATTCAATCAAGAAGAGTGTGTTTTTTCACCTAAGTATATAACTAGCTAATTATTGTAGATAATATTTTTGGTAAACTATGAAATAGAATAATATTTTATTGTACCAGCTTATAAATTATAATTTAACTGATCGTTCACAATCATATCGTGAAATCCCCACACCTTTTATTGCAGAGTGACCATGCACTTAGTATATAATTTAAAACTTTTTGTTGGTACCATTTAAAAAAAATTGCTCACCTATACTGGTATGATATATATGTATATTATAGGTAGTTTTAACTTACTGAACTCTGTATAAGTGTGTTTATTTCTATAGTGTGACAGTAAAGTTTATCTAATTTTTTTAAGGAGCCTGTATAGTGTCCCACTGCTGGGCAAAAGCCTCCCCTCTTGACCTCCACAACTCTCGTTCTGACGCAATGTCAGGCCAGTCCTTTGCGTACGTGTCCAGATTGTCCCGCCATCTCCTTCTCGGTCTGCCTCGAATATTTGTATTTGTATTTTTTAATATTAACCCGCTGTTTCGTTCACGTGAAGTTGAAAAGAAATTCCGGATTTGTCTAAAATCCCGCGGGATAAAAAGCTGGTTAATTTTTAATTCCTTAACTGGATCAAAACCACGGGATAGGAGCTAGTCGAATGTTGCTAGTTACGTAGGTACTTAATAATTATTTATCACAAAAAATAAGATGAAAATACTGACTACCTACTTATTTAAATCCTACGATGCGTTTGCACGCAAAAATAGAAACAGACCTACTTTCAGGTCTACTGCAATAATTATACATTATAAGTACATCTTTATTTACGCTAATATATTATCTTCTTTAAGCGTAAAAACTTAGAGGGTACTTTTAAAGAATGTAGCAGAAAATCCGCAACCATTGCTTGAAAAAAAAAAGAAACATAGACAACTCACCAATTGAGAAAAATAATCACCTCCTTTTACTTTTGAACTGCAACTCTATTCACACACACTAATTACGACCAGTCAAATTATGAAAAAAAAAAATCTTAGCAATAAGACAAAAATCCACAAATTAATTTCAAAACTTTAATAAGAAACACCGCACGTTTCGTTTGCTGTCAAAATTCCCGCGCAAAATTGAAAGCGGTTTGAAATTGGAACGCTTTTTTTTAATGGCGTTGGATACGCACCGCGGTCGGCTCGGTACTGAGAGTTGGCTACAGAGCTCTCTCTCCGCAGAGCTAAGAAGCCTTGAGACCTGGCAGTTCTTTACTTTGCACTACACCTAGAATTAGCTTGTTGAATATTAGCAATGTAATCATCGTAAAGATCCTTACGGCGACTGTAATTATTGAGTAATTTACGTAATGTTAATGTTTCTAAAAATTCCATTCGTTACTTATAACCTATTCGTTACTCGATGCAATAAACAATTGAAATAAATAATATAACTATTATAAAAATAACATATGGTAATTATTAGGTATATTACAATTTATTATTTGCTTTTTAAAAATTAGGCCATAAGAAAAACATTAAAAATATTTTTCTGATTTATTTAAGAATCATTTATGCGTTGTGTATTTATTTACAGGGCTTCGATTAATTAACAGGACTTTTTTTCATTGTTTTTATTACGTATGTTGAAATAATTATTAAACTATCCTTTCTTCTTTATCCTTACTAATATATAAATTCAAAAGTAACTCTGTATGTATGTTTGTCACTTCTTATATAAAGCTTAAACCGCTGAACAGATTTACGAAATTTAGGACACTACCTGCGGGGAAAAGCCAGTTCCTAATAATAAAGTAAGAAAGACGTCATTGTTATTGCACTTGTCAATATATCTATATGTTTTTTTTTCTTACAATGTTACCGTTAAAGAAAAAACGCACTGAGACCATGATTTTGAATCATGAAAGTCTTGTACCTATCGTAACTAAACAATTGAGAGTTTGGGAGAGTCCGCATGGGAAATACGGCCCGAGTCCTCCCATTCTGAGAGAAGGCCTGTGCCCAGCAGTGGGACGTTATAGGCTGGGATGATAATGATGATGATGATTATTTGAGAGTTTTCACAAAATCTAGTACTTAGTACACTCTTGTAAAGAATATCTTTTAAGAGTTATTTGAGTGTCAAACAAATTATCCACTGGCAGAAAATTCTGTGTAAAATCACGGAAACCATCCGGTTCATTGTGAACAGTATTTACTATGTAGCTCACGTTTCTTATCATTTCCCGGTACCTTAATGTATGCCCCTTGATTAATGATCAGAAGGACATCCCAGGAAAATCCAACGCGTCTGTCATCACTTAGTAGTGTAATCATCATCATCATAATCATCATCATCATTAACTTCATCATCATCATCATCATCAATCATCATCATCATCCCAGCCTATATAACTGCTGGTGAACATTGGGCCATAGTTACGCATTGCGGATTGGAAACTTACACGCACCATTGAATCGCTTTTTGTGCACTCAAATGTTTTTTACCGTAAAGCTCGTGAATTTATGTATACATGAATTTACGTGCTTAAAAATCTGCTTGAGAGGTAGGAAACTAGGCTTAAAGTACGAGTACCTACCTAAATGATCTGTTTTATGTTTAGTAGTGCACAGAATTGGCAAGGGGGCTGAAGTCATTTTTTGAAAATGGAACGTCGCTTTATCTATACGGACATTTTACTACTACATTTTTCACCTATATTTTAATGATTTTCAATATGCGAACTCTTAAGAAACAGAAATGCACGATGAGAAAATGAGTATAAGAAAAATATTACCTTTATGAATGCCTAAAGGGCTTGTTTCCAGATAAATTTATTTTGAAGATATTAAATGTTATCATGCCTAAGCCTAAATAAAATTAAAATTATAAAACAGTATTTAAAAAAAATATAAAGTAGGTACCTATTCGATAAAACTGATAATTTCGCTTTTAGGAAAAAAACTTAAAAACCAAATATTCTGATCCATTTTGCAGAGTAATATAAGTCCAACTTTGTGCTATTTTTTTAATGTAAGTAACAATCTGTATTACCATTTTATACAATAAAGAATTTTACCTACTAATACTACTACTAATAATATAAAAAAGAAATCGTTTATTTCTTATTACGCCATTATTTTACAACAGATGTCTAATAGATTTCTAGCACTATAAAGTTGCGTTCATAGTGACGCCAGCAATAAGCCTTTCTCTATGCTCGGAATGCACCCGTTCGGGATTTAAAAATAGTTCAAATAAGTTTTGAACGCGACCTACTTGCTCGCCGCCTTTATTGTTATTTTGACACTTGATATTTTAATTTACATACTTAATTGTTTTGTTTTTATGCTAATTAACAACGTGAATTAATTTCTTAATTTAAGTTAAGTACCTACATGTTTAAACGTCATACAATGTTCAAAGACCAGACACACGGACACAATGTCTGCTAATGACTTCAATCAACATTACAATACAACATTAGTATTGTGGGATGTTCCACACATCTCCAAAACTCACTCCGCGTTAGAGAAAAAAGTTGCAAAAAACGTTTTTATTGGTCTAAAACAATTTCTTCACCCCCAGTAACGCCTGATCCAATAAACCATTGATATTGACCGGTGGATACAGGTCGGTTGAATCGTCATTGAAATCATTAATAAAATATCGATATGTTATAATATACCCAGCGGCATACGGCACAAATTTTGGCCCACTCCATACAAAATTACCTGTTTTTATATTGTATTCCAATCCAATTTATGGCAGGCGTAAACAAAGACGCCATTAACCCGACCATAGACATTTAGTGATGTGAAAACCTAGAGCCTATTGCAAAATAATTAATCTGTTCAGTAAATCGATTATTTATTAATTGAATAGATCAACGTATTTTTGTCTATTTTATTATTTACAATACTTGACTTAATTTCAAAGACTGTTTATTCAATTATAAAAGCAGTAACTATTTTTTAATTTTAAGGAAAGTAAATAAAAAACGCTTATTATTCATCCGAGCATTAATTTATTTTTAAAATGTCAAATTTTCCACCATCTCTACGCTAGTCTATCGAAGAAAGAGTCTAATAATGATAACTCTGATGTTTCTGATATTTTATGTGCCAAAATAAATGAAAACGGCTCCACAAATATCTGTTCCATAAAGATTATAACCTAACCTAACTAACAAAAAGTTGGAAAACCCCTGATTTTGTCATTTCAAAATTCAGTATATCATAAACGGCTAAACTGATTTTGATGAGGCATGATTTTGATGAAGCATCGCTAGAAAACCGGATTTCAAATTAAAAAAAACCGCATTCAAATTGGTCCACCGGTTTAAGAGCTACGGTGCCACAGACAGACACGCATAGCAGTCAAACTTTTAACACCCCTCTTTTTGCTTCGGGGGTTCAAGTTCAAAGTATCTTTATTCAATGTAGGCTTTACTAAACACTTAATAAATGTCAAAGAATCTAACATTGCTTCGGAAATACCTCTGTTGAGAAGAATCCGGCAAGAAACTCAACAAGGTAGGTACTTACGTGACTTATCAGAACTTGATGAGATGAATAAAACATGTCTAAGAACCATCGCTAGAAAACCTGCGTTCAATTAAAAGAAACCGCATTCAAATCGGTCCACCCGTTTAAGAGCTACGGTGCCACAGACAGCCAGACAAACACACACACACACACACACACACACACACACACACACACACATAGCGGTCAAACTTATACTTCTTTTTGCGTCGGGGGTTAAAAATAAGCATAACTTTCCGATTAATTTAGTACAATTTAGTATCAATCTGAGTTAGCCCTGCCATCTAGTATCATTGTTATGAAACTTCGAGCTAGTCATCAACCCAAGTTGCACGACGGTGTGTGTACTTTGTGACTCGTAGAACTCCGTAAAGACTTTAAGTTTTCCTAACAACCGCTAGATGGCATTAAAAGTAAATGAAAAGGTATCTAATTAAATAGGTCTAACAATTTCAGCTCATTTAGGGGCTGTTTCACCAACCATTGATTAGTGTTAACTGGCGGTTAGGTGTGATGCCGTCTCTATTTGTTTTGTTCGAATAGACGGTCAGGGGATGGTGAAACAGCCCCTTAGACTCCAATCCAAGTGTCTGCCAAGCACCAGCAGATGTTCCTGCACTCCGACTTCTGGCTGGAGGGTGTGGTGTTCCGTCGTTTTAGGGTAGCGACGAAGACGACTTTCAAAAATCCCTAATTAGTTTTTTTTTGTATGTACCTACCTAATTTTTGTGTATTTTATATCAATTAACTAAAATAATTTCTTTGCTCAAACGCGACCTTATAGCTAAGTTTGTGCAAGATATGCGTGTTCATGCAGTTCCACCACCTCGACACTGTAAGAACACACACAAATCACATAAACCCATCTATCACCACCACAGTACACTGACACGTTTCGAACTCTACCAGAGCTCATCTTCAGAGCACAACCACACACCATTCTATTAGATGTTAGACTCATTCTGGGTTTGAGTTTTGTTTTGTATAATTTGAATTTTACAGCGCATTGGTGTTTAACTGTAATGCTGTAATTTTATGTTGATAAATAAATAAATCATAATAAAAAATACATATCTAAATAGAAGTTTAGCTGTAAATTATAGACCGATAAACATACCAGTACTCACTTCCACTAACAAAGTTGTTCTTTTTACTTTAATCGGAGTGGCTCTGATGAGAAGTTTTGCTAATTAATTTGATTCAGGCGTTATTTTGCACAGACAGAGACAACACAACAGAGTTTCATTATCATTAAATAAATATGAAATAAATAAATATTACGGGACAATTTACACCAATTGACCTAGTCCCAAAGTAACTAACTAAGCAACGGATAAATATAATTATATAGATATAGATACATACTTAAATACATATTAAACACCCAAGACCCAATAACAAACATTCGTATTTTTCTTACAAATATCTGCCCCGACACGGGAATCGAACGCGGGACCTCAAGCTTCGTAATTAGGTTCTCTAACCACTAGGCCATCTGGTCGTCATTAGGTACTAAGTACCTACCTATTATATTACGCTAACTTTTTATTACTTTTCATCACACTCGCTCGTCAATGATGTTATTCCATGCCTGTATACTAAAGGACAATGGCCTCAATTGTTCCCGGGGAGTTACGGATTTACGTGTAGTTTTTCTTCTCAAGGGAGTTGTGACTTTAGTTTTAAAAAGTAAGTAGGTAGGGTAGGTACGTCATTTCAGACTAAAGAGTCAAGTCAGTTAACGTTCTATTTACGTCTTTAAAAACTTAGCTGAAACAATGCTAACATGAAACTAAATATGTTGTATTTTTTAAAGTATTAACCTTAGCGGTCCCCCGACACCGACAACGCTTAGATAAAAAAATATTACTAGATACTTTATACTAAATTAACTTAGGCTAATTTTGCGGGAAATCAGCATAGTCCCGCGGGATAGAGATAAACGAATTCTTCGCAGATGAAGTCGCGGGCAACAGCTAGGTAGCGCATAATTATTTTTTAATTTTTAATTGTCTTTTCAAGCAGCGTTTTTTTCAGGCGTTTTTGTTTTTATTTTTACATATGTGCTATTATTTTTATAGAGTGTAGTACTATTGTGCTGGACATCCTGGCTGCAGCATCAGCTCATCTGTTGCCACCATTGCATTGTTTATAGAATCAAATACTGATCAAAACGAACCCAAACACGATATATCTGCTATAGTTTTATTAAGAGTGTACCTACTAGTGTTCTGGATATCCTGGCTGCAGCATCAGGCCGAGAATTCCATAATCTTGCATAGCTATATAGCTGTGCTATATAGCATACATGGGTGTTTCAAATTTTAGGTCCCAAATATGTTTGAAAGTAAAGTAATCCATTATGCGTCTAAGATTCCTACCGCAGCGAACAAAAGAGCTGATGATCTTGAAACGGCTGAACCGATTTTGATAAATCATGTCTAAGATCCATCGCTAGAAAACCAGCTTTCAAATAAAAAAAACCGCATTCAAATCGGTCCACCCGTTTAAGAGCTACGGTGCCACAGACAGACACACATAGCGGTCAAACTTATAACACCCCTCTTTTTCGTCGGGGTTAATAAGAATAAATCCGTCCATCCGTCAAGACATAATGTTTCATGGACACATTTACTTCTTAAGACGTACACAATCGATATCTAAATAGAAATAGTGTAAGTTTTTTTTTTCAAAACAACCGGGTTCGATTCCCGAGCTGAGTACAGGTTTTTTTTAAATGCATGAATGCAGTTTTTCTTGTTACTAAAATAGATGTCATGGTTCCTAAGAAGAAATTTTTTGTTAGTGTTATTTACTGGGCCCGATTGCATAACAAAGTACAAGCTAATATTATTAGCGATTTTGTATTGAAATTCACTAATACTATTAGCTTGTACTTTATTATTCAATTGGGCCCTGGTATAGTATAATGACCATTGTTAATCTAATGTAATTACCTGTACTTAAACACTGTTGATATATCAATAAATAAATAAATAAATAAAGCGTGATACGTACCATCAGCCAAATAAGTGATCTATCAATTTTTAAACAAGTTCCTATCAAATGAATACCTATGTCACTTAAAGTCGAACTTTCAAGTTGACAGACGTCTATTGGCATTTTTGCTTTATGACATGCAAACTATTATCAAGTTTAGGGCGGTAGACCACATTTTGTTTTGTTTGCCACTTGAATAATTATTTTTTTACATTTTAACTTCTGTTTGAATGCCAGGGGAATCACCTGTTCATACAAAAGGCACAGCTCTGTTTGCTATGCAAATACGCCCGTCGCCATGTGTGAGGCCCTCTCATACTTTTTTATAAGAAAAACAAAGACGTCAGATAATTATATAGCTTAAGTATACATACAGAAAAACATGTTTTATCATTGGTCTGTTAGGGGTCTATTTTTTTTTTCAATACTGGTATAAAAATAAGGAAAATACTGTAGGTGTTCAGTCGTATACACGTAGTGATACAAAATGGGTCTTTTGTTCATATTCGTTGTGATGTTCGGTGCTTGCAGCGTGTCAGCATCTGGTAAGTGATAGGTTTTATTTCTTTGATATAGCTTTTGGAGCTGTAATAATGAACTTTTTGGACTTTTCTGGCTTTTTTATGGCCTCAGGCTGCTTTGGATCAGGAGAAATGGAGAACATGGGGGAAGGCCTTTGCCTAGCAGTGGGACATCAATCCAGGCTAGATAAATAATATATATATATTATATCGTGTAAAGGGATATATATTTACTCAGAATGCTCAAAGACGTAATCGTAATCGTCTTAGTTGTCCCGAATGGGACTAGTGGGATAGACGGACTCTGGTTGAGTTTGAAACGCGTCAGTGTAGTGTGGTGCTGGTGATAGTTGGGTTTTGTGATGCGTGGTGGTGGAGGGGCATAAGGTCACGGGTGAGCCAGTAATTGTATAATCATTGATATGGAGGTACGCAAAGTAACGCCTGATTCAAATAATTACTCACATACTCGTAATAATCCCACTTGCCACTATCAAAACTATTCGTTCTTTCAGACACAGACCTGAAATGCACCAACCCTCACGAAGTCCCCGACTGCCTGTTCGCCTGTCCTCCCCAGAGAACTTGCAGGAATTACAAGTATGCACTGCCTTGCATTCCGCCATCTGAGCCTTGCAAGCCACAATGCGTGTGCGAGGATGGCTACGCCAGAAACCTTGACGGAATCTGCATAACGATCGCTCAGTGTGGTAAGCGAGTATACCTCCCAATACGGTATTTGACAACTCCTGACTTGGCCATATCTTATTATTATTATGAAAATATAGATGTACTCGTACAGACAGTGTTTAGCGAAGAGAAACTTAAATCGGTTGAAAATTGGATTTATTGTGATTTTTTGAAAAATCTATACTTACACCTGTCTCTTTCTCAAACGCTTTTCTCTATGCAGCAAGTAGTGCTACTGACGTGTGACGTCACATGCCAGTATGTCTTTCTCTGTCTATTCTTGAATTTCAAACCTTTTTAACTTTGTTATTTGTAAAGGTAGCTTAATAATTGTTTCTCTATTCGATAACAGGCATTGTGTAGTTTTAATTTATAAAACATAATAATATACAAAATAGTCTAATACCGTATTTAGACATGTCGCTGTGGGCTAGATCGTGACCAGTAGCAGCGTTTTGACTGACTGACTATCAATAGAGAACCCGTCTGTTGGATTTTTGCACTGAATTTGTTACGAGTACATCTTTTAGCGCTATGTCTCGTCCTGGGTGATCAGTGTATTGTACAGTAGGTATACTTATATGTGCAGTACAACATAATAAAACAAATGTCACGGAATCAACCACCAATTGACCCAATCTCAATGTAAGCACAGCTTGTGTTGTGAACATTCGTATTCTTTAACCCTCGACGCAAAAAGAGGGGTGTTATAAGATTGACCGCTAGGTGTGTCTGTCTGTGGCACCCTAGCTCTTAAATGGGTAGACCGATTTGAATGCGGTTTTTTTTATTAAAAATCATGTTTTCTAGCAATAGTTCTTAGACATGTTTCAACAAAATCGGTTCACCCGGTTTTGAGATATTGGACTTTGAAGTGAAAAAGTCGGGGGTTTCCAACTTTTTGTTGGTTAGGTTAGGTTATCATATAATGGCTGCTGCACAGCAGATGCGAGTGCGTGACGTGACATGCACACGCACCGTTGCAATGTATGACACTGTATAGAAAGATGCCAGACCAGATGCTTGGCGTGCGTACTGGCATCTTTTTATACAGTTTCTATATTAGAACTGGTGCGTGTGCTGTGCAGCGGCCTTAAAAGGTAAGAGTCCACTGAATCGCTTCGTACGCTTCGGACGTATCGCATCAAACGGATTGTATTATACCTTGTATAGAGTCATACAAGTGCGTCCACTGATCCGCATTGTACGGATCGCACATTTCTATACATCATCATCATCATCATCATGTCAGCCGAAAGACGTCCACTGCTGGACATAGGCCTCCCCCAAGGCTCTCCACTCAGACCGGTCTTGTGCTTTCCGCATCCACCGCGATCCCGCGATCTTAACCAGGTCGTCGCTCCATCTTGTTGGAGGCCTACCGACAGCTCGTCTCCCGGTCCGCGAACGCCATTCGAGAACCTTTCCATTTCTATACAATTGCAACAAATCCGATACGTCCGAAGCGTACGATGCGGATCAGTGGACTCACCTAAGGGTAGACTTCCGAGTAGAGCGGCTCCGGCGTCACTAACGCAGCGACAGTAACGCGGCGATAGAGCGATAGTATTATGCAGTATGAACTAACGTTCGAACGCAGCGTCGCTGTCGTCGGCGACAGTACCTACTATCGCTCTATTGCCGCGTTACTGTCGCTGCGTTAGTGACGCCGGAGCCGCTCTACTCGGAAGTCTACCTTATCTGCTCTGACCGGGGATTGAACCCGGGACCTCAATCTTTGTAGTCGGGTTCTCTAATCACTCGGCATAGTGTGGATGTCGTTCTGCAGTACATTTACGGTAGGTACTGACGAATTCTTAGCCCTAGCAACTGGCGCAGATACGTTTGAACGATGATCCTAAACGATATCCGTATTGCTTCCTTGGAAAATATCTCTTGAATAATGTATTTCTATCATATTTTGTCGGATAAGTTAGTATTTATCTTGTATCTCAATTAGCTCCTGTAAACTTCAGTAAGCTGGTTGAGAAAGCGAGATAAATATGAACTTTTGTGACAAAATACGATGACAAAAATTATGCACTATATGTGTAGGAATTATTTGAAGTGTCCCGATCTTGTTAAAAATATCAAAAACCGTAATAACAAAATTGAATAACAAAGTAACAGTTCAAAATGTCAAACAATACGAAACACTCGATACAAATATGCATTTAAGGACCTTCGCTCTTGTACTAATTGACAGATGATGCGAGTCAAACGATTTGACAAGATTGTGTAATCGATTCGGTCGATAAGCAAAGTCAAGCTCTATTGAAATAGAGTTCCGGTTTACGCGATGAAAGTTGACGAGATTAAATTTTATCTTTTTGGTTTCAAAACATAATAATATATTTTTAAGTGATTTTTGTTTATTATTACGAAATATTCTAAGTATAGCTTAAGCTATTGTTTTATAAATTATTGGCCTGAAACGTTCATGGCGTGGAATGGAAAAAACGCAAGTGTCACTGTACCCACCCTATCCGAAAAGTACTAAGTACTAGTAATAGGTTTAATTGTTATGTCATGTATCATCTTGTGTTTGTCTAACTTGGTTTAGTTTTAAGTAACTGTGGGCCCACTGAAAATCAGCGTCGTGGCACCGCGTGCCATGACACATGCTGAGGGGTGTCCTTTTTTTGTATCAGCTACATATGTATATGTTTATTGCTTTGTTTAGCTGTATTATTGTACTCGTAGTTGTTCAAAAATAAATATTTTCTATTCTATTCTAATTGAATACAATAGCTTTGTTCGAAACGTTGGCTGTTAACGAGATCGGGACAGCTCAAATAATTATTACTATACCTGTGTGCCCTATACTGCTTACACCGACGACGTGTGTTGGTGTTCAATATAGATTTATTGTATGTACTTTATATATTTGTATTTTACTATTAAACACCCTGGCCATTTTATGATATGTGTGAATATTTTAATTCTATTTTGAATATTGGTCTATTATTCTTTGTCTGCTGTCATCTACAATCAGTTCTGTCGTGTGTCGCTTATTTACTGTTAACAATATAATCGTTTTATACCCTGCTACTCTTGTTTCCTTTCATTGTATTGTAACCCTGTATCAAAATCTTTGCTATTACAGAGCAATGTTATGGCTACACCCAGCACTTCACATGCAACGGTCCGTACGACGAGCATTGCCAAGGCTCATGCGTCTGCGACGATGGCTACGTACGGGATGCGAACAACACCTGTGTGTCCACTAGCCCTCCACCGGTCATCGCCAGTCCCCCACCACCCCCCACCGGACCAGCAAATCCCCCTACAAGGCCTGTGAACCCACCAACCTCGTCTGGACCTGAATTATATTGTCCAGGAGCTGAGGGCATTATGGCCGATTCAGCCGAACCTCCAACGGCCGAGCAAACCAAACCAACTGGTGAAACTGCTTTAACTAATCCTACCGGCCAAACATTGCCAACTGAGCAAATCAAATCAACCGATTAAACCAATAATCCAATGAGGGCTATCGTTTGTTGTGTCACTAGATGGCGCACTGTTGCGTGAGGTTTTTAAGTATGGCTTTCAAAGTCTGTTATTACGGGCGTAAAGACAAAGTTTAGATTAAAATCATATTTAATACACCTTAAAACCGTACCATAAAAATATCGAGCATGCCACAGTGTTGCATAGTCCCCGTTTTGTTCGGAAAAAAGGGAGGAAAAAGGTTTCCGAAAGACAAAACTGTCTCGAAACACAGACATTCATTGCCCCGGAACGCATATTTGCCATAATTAATTTGAGATATTGCAAAATATTCTCAAAATTATTCTAATTATAAATAAACCCGCGTAGCTCACTCAAAAACTATGAGATTTGACATTTCGGATACCTCACGCTACACTAGCGCCTCTAGTGGCGAATTCATACGCGATAGCCCTCATTAGGGCTAACTTGACATGCGAAATATCGATAGATGGCGTTAGTATAGTATGATCCGTTTGACGTTACGTTCTTGCTTGCAATTTAGAGCGGGTTCTGGAGGGAGCTGTGTATGCAAAATAGAGGACCGCATTCTGTGAATAGTTTTGAACTCAGAAAAGCTTGCAAATTATGATTGTCTGATTTATCACGAGGTCCGGTGGTCCATTGTGGCCCCTAAGACATCATGTAAATGGACTGAAAAAATGCTTTGAAACCATTTTAATAATTATTTTCCTGTCAATATCCCATTTTTGCAGCTAAAATATCAAGCTCGGTCAGAAAGAAACTGGTGAAAGTCTACATCTGGATTATAGCTCTCTACGGCTGCGAAACGTGGACCGTGACCGAAAGAGACAGAGAGAGATTGGAAGCGTTCAAAATGTGGTGTTGGAGGAAGATAGAAAAGATCAGCTGGACAGAAAATAAAAGTAATGAGGAAGTTTTAAATATGGCGAAAAAAGATCTTTGTTGAAAATAATTGTGATCTGTAGGAGAGGGAAGATGTTAGGCCATTTTTTACCGTAAGAAATGACCTAACATCTTACGGCACGATAATTACATTAAGACTGTAATAGAAGGAAAGATAGAAGGGAAAAGGAAAAGGGGAAGACCGAGAAGGACATACCTATATGGAGCAAATAAAAGAAAAAAAAATGTTTCATTATATAAAGAAGTGAAGGAAAGAGCGGAATGTAGAATAAGCTGGAAATTACTCCACCGACAAGAGCCTAGCTCTTAAATATATGATGATAGTGATCCCATTTTTACAAGCTTCCATTTAACTTGCAATGTATGTTATGTATGTCTGTATGTACAAATGTGCGGGTCAAATCTTGTAAGTTGAATTTGACTTACTTCCAGTAGCCGGATTGACTTGAAATTTGGCATACTTATGTAAATCTGATGACAATACAATAATCGGATAGTGACATCCTGGTAGTCCAACTAGGATCGTCTCAGAAGGACGGAACTTTTCAATGATTAATGGCATCGATTTGAAATTTGGTACGGAAATGTACTTTAGATGACGATAAAAGTATAATCAACAAAAAGTACAGTCAGCAAAAAGCTTGTATTTTTTTGAATGAAGTACTTTTTTCTTATTATTAAGAATAAAAGTCATCAACTGACTCGGTATACCTATGTATAAAACCTTGTTTTTTTTTATTAGTTATTAAAATGTTTCAAAAGACTTTTTCTCTACTCTGTTTACATGATGTTTTAAGGGATGGGGTATAAAAAAATGGACCATCCTGGCAACATTCAGAATCATAATTTGCAAGCTTTTCTGAGTTCAAAACTGTTTACAGAATGCGGTCCTCTAATTTTGCGTACGCAACTTCCCTTGGCGCCTGACGTCAAACGGACCTCACGATACTACTAACGCCATCTAGCGACATTTCGCCTAACAAATCAGCTGATCAATACAGTCGACCGAACGAATCCAACTGCAATAACCTAACCAACAAAAAGTTGGAAAACCCCCGACTGTCACTTTAAAGTTCAATATCTCAAAAACGGCTGAACCGATTTTGATTAAACACGTCTAAGAACAATCGCTAGAAAACTTGACTTCAAATAAAATACCGCATTCGAATCGGTTCACCCGCTTAAGAGCTACGGTGCCACAGACAGACACACAGACACACAATACATAGCGGTCAAACTTATTAATATGACACTCCTCTTTTTGCGTCGGGTGCTAAAAAAACCGGCCAAGAGCGTGTCGGACACACCCGAAATAGGGTTCCATAGCCATTACGAAAAAATTAAGCAATATTTTTCTAAGGATCTCGTATTTTGCACAATATTCCAAGTTAAGGTATATTTTGTACCTTAGGCTGCGGTTGTATTTCGGGCGTGTCCGACACGCTCTTGGCCGGTTTTACTATTTTAGACCCAGAATCTTAAAGAAAAATTGCGAACAATACTACTCAGAATTTTATCATCATTATCCTATGACGTAAAAGATCAATTCTATTATGACGACCTTAAGCATAACCACTTCTACATTCATTATAAAAACTCCAGTACACACTTGTAGGAAGAAGTGTTCAAGTACGTTACATTGCGGCTTTGAAACAGCAGAAACTATAATTTTTATAACTTGTTTGTTCTACAGTCCTGCAATGGAATTCTACTTGCACAATTTCAGTTCAATGTATAAAGGCTTTTAAACCGAGTTTGCACAATGTGATCAAAATATTTTAGAGTAGCTTTAGATTGCGCGGCTTGCCAAGAAGTCACGATAGAAGGCCATTCAGGACCAGCAATGTATTGCTACTCAAATTAAAGTACGCTTAGGTAATGGTTGTGGTATTGGGAAATTGGAAGGCAAGCAAGATCAGCGCGTGCGCCTCAAGTTCAGTGTTAACGAATCGCACGCCGCTGCTGGTCGCGCGGTTATTTTGAAATTCGAGCTGTGATTTTTTTTCCTGTGTTGTGTGTGTGTTTTGTTTTCTGATTGGAAATTTTTTGAGTTCACAACGTTGGCAAGTTTTTGTAAGTTCTAGTTTTTTATTTTTTTCATTTGCAATATCGTTGAAAAGAAATAAAATGGGTTTATTTTTAAATATATAGCTTTTTTTTGGTATTTTTAGTTACATAGGATTTAAGCTTTAAATGAACCTAACCTAACCAAAATAATAGATGATTATAAAAATCACTGAAATAAAATGTATTATTTATTTTTATTAAAAAACAGGCGCAACACATTGTTCGTTATTTGGTTTACCTATTGTTGTATAAAAATTTGGTGCATGTATAATAATGTTACAGAATTTAATAATCGCGGCCTTTGCATGCAAATTAAGTTTATTACAATCATAATCGCGATGAAATAGTGGCCGTCGTAACAATGCACAAAACTATTAGAAATAAAAGTTACGTATGAGTTTTCAAGTTGCATAATTTGGCATCTTAAACTTAACATACTTATTTATTGACAAACTACTTACTACTTTTGCCCGCGGCTTCGCTCGCGTGGAATTCGGTTATCGCGCGCTGTTCCCTCGGGAGCTGTGCATTTTTCCGGGATAAAACGTAGCCTATGTCACGCTCGGGCCCATAAACTATCTCTATGCCAAAAAGACGGACAAAGATACAAACACACACTTTCGCATTTATAATATTAGTATGGATTGTTGCGACTTTGGTATTGATATGCCTCGATATAGTTAAACAACGTTTCAAATGTATAATTTTCAAAGTTAAGTTATAGTTTATTCATTAGTAGCTGTTACCCGCGACTTCTTCTGCGAATAATTCGTTTATCGCCTGGGCGCCCTTAGGAAATACTAATTTTTTGCAGGATAAAAAAATATCCTATGATTTTTCCTGGACTTTCAAAATTATGTTTGCAAAATTTAAAGTCAATCGGTTCGGTACTTTAGGCGTAAAACCAGAACAAACAAACACACTTTCGTGTTAAAAATATTAGTAAAGATACTAGATTCAAATTCATTATAATCCATACCTATATTCTTTTGTTGGTGAATATTAATTGTTAAAATTTCGTTAGTGTTACAATAACAAAGTAGACGCTCAATTAACTTTTGTTAATTATGCTGAGGTACTTAGCATCACATTATTCAAACTTGACCTAGCAATATCGAGCTAATCATAACGCTACCGGACAATGAGCATTATTGTGGGTAGGTTGATATTATATTGTATCTAGACTCCAATTCAATAGAATCTGACAATCCTGTAGACACTTCCAGCCTACTAATATAAACACCGGGCTGCCTAAGGCTTTGTGATGTGACTATTATTCTTTTTTGATTCCTTTTAGATGATAATTGCAACAACAGGGACATATATAATCAAGTGTGCCCACGATAGGGTGTCTTAAATATGTAGAAAATTGACAGATTCTATTGAATTGTACTTTACATCTGTTTCTCATTGTACTCAGTTATTTTTATGTTTTTCGTACAATGCAGAGTTATACAATGATATATAATTATTGCAAGATGAATATCGTAAGTAATAAGCATAATATAATTGGAAGAGACAACTTTTACTCGGCATTATTTAAGCTGTCCGAAAGTCACTCGAATAATTTTATTTTAGACTTTACACGAATTATCATTTTGAATAATAATACACTTGACAATAACTGTCATCTCGCCTAAGGCTGGAAACATTGCTCGACCGACGGTACGTCCTGACCGTACGTCCTGACCGTCAGCGCTGACCGTCGGTTTCGAAAATTCATTCAGTGCTACGCTGACGGTGATTTGCAATGAATGTGTACAGTTCACAGGACGGTCGCTCCGTCAGCGAAGCACTGAACGCATCCATACAATCTCATAGCTCGTCGGGCGACCGACGTACGCGCGACCGACGGCTCGACCGACCGTACGCGCACACCAAATCACGCACGTACCGTCAGCGTAGCTATGTGCGCATTCATAGACTTGCATAGATATTGCTACGCTGAGCACTGTTTCCAGTCTATCACTCGCTTTGGAAAATTATAAATTGGTTTGTTCTTTCCCCGACATTGGACTTTCATTTGTATTTTTTATTGGGTAAGCATTATGAGTATGACAAAAGTTGAAATGCAAAACATAATCATCGGAATAAATATTCCAGATTAAGAATTCCTTTTCTTCTTCTTCTTTGTCGGATACTCTTGGCAGATCAGTCGTGGTCGCGTAACATGTCGAACAATTCTACGCCAGTTCTCCCTGGCTGTCTGGCTGGCTGTGTGGACGTTCTCCCATGCGCTGGACTGATCAGATAAAAGCCTTATCCTTGAGAATTCCGTTTACATTATTTATAATTCCAATCTTATTACCACACAAATAAGCAATGTAAATAACATTGTCTAAATAAAAAACAAAAGACAGTCGACTAATATGCGACAATAGGTACCTACCTGGAAAAAGAAATGTTTATTTACTTCTTTTATTTACTAAACTCGTAAGCTTTGACTAACTATTGAACTATTCATCTCCAACCTATAGGTAGAAATATCTATATTAAATCAAAGCATTTATTTATTTATCCATAGGTACAGTCAGCAACAAAAATATGAATACAGCCTGTGCAAAAAATATGTATACACGGCCTTAATGTTCAGGCAAGTTCTGTGTAAGTACATATTTTTGGCACTTCAAACGTGTGTATATTTTGTTGCTGACTGTACGTCAATGGTATAAAAAGACGTAGCCTATAGTGACCTATGTCGTCTCGAGCCGAGGGTCGTGGGTTCGAGACCGGCCTCTCTCCTCTGAAGTATTTCAGAATTTCTGTACGAAATTACATTTGAAATTTACTTGCAATGAGTTTTACGACGGTGGAAAACATCGTGATAAAACCTGTATACACTGTGTGTGTGAAGCTCCTAATCCGCACTGGGCTCATGTGGGAACTACGGTCCAAGCCCTGTCATTAATTAAGCCCAAGATGACATTAATTGTAGGTATCTGCTTGTTTATTTATATGCGCTGGATTGCATCGTAATTTCAATTTAAAAACATTACTTTATGTGCGAAGCCCTTAACTATAGCCCACGCATTGTATGTATTCGCAACTCATCAATTTTATTTATCTTGTACATAATATAGCCCTCTATAAACTGTAGGTACCTATTGTAAAAGGTTCTAGACTTTTTACGTGTATCAATTTCGTTGCGAAATTTAAAATAAACGCAATATCGGCAGGTTAATTGAATAAACTACGAAACTGTATTTCATTGGAAAGCAATGAAAACTTTAATTAAAACTTCAAACGCTATTCCTAAGTTTTGTATCGATATTAATGAAATAAGAAATGCAATTAACAACACTTATAAATCAAGCGAATGTTTAAAGTATTCAATTCGTTTTTACCACCATCAGCCAAATAAGTGGTCTATCAATTTTTAAACAAGTTCCTATCAAATGAATATGTCGCAAAAGTTGAACTTTCAAGTTGACAGACGTCTATTGCCTTATTATCAACTTTAGAATGGCACACCACATAATATTTGGCTGATGGTACCTTTGGGTGGTGTCTATGAGCTTCGATGACTACTAACCATCAAATGGATGTAATGCTCTTTGCTTCGCTCCCGTCTTAGCCTTCTGAACCTAACCATCTCTCAGTCGCTTCTGCTCAGAATCGTCTTGCTCGCTCACTTCGCTTGCTAGCACAAATCAAATGGTTTTCTGCGTTACAGCAGGTCGTATTATGCGACAAAAATAACTGGCTCGGTAAAGGCGATGGTTATCTGCAATGTAGCCATTTTGGGATTATTGCACTAAAGTCAAATATAAAACAGTAGGTACCTATATTTGTCATTAGCGAAATAATTGCAGATCCGACTCTGTTAACAGGGACCGTCAAAAGTATGTCGCATGATATTTCTTAAATGCAATACCTGTAGGTAGTACCTATACCGTCTAATCATTATTCTAAGGGGCTGTTTCACCATCCATTGATTATCGTTAACCGACGGTTAAATGTGTTGCCGTCTCCGTCTATTCGAACAAAACAAATAGAGACGGCATCATACCTAACCGCCAGTTAACACTAATCAATGAATGGATTTTATCAATCAATAAATTAAATAACCGAATATTGAGAATTTTAAATAATTTGTTACTATGATTAAGAATGTTATTATTTAAAGTTGATGTTCGGTAAAAATGTGAAATCCGTTTTTATGCTAAATGAATATTATGATTTTTGAACATAAAATGAAATTATGCTAAAAGTTTGTATGACGATTGAACCGCATCCTAAATAACCTAATCAACAAAAAATTGGAAAACCCCCGCCCGACTTTGTCACTTCACAGTTCAATATATCAAAAACAGCTAAACCTATTTTGATGGAATATGTCTAAAAAACATAGCTAGAAACCCTTGCTTTCAAACAAAAAAAAACCGCATTCAAATCGGTCCACCCGTTTAAGAGCTACGGTGCCACAGACAGACACACAATCTTTTTGCGTCGGAGGCTAATAAAAAGTATAAGCTATACTTTTTATGCTGATATGATTTTCACTCAGGGTGTCTAAGTATAGAGACACGGGTGTTCTGCATACAATGTACCTAAATAAAGAGCACGATGTAATTTTTAGGACTCAAGGGAATTAAGTACCTAAAATCTTGATGATTGTAAAATCTAAGTCTAAAACTAGTGAGTATAATCTGAATCTAAATTATACCGACAAACTTGTACTCATTCATAAAACATTCACTCACTTAGCGCTTGCTTTATGCATTCACTAGATCTCTGGAGAATTAGGTTTCATCAAATAGGCATCAGTACAACTATAAGTAGTAAATTATACTAGGGCGGGTCAACGTTTTATATAATTTTTAACTCCCGACGCAAAACGAGGGGTGTTATAAGTTTGACCGCTATGTGTGTCTGTGTGTCTGTCTGTGGCACCGTAGCTCTTGATTGGATGAACCGATATGAATGCGGTTTTTTTATTTGAAAGCAGATTTTCTAGCGATGGTTCTTAGATATGTTTCATCAAAATCGATTCAGCCGTTTTTGAGATATTGAACTTTGAAGTGACAAAGTCGGGGTTTGACAAATTTTTGCTGGTTAGGTTATAGGTTATTGAGAATAGGCGTACCTATCGAGTACGCCCAGCGGCCTTAGGGGCCTCGCTCTTGCAGGGGCCTCGCGCAATAACCCATGCAAATTTAAAGAAATATTAAAACAATTAATTATATTTTCGCATCACATACTTTTCACGAAGGACAAAGGGCCTCGCAAAGATCTGCCGCCCGGAGTCTCGCAGTTGAGTACGCCTATCTAAATCACAGTTTAGACTTGCAAGAAAAATCATACAAGTTGCATTACATTGCGGCGCTCAATTGGCCACTACAAACTCGTTGGCTTTACGGCCTCGTGTAATGCAACTTGCACTATTTTTCTTGCAAGTCTAAACTCAACTTGAAGCTTTATTGCACACCTACACATAGCAAGCAGTACAGAAAAAAAACGCCTGAAAAAAAAATGCCGACAAAATAACGCCGCCAAAAAGGACAACTAAAAAGTAAAAAATAATTATGCACTACCTAGCTATTGCCCGCGACTTCATCTGCGAAGAATTCGTTAATCCCTATCCCGCGGGGACTATTAATTAGCCCAAGTTAATTTAGTGTACCTAAGTACCTAGTAATATTTTTTTTATCTAAGCGTCGTCGGTGTCGGGGGACCGCTAAGGGTACTTTTTAAAGTAGTTACATGAAATTTGGTACGTAAATAGATGGGCGTCTGGAATAACACATAGGCTACTTTTTATCCCGATATTCCCACGGGATAGGGATGAAATCTGGAAATAATAACCACTGGGTTTAGAATCATGACATTTGGTATATAGGTAGCTGGACATCTGGAATAACACATACTCAAACTCAAAGTCTTTATTGCTACTTTTTATTCCAATATTCCCACGGGATAGGGATAAAATCTTGAACTTCAACCGCTGGGTTTAGAGTAATTAAATTTTGGTCAGTTGTTCTTAACACAACCTCAATGAAGACTACGATATAAATTTTGGTAATTCCCAGGGGAATTTTATAAAACCCCGGAATTTAAATTGTACCAGATTGAATAGTTTACGCGTGCGAAGCCGCAGGTAAACTCTAGTTTTAGATATTTATCCTATCACAGGCAGTGCCGTCTTTAGCACTTCCAGCGTCTTGGGCGAGATTTCCACGGCGCCCCCAAGTTTTGGGAATTTTCTAGAAGGTACAGGCTTCAGGCGTCCCTAAGTCCAGCCCTGGGCGGTCGCCCCACCGCGCCCTACCCTAACGCACCCCTACTACCCTACTGAATTCACAGGCGTGGTGACATAGTGGTTTGACATAATGACTTCTCAAGCAGAAGGTCGTGGGTTCGAGTACCTTTGAGTGTTTTGGGATTTCTGCAAGAAATCACATTTGAAATTTACCATCAACTTTACGATGAAGGAACACAATGGGAATGAAATTTGCACACATCTGCGAAGATATACAATATATCTGAAGGTCCCATACCACAGGGCCCGGGAGAAAACTACCGCTCAATCTATCATAATTATGAGAGGCCTGCCCAGCATTCGGACATAATACAGACCGAGATGTCGTTGATGATGACAACAAGGATCTTGACTTACAATACAATATTTTTTATGTCTTAAGTGTTGAGTGATGTCAACCGTACTTGTCGTGGTAAAGTCAGCAGACCTTAGACCTGAGCCTTGTAACGTAATTACAGTTTTATGCTAATATTAGTCACAGTCGCCTTGATCTCGCAGGTGACGACTTTTGTGTTGACGCAAAATGAACTACCTGACTAAGTGCTCATCCACTGAGCGAGCCGCGTGGCGAGGCAAGCACATGAGGCATGATATTTACCCCCGACGCAAAAAGAGGGGTGTCATAAGTTTGACATATGTATGTCTGTCTGTCTGTGGCACCGTAGTTCTTAAACGGGTGGACCGATTTGAGGATTATACGAGTTTATGCCATTATTGTTTCTTCCTATTCGCGATTCTGCACAAAATAAATTCCACACAGCTGAATTTGATCACATATTATGCGTAATGCTTAACAGTCATTATTTCTACGCAATCTTGTTTCTTCCTATTCGCGATTCTGCACAATATGAATTCCACACAACTGAATTTAATCACATGCGTTATACTTCACGATACTATCTTAATCTCTATCTTTATCTTTTATTCTATCTATCTTCTATACTATCTTGTTTCTTCCTAGTCATGTTTAGAAATTTTAAAAAAGCAGTGCCCTTAGTGTAAGTTTTCGGTTACAAAATACGTCTCGATCGCGTTCGCGTTAAAATCTCAATTTACATGAAAACACGAACAGCGCCTCTAGCGGAACGTTTGCGATGTTCGTGTTTCCATACAAATTGAGATTTTAACGCAAACGCGATCGAGACGTATTTTGTAACCGAAAACATACACTAAGGGCACAGACTGCGTGACGCTTTTCCCGCGGTAAAAATGATCATGGTCGCGAGCTTTAAGTTATGTGAACGGAACACCTTGAGACGAAGCTTCGCGAAGGCAGCAGCAGCCTAAAAAAAAATAATAATAATAAATAGGGTCGAATGAAATAAAAAAAAAAATTTTTTTCTCCGCCCCAATTTCGACCGGGTTCGATTCCCGGTTATGTATGAGATTTAAAAAAAAATACAGTATCGTGTGGAATTTATATTGTGCAGAACCGCGAATAGGAAGAAACAAGATTGCGTAGAAATAATGACTGTGAATCATTACGCATGTGATCAAATTCAGCTGTGTGGAATTTATTTTGTGCAGAATCGCGAATAGGAAGAAACAATGATGGCATAAACCTCGTATAATCCCGATTTGAATGCAGTTTTTTTATTTGACAGCAGGTTTTCTAGCAATTGTTCTTAGATGTTTCATCAAAATTAGTTCAGCCGTTTTTGAGATATTGAACTTTGAAGTGACAAAATCGGGGGTTTTCAAATACTCGTAGGGCTCAAAATCGCACCGAAAACCAAAACCAAACTCAGTGGAGACCCCGCTTTAGCTTTTTATGCTCTAGTGCAAACGTAAAATCTTCTTCTAAAACCAAGGCAATCAGGCCACAAACAAAAAAGTTTCAATGTATTTATTCATTGATTTTTAATTTGTATAAATGTCCGTGTCGTCACGCCGTGTTAAAATTAAAGAATCGCACGGCGAGATGTCATGTGGAAATTTAACTAGTTATATCGTCATCATTTTTAGGGTTCCGTAGCCAAAATGGCAAAAACGGAATGCTTATAGTTTCGCCATGTCTGTTTGTCTGTCTGTCTGTCCATCTGCGGCTTTGCTCAGGGACTATCAATGCTAGAAAGCTGTTATTTTGCACGAATATATATGTAAACTACATTTCATTAAAATCGAGCGTCCCCCCTCTCTAAAATCTAAACCGGTGGGTGAAAAAATTTGAAAAAATTCAGGATGGTAGTAAGTATATCAAACTTACAAGGAAAACTATAACGGTTAAGTTTTCTTGAGAATTATTAGTAGTTCAAGTGTAAATAGCAGCCGCTCTGCCTTAGGTATAAAATATAAATAAACTAGGAATATTCCGTACAAAATACGAAATCCTTAGAAAAATATTACTTAATTTTTTCGTAATGGTTATGGAACCCTATTTCGGGCGTGTCCGACATGCTCTTGGCTGATTTTTGTTTAATAATGGTTGTTTTATATATTGCAGCTATTAAAGTCATGCCGCAGCCGAACATTTATTGAAGTCAGGACCAAACCACTCAATCGAGCTTCACAATACCAAAAACCTCTCCACAAAAGTAAAATCTTAGTTACTTTAGGTAAATAACTATAAATTATTAAAATTGTCACCTTGTATTTGTTAAAAATGTACTTATAGGTGCATAAAACCGGTCCTGACTCTTACGTGTTTAATGCGTTCTTATGAAGAGCTAGTCGAGTTATTTTACAAAAAGAAAGGCAACTTGCCCTGTCCAAGGACACGGCCGGTATTCTCTAGTTATTTTTAGCTCCAGATGGAAAAGAAAATAAATATTGTGAGGCAAATCAGAGGCAATTCATTGCTGAATAATAAGGATCTCGATAAAATGCTTTCATCCTATTATCTGTTTTTTGTATCGAGTTTCTATCGCAAAATGGTCTATGCAAGGTGTTAATTTTTTAAATAACTGAAAACCAGAAAGTATTTTGCTCAGACTCCAGAGTAGAATCGATTACACTATGTTTTAAATTAAAGAAAGAACGAGTGCAACAGGCGCCTATAATATTTTAGCGAGGTTGAATATGATTTTGATAATTTAATACTGGCCGGTTTACTGTCACTGTATGATTTTCGGGTGACACTCTTTCCCGGCACGGATAACACCGACATGGAAATACCGGCCCTATTTTTTGTGTACACGCCCATAGAAACTGTCAGGAGCTTCTATGGGCGTGTACACAAAAAACAGGGTGGGTATTTCGAACCCGGTATTATCCAGGCCGGGAAAGAGTGTCACCCTGATTTTCTACTAAAAACGTCAAAGCGCAACTGACAAAATTTAAATTCAAATCACGAATGTAGAGTTAGAAATGAAGTAGAATTACTGACATAGCAAAACACACCAATATCTTTTTAAAATAATGAAGATATTCAAAAATAATTCACTGAATTTACTGAAAATGAAATTATATTTTTGGGGTGTCTTAGGTTTTTAGTTATTTAATTAACACCTTGTGTATGCGTCCTACTGCAGGGCACAGGATTGCTCTTACAATGAGAGGGAGAGCACGCATACCCAATGCAGATTGGAGACTTAAAAATTAAATGAATAATAAGTATCATGGGATACTTGATACCCAATGACTTAGTCCAAAGTACCAAAGTACATAAGTCTCTTATGTAACTACTGGCATGAAACCAAGTAAATGCTTGGCCCCCTCACCACAAAACTTACAAGTTTAGTACCAACTACAATTTTATATAGGTACATTATACAATACAATGTACACTAGAAATAGTAAGCGATACAGAAAACAGGTACACGGAGAGAAAATTAAAAGGTAAGCAATAAGCGGCCTTATCGCTTAAGAGCGATCTCTTCCAGACAACCTTTATTTACATTTTGTGTTTTTTTTTTATTCAACTGGATGGGAAACGAGCAAGTGGGTTTCCTGATGATAAAAGATCACCACCGGCCATAGACACCTGCAACACCAGGGGGATTGCAGATGCGTTGCCAACCTAGAGGCCTAAGATGGGATACCTCAAGTGCCAGTAATTTCACTGGCTGTCTTACTCTCCACGCCGAAACACAACAGTACAAGCACTGCTGTTTCACGGCAGGATTAGCGAGCAAGATGGTGGTAGCAATCCGGGCGGACCTTGCACAAGGTCCTACCACCTGCAACATCATTTTTGGCATTATTGTTACTTTATTGTATGAGAAATTTAAAAAATACGTGGAATTGTAGCACTTGTAACTTGTGTGGTATAGGTATAGAGGGCTGATCATGATCATGGAAGCCTGTCCTTGACAAGATGGCCGACCTCTCATTTTTTCTTATCATTACTGATAAGACCAAGACATGACATGACAATACGTACATCATCAAGATTTTTTACAAACGAAGTGTGTTAACACTAATGAGTAACTTGTTTCAATAGTGACACAATGTGGCGTGGGAAAATAATACTTAACGCCTTTGTTTTATTCCGGATGATTGCTTGCTTTTTTCATAACATAATCAACTATCGCGTGACTAAATGATTATTGCTGACCTGAATTATTATAAGCTCTGATCAATCCTACGCTAATATTATAAATGGGTGAATCAATTTTTGAGTGTATTAGCTCGTTGCCATGGTGATTGGTGACATCTCCCGAGTCATTAAATGGATGACTTTGTGTGATACAAATCTACCAAAAGTTAGTAGTTGTGACAGTCATAGGTACATTATAAAAGGCGTTCGTACACAAATTGCCTTGCAAATTGCAACCTTATTTTTTGTCTATTTAAGGCTGACTGGCAGAGATCCCTTCAGGGATAAGTCCGATATCTGTATTTCCTTTTCGTACTTACGTACTACATCAAGAGTTTTACTACTGCGAGATTCTGTGGGCCACATAAAACAATGTGCGATTTTTCTTACCTATATTTCCAGATTCATAGTGTATTCTGATCAAATATAGTAATTTTCCGGCGACAAGCTTGCCGACAGTTTCCGGTTTCCCCCCGGAACTTATAATTTCCCAAAGGATGCCGAGTGTGTGACAGGAAAATCATACTCTACGTAAAAGTTATTTCCGGTTGAGTTTTGTAGGCAAACATATTTATTGTTAAAGATTTTGGTATGACGGGGTTTGTGACCTTTGTGACGTTGATTGATTTGTGATTTTGGTAAACATGTAAAATTAGTAAAATGACGTTGTAAAAAAGATTATACTAATATCTCGCAAAATATTTTATAATTACTCGTATAAAATGTGGGGTTATTTACTACAACAATCGGGACTTATCACGCTAAACAACGGGTAATACCTCGACGTTTCGACCACATTACAGTGGCCGTGCTCACGACTAGACCAGTGGTAGTAAATATGAGTGAAATTGACGAAAATTTCAAACACTATAAGGCTCTTCATTGAACACCACATACAGAAAATGTCAGAAAACAGGCCCATGGTAAAATTCACTAGGTAAGCAATATGCGGCATTATTGCTTCAGAGTGATCTCTTCCAAGCAACCATATACAGCAGGAAGAAGCTTTAACAGTTTTGATACTAGACTAACATCTTGGAAATACAATTTGACTGTGTTTTATTTCTCATAAGAGTGTTTCTTTCATTATGTATCTTTCTTATGTCAGAGTACCTTTTTTATAGCTTTACATACTAAACAATTGCAACTGTTACGAGCTACGTAACAATTTTCGTGGCATAAGCACTATCTTAATTGAATTCCATGTCTATTTAATGACACAGTTTTATTTTTAGCGACGAAAAACTTAAGATTCACATAAAAAATATTTAATTCAAATATTCCATTTTATTCGAAATAGAAATATCCGATTCCAATATTCAGTTTTGAATCTTCGATGTTTACTTTTGAGTCTTGGATGTTTTTAAATAATTTATTGAATCAGGCGTTACTTTGCGGAGGTCCATATCAATGAACTAAAATAATTTCCTTGCTCACCCGCGACCTTACATCTTCTTACACCTTACACACCTTCACACCTTCTTGTTTTTAACATGTATTTGTTAATTCATTTGTCAGTCCATCTTTTGGGAGGACTGTCAACGCTTCGTCTGGGTGAAATGGTGACAATTATCTCGAGATTATTATTATATCACATGAGGTATTACAGTAAGGGTTTTTTAACAAAGGAATGACAAGTTTTCAAAGGCTTCGAAACGGATCGTAAGCTTATTTGCTACCGACGCAGTATAAAATATATACATATATTTGATACACAGAAAAAAATACATTGACGTGTCAATAGATCTTTAAATTACGAAGACTACTTAAGTGGTTTTGTGGTAAAAGGGCACAATTACCGAAGATATCAAAGAAAAACTAGCAGTACGAAAAAAGTAAGACATAAAAACATACAATTTTGGATCCACCCTCGTAAATTATAAGGCAGACGCGACATCAAGGGCGATACGATTTGCAATAAACAGATTAGAATGGTGAATATATTATCGGGTGGCTCATGTGTACCTGAGCCACTCAAATTCACACCCCAAATTTACAGTTCAAATTTTAGCCGAACTAATTTGACTGCAGTGTGGGCAAGTTCTTTGGGCATGCTGCGTATGCTAAGTTAAATACGATGATAAATAAATGATTTAGAAGCAATGTTTAAAATATTATTTTAACGGTAACTTTTTTACGAAATAATGCCTTATATTAACAGTAACAGGACAGAAAAAGAAAAAATAAATTAAAATGTAAAATCACGATCACCAAATGGTCCGAAATCAGCATTGGTATTCCTTTGGAACCACCGAGACTTTATATAATCCCTACTAATATTATAAATTCAAAAGTAACTCGGTCTGTCTGTTACGCTTTCACGTCGAAACCGCTGAACCGATTTTGATAAATTTGGTATAGAGATAGTTTAAGCCCCAAGGATCAACATAGGATACTTTTTGCGTTCGTCTTGGAATGTCTTCAATTAGGTCGCATAAGAACCAAATCAGGATCTGATGATAGGATCTTAACGAAATCGAGGGGTCTCTTCAAATGTTGTAAAGATACCTATAGTAAATTGCATATATTTAGTAGTAACTCGTGCATTTGCTCTTGAAAATCATCATTTGGTGAAGTGGAACTGATGATGAAGACCACAGTTGACCATCGAAGTTACTACTCAATAACAAGTATTTCACGGGTTGAATTTTAATTACTTTAACACAGTTGCTAAGCAATTTATGCTCCTCGTAATGCATATGGTAAAACGGGTGGTGAAGCACCAGGACTCCTCAATAATGAACGTCTCTGCATCGGAAAAAGCAATCTTTCGTTAAAGGTGACGAGCAGATGATATTAAACTATTGTGTCATATATTAGTTACACTAAAAAGCATGAAAAAAAATTAACCGACTACAAAAAACCATGAAAATAATTTTCTACCAGTCTGAAGTCGGTCGGTGCTTCAGCACGAGCCAGCAGGAGTGATTGAAGCCCATCATATAGTGCGTAGGTGAGGTAGATGACTAGAGGCCCACTCCTGCTGGCTCGTGCTGAGCTGAGGCACGGACCGACTTTAGACTTTTAGAAAATTATTTTTATGGTTTTTGTAGTTCTTCACTTTGTCACTTCAAAGTTTAATACGTCAAAAACGGCTAAACCGATTTTGATGAAACATGTCTAAGAACCATCGCCAGAAAAACTCATTTAAAAAAAACACATTCAAATCGGTCCACCCGTTTAAGAGCTATAGTGCCACAGACAGAGAGAGAGACACACATAGCGGTCAAAGTTATAACACCCCTCTTTTACGTCGGGGGTCAACACATAAATACAGAAATACATAATCAGAAATACATATGCGCCAACCACGCAGCTCCTAATGGGGACCCTATTAACAGTGCTAAAGCACATAGTATGATTCGATTTCTCTTTCTAAGATTTCTGTTAGTACTTCGAGTGAGAGTGAAGATTCTTCAACATTTCTGTTTCCCAAAAACATGTTGTTTTTGCGTGTCATCAACAGGGTGGCCTTAACCTTACGGCAGTTAACGGTCTGGTTTTCACGACGTACTTACAGTTAAATTAACTTTCAGTACAGCACTAAAAATTTTATATCCGCGCTTTTCAAAGCAATCGGTGAATTGAAAAAGTCCGACCGATACGAGCACAAGGCATTGTATGGTTTTTCCCGGTTGTCATTTATCATCGTTCACAAAGGATTTCATTTTATCACTTCGGGATTTTAGATTTTGTGGATTAAAATGCGATGCAGCCGTATTTATGATGTAGACTTGTAGAGTACGAGTATAGAGTATCGTCATTGAAATAGCGGGTTTGCTGTGAAGAGTTTCTTCTATAATTTCAAAGAATATCAAATGTTACTATTAGGCTGCGGTTTCACTGAGGCGGAAACGAGCGAAGCGGAGAGGAGACGTATAGGATCGACTAATTATATTAGTTGAAATCTACATCTCGGAGACGATATGAGACGAGATGTAATATGATAGGTCGATCCCTACACGTCTCGTCTCCGCTCCGCTTGTCTCCGCCTCAGTGGAGCCGCAGTCTTAAGGTCACTACCCACTACACCGTATCATCATAGTAAAAGAGGAGAAGTAAGTCCACTCCACCCTTTAGGAGACTTAACTGCCATCCCGAAAAATAGCAAGTCTCAGCGAATAGCTGTAAGGGAATTCTTACGAGGTAAAGTCGTGAGAAAAAGCGAATAGTTATTATTTTAGTTATTTACAACTAACACATAGCTTAATAAGTTCTTTCTTACACAAATATGTATGAGTCGATGTTATTTGTAATCAATAATTAATACACACTAGCTGTTGTCCTCGGCTTCGCCCCCGTTGTATTTTTTCTGTATTTTCTTCCATAAAACCTTCTCCTGACAGTAACGAACACAACAAAAAAATAATTAGCGAAATCGATCCAGCAGTTCCCGAGTTTTGCGCTTAGCGACACATTTTACGATTCATTTATATGTAGATATATAGATAGATTAACTAGCTTACAGAGACTACTACTTTTCAGAAGAAAATCTGTCCTATGTCTTTCCCAGGTTCTCCAACTATCTCCATACAAAATTTGATCTTAACTGATTCAGCAATTTAAACGTTATGAGGTAACGGACAAACAGATAGGCAGATATCTTCTTACTAATATTATAAATGTGAAAGTTTGTAAAGATGTTTAGATATGATTGAAGGTTTGGATGTCTGGATGTTTGTTACTCAGTCACGTCTAAACCGCTTAACCGATTTAGATTAAGTTAGGTATACAGATAGCTTGAGTCCCGGGGAAGGATATAGGATAGTTTTTATCCCGGAAAATTGCAAAGTTCCAGCGGGGTAGTGATAAACGAATATTACGCGGACGGAGTCGCGGGTAACAGCTAGTTTATAATATTTGTAAGGATGGAGATAATTGCCTTGATAAAGAAAACAATATGATAAAAATAATTATACCAAATAGCGTTCCTAGGATCCCTATTTTACTAAGATCGACTGTACAGATAAGTTGGTCATTAATTTTCTTCGGACTATCCTTTTTATCGGTTCTCTGCCACAGATTTATTGCTTTCTGTCCTATTGAATCATTATCGTCATCAATTTCGTTTAGAACGAATCCGATATAGGGCTATAACAACATCATATTCTAGGGCATCGATAAACTTGTTGGTTTCTGTTTCTTTTTGTACTCTAATGTTATTAGAACACATTTTTCAATAAACAATTACTTAGACACCAGTTTACATCGGCAAAGCAGTTTAATGGTGTGTCTAAAGTTCCCAGTCCATACTGGGCCCGCGTGGGAATCACAGCCCTTTCACATTAAGAGCAGTAGACCAGCAGATAATCAAGCCTTAATAGTAGTGGCAAGTAAAAAAAATATTATTAACCAATTATTATATACCTTATGTTTCTAACTCATTATAACCTAGCTGTAGTTAAAATAAGAATGAAACTAATTTAGATATTTTTATCAATCAGTTTTCTTGTCTTTGTTCAAAGCAAGAAACATATAAATTATATATTATTTCATTTATTTTGTACACCCTTACCTGTAGCTAAATATTTAGAGAAAAATTGAGATTTTTTTTCTACATAAATTATTACGATTGACTTGAAATTTTGCATGTCTGTGCAAATCTGACGACAGTATAATAATATACCATTGTTAACAAAAAGGGTATCTAAAAGTAACAATTTTATTTATGTAAAATTAAATTTTCATCAATATCCGTTCCACATGGGTTGGTTCTTCCTTCGGTCAACGTACTGACATTACAGCGCAATACAATGAGAAAACGCTGCCAGCCTGCACCGGCACCCTGCCCAATAGAAGCTTAGAAATGTTTGTTTTTATTACATTATTATTTGCTTTTATACTAATGTATTTATTCATTTTCATCTTTAAATTTAAATTGTTATTTTTAACACTTGCAGTAGAACTATCAAAGATTTACGTGACCTAGTACTCGTAAGTTGTACTAGATTCAATGACTCGGTTTTCTTAATCGACTAAGTCATTAATAGTCGTTAATTAAGTGTTGCCCTTATTTTGCGGATTCCATTAATGAATTCAAGGATAATTGTGATGGATAATCTGTTAAATGTCCGTAATCCTATTGACTGGGACCGATTCCAGATTAAAAATTTATTAAAATCTCGAAATTTTCATTTACTAGTATACGCTTGTGGTGCTTATTTTATCATAAATTAAAGTAAATTTCTATCAAAGTGCCTTATGTTTCAACACGTACCTATTTATACATGTATAAAACGGCGTAACCTTCGACTGTATTTTCACGCAAATCATTAAAGCAAACAAAACCGGTCTTCCTAATCGGATTATTGAATAATCGGCAAATATTAAATCTACCGCGAATTCGACGTGTAGAATGTACACACCGAAAATAGTGCCAATGTCAAGCCGTAGCCATGAGTGGGCAGTTATATTGACGACATTATCGCGTGTTTAGGCTTGGCGAGACGCAATATCAGACTCAAGACTTATACAGGCGGACAGTGAAGCAATTGGCATTGAGTTCAAGTTTTGCTTCAATATATCGGGTGACACTCTTTGCCGGCCCGGATAGTACCGACATGGAAATACCGACCCTGGTTTTTGTGTACACGCCCATAGAAACTTACATGAGCTTCTATAGAAAAACAGGGGATAATAATCCGGGCTGGGAAAGAGTGTCACCCAATATATCGATATAAGTGATGTTTTCGTGTTGAAAAAAGGCGTGGTGGCTTAGTGGTTTGATCTATGGCTTCTCAAGCAGAGAATCAAGGGTTCAAACCCGGGTTCGCATCTCTGAGTTTTCGGAAAACATGTGAGCAAACCTGCACAAACTTTCGAAGTAATTTAATGGTGTGTGAAGTTCCCAATCCGCACTGGGCCCGCGTGGGAACTACAGCCCAAGCTGTCATTGTGAGATGAAGCCTGTGCCCAGAAGTGGGACGTTATATAAGCTGGGATGATAAATTGTTACAAAGTCTAAAGATATGAAAGTAGAAACTAAAAAGCCAAACTATTAATAGCGACATGGTACCCTTGAAAGTGAATACAAAGTTTAGGATTTAACCTTAAGTACAAGCCCTGTTATTCTGAGAGGAGGCCTGTGCCCAGCAGTGGGCTGTTATATAAGCTTAGATAATGATAATGATACCTAATAAAATCGATATTATTAATACTTTCTATCTATAGAGAAGCAAAACTTAGCGGGATCGAATCGCACTAAAGGCTACTTGCTGGAAACACATAAATCTCGAGTTAGCGTTAAGCTCAGTTTAGTAGTGTCAAATTGTATGGAACTGTCAAGCTTAAGCCTGGATTAACTACTAAATCTCGATTTATTTTTTTCTGCAAGACGGCCTAAGGCGATTTATAGAATATTAGAATCTTGTGTTTGAGCGTATTTGGTTAACCTTTTCAATTAAGTGCATAGATTCACGATACCGTACACAAAATGAGTCACTAAATTTGTGCATAGTCCAGCTTTATCGTACATGATAAACATATTATTATTTTGACATTCACAAAAGATAATCAGTCATGTTTGCTTCTCAGTCACGTCTCGCTATGTGACTGGAATAAAATAAAATATAATAATGTGACTTTGTGTGTTCTTATTACACGTAGGTAATTCTATAACATCGTGATATTTATGAATTAGTTATGAATCGTAATTTAGTTTACTTTCACATTGACATTGGAAATATGAACTGCGGTGTGGCTGTACCTACTTGCAAGTTAAATAACAAAGTCACTTAAAATCATTTGAGATAGGGTCAATCACGGGCAGTTTTATTTAAAAAAACCGGCCTAGAGCGTGTTGAACACGCCCAAAATAGGGTTCCGAAGCCATTACGAAAAAATTAAGTAATATTTTTCTATGGATTTCGTATTTTATACGGAATCTTCCAAGTTTAGGTATACTTTATACCTTAGGCTGCTATTTACTCTAACTACTAATAATTCTCAAGCAAACTTAACCGTTATAGTTTTCCTTGAAACTTTGATATACTTACTATGGGTTCGATGAGAACAAAAAAATCACCCCCACTTTACGTCTATGAGATACCCAAAAGTACCGTTTTGTCGGCATAGTTTACATATATATCCGTGCAAAATTACAGCTTTCTAGCATTGATAGTCCCTGAGCAAACCCGCGGACGGACGGACGGACAGACAGACAGACAGACATGGCGAAACATTTTGTCTCCGGAACTCTAAAATGACGTCCACTGCTGAACAAAGGCGTCCGCTTTAGAACGCCACAATGAACGACAATTCGCCACTTGCATCCACCGGTTACTTGCTGCAACCTTCACAGGTCATTCACAGTAAAACTCGTGGTTATCAAATGTAATTTAAAACATAAATTTCGAAAATTCAGAGGTGTGAGCATAGCCTCACAGGCTCATAGGCTCAGTGTTTGAATAGTCAAATACTTATCGAAAATACAAACTGAAATATATAGATGCACAGAAAAACCAGAAAAAATAAGACCAGCGCTGGGAATCGAACCCAGGTCCTCGGCATTCCGTGCCGTGTGCTATACTGCTACACCACAAATGTTGCTAGTGTCGCTGCTTAAGTGGCTAAATAAGAAACAACACAAGCTGAGATATGAGGTGCATAGGAGAAATTCATGTCTGTATCGTTGTCCAGCGGTGGTGTAGCGGATAGCACACGGCACGGAATGCCAAGGACCTGGGTTCGATTCCCAGCGCTGGTCTTATTTTTCTAGTTTTTCTGTGCATCTATATATTTCAGTTTGTATTTTCGATAAGAATTTGACTATTCAAACACTGAGCCTATGAGCCTGTGAGGTTTGTATTTTCGATATAGGTTTTACGGGATGACCGTAAAAGTAACAAAAATTTGGAATTGAAATAAAAAATACAAAAAGATTCCAAAAAACCAATCTTAGTCAAATACATTGTTAAATATTAACTGCAGACAACGGAGGGCTGGAGGTCTCGCGTTCTGACACACATGTCTTGGTTAGTTCGGGCACCAGTCTTTGCCATACAGGTCTCTCAATAATACTTACTTATGTCCAAAAACTATACCAATGCATAAAAACTGTAACTGGTGGTGGAGCAAATAAATAAACTATTATTTAAAAAAAACAAGGCCACCACGGCTTGAAAATATGAATTAAAAAAAACCGGGTGTGGCCTGTAACACGGCAAATAATTAAAACATCATACTCGTCAAACTGAACAACATTAGATCAGCGACGTTTAATTTTTTTTTTTATTACTCTTTAAAGTTTATTCGAAGAAGCAATGTAATGCAAAATGTTTGATATTTGTAGTGTGACAGGTGAAGTCAGTTGGGTTCTAGGATGGCGTACATTGAATTTATGATTAAGTTTGTTAGAAAAATAGAACAAAAGTTAAGTTTTGATTTTAATTAAGTGGGACCATGATGATCCAATTACTGACTTATAGAGCCCCTGTTTTCAATGTTATCCCCAGTTCTGGGCCACACACTTTTATTTAATATTATTATTATTTTTCGCTGATCAATGCTCGCGATTAATATTTACTTGTAGTATTGCCTCGTGTGTATATGCATATTTCGTCTCCTGTTTGACCAGTGTCCAGGCAACACCTATCAAAATGCTAACTTAGACAGGCTATTCTATCCCTTATGTAAGTTGAGAGAACAGATACGAGTATAATTTTCTTCAAGTTCTGCTGTATTTACGCTTGGTACTACGTAGTATGATTACAGACCCCATTTTTCCTATGCGCCGACGATAAAGGTTATGCGTCCATTTTGACCTCCATTCAGCCTAATTGAGAAGTATAACCTTTATGATTATGAGACGCAGATTAGCTTGTACTGTGACACTGTCCGATCACAATCAAGGGCTCAAATCGGTACCAAAAATACCAGTATTAAAGGGGTATATATAGGTACCGGTATCTGGAACTAGGGCTTGAATCTGGTACCTACGTACTTGGTATGCTACCTGGATGATGCTAGATGCGAGAGAAATTTGGTAATGCGATAGTTTTAAGACCCCGAAAAGGACTTAGTCTTCTAACTAACAATTTCTTCTCAGACGGAGTCGCGCCTAATAGCTAGATTTAAAATAAAACTAATTACTTTTCCGGGATAAAAACTGTTCTATTTCCTTCCTAGGGTCGTAAACTATCTCCATATCAAGCTTCGTCTTAATCTGTTCAGCGGTTTTAGCGTGAATAGGTAACATACAGACAGATAGATAGAGTTACTTTCTAATTCTAGTTTATAATATTAAAAAGGATAGCAAAGCATATTAAAATATTTAGATTTTCACCTCGTCCCATTTTTAACTACCTTAAAAAACAAACAAGAAGATTCTTAGCTAGTCGAAATCCTTTTTAACCCCCGACGCAAAAAGAGGGGTGTTATAAGTTTGACCGCTATGTGTGTCTGTGTGTCTGTATGTCTGTGTGTGTGTCTACCTGTCTGTCTGTGTCACCGTAGCTCTTAAACGGGTGGACCGATTTTAATGCGGTTTTTATTTGAAAGCAGGTTTTCTAGCGATGGTTCTTAGACGTGTTTTATCAAAATCGGTTCAGCCGTTTTTGAGATATTGAACTTTGAAGTGACAAAGTCGGGGGTATTCCAACTTTTTGTTGGTAAGGTTATTTCTTTCCTATCCGACCGTCTACATCGACTTCCGTTCCGTATCTTCCTCAGAGGATTTACGCCCCCTAAGGAATGTTTCCTTCAGCTAAGTAAAACAAACGATTAGATAATCAGAATAATAATAATAATGTCGACGGCACGTGCGGGCGACCCACGTAGGCAACTAAGTATCACTTTCGGGAGGCAAGTTAAACATATTATTATATATGTTGGACGTTTATGCTGGGAAGGGTTCTGTATCTGTTAAGGAAAAATTTCAATTTGAAAACCAAGTTTTCTACCGTTCAAAACACGGTTAGGTTCTGTTGTTCCGTTTAGCTTCCGGCTCCATCATGAGCTGAACTCGACGGTATCTATTCGTAATGTCATCGTCTACGTAAAATTGCCAAATGGGTGACATTAAATCATTATATTCCATTCCAGATTTAGGTCAACCTAATAAAGTGTGTTAATTAATAAGAAAAAATTAGTTATTTTTACGGACAGTAATAGGTTGTCTCATTAGATTAAAGACTATTAGAAACTAAACCTTATATCTGTCACGTATACAAGGCAGTGCCTCTATCACAGCACGTGTCTTAATGTTAAATTAATTCACAAGTCAATGTTTCTTGGGCGCCGGCGTCTGACCAGTCCTCACAACGACTTGTTACCCGACTGCGCGAACAAGGTTATGTATATGTATGTATGTATGTGGGTATGTATGTCCATTTCTTTGGTCTTTCTTAAACTTTCGTGATTCTCACTCATAGTCAAAATACCACAAACGGGACTTATCACGCTATTATTACACAAGTAATATTTACCTCGACGTTTCGGCAACGTTACAGTTGCCGTGGTCACGAGTAGACTGAAGTGTGGGGTGTCAAGTCTGCCTAGCAGCGCGAGTTCTTCGAACTACCCGCACTTGATCACTAATAGTGCCGGCACTCGTATCACGAACTACCCGCACTTGGTCACTTTTATTAGTCACCCTATCACACCGACACACAACACTAACAACGTCCGATCGTCCCTCCGAACATTCATCCCGACGCCGACACTTATTAATAACAGGAATCCACGAAGATGAAAGCTTATACCCATCGTCCCGGTTGAAATTCTTATGCTTTTTTATAGCTGTATTTCATAGCCGAGCATTTGTTGGAGTCAGGGTCAAACCACTGGATTGAGCTTCCAATCCCAAAATTCTGTCCACGGAACGTCATTTTTACTCAAGAATGGTACGTGAAGCGGTTGAAATAAAAAAGCATAAGAATTAAATAAAGTAAGCATCCTTATGCTTACTTTAGGAAGTCCCAACCTTGATACCGTATACCTATTGTAAACCTAAAAAAGAAATAGGTAAAATATTTTCATTTTCATTTTAAAGTCAACTATTGGAGTAATATCAAAAAAGTCGGTATCATACAAAACAATAAATTTAAATAATCAAAAGGCCCGATTGCCTTAAAAATACTAAAAAGAAGGAAACAAGTCAAATGGTCAAGAACTCCGTCAACTAGCTAACAAGTTCAACAGTCGGGACCCATTCAAATCGTGACTAGCTCAAAAATTCTTAGTACCTAAACCTAATGGGTCTCGAATGTTGAAGTTTAAGTTAGCTTTAACGTTTTAAACTTTCGTGATTTTCGCTCATAGTCAAAATACCATAAACGGGACTACGCTAAAATTCACGAGTAATATTTAACTCGATGTTTCGACCACATTACAGTGGACGTGGTCACGAGTAGACTACAAAAATAAATGTGGTCGAAACATCGAGGTAAATATTACTCGTGTGTTTGAGCGTGATAAGTTCCGTTTGTGGTATTCTGTATTAAGTTAGCTACTTAACAATTCTAGTTACATATTAGTATTAATGACGTAGCGACATCGCTGTATAGGCACTGGTGAGACGCTGGCGATTTAGAAAACCCGCTTGCGGCACGCCGACGTCACGTTGACGCTGCGCGGACATTGCCAGGACGTCGAGGCGCATGTGGTACTAAAGGCACAAGGCGGCCACTTCTTGAATCTACATAATAATATGCATGACGACGTCTGTACACGCGTCAATGTGTGCGTAAGATACACAGGGCTGACTATCGCAAAACCCTAATAAGTGCTACCAATGACATTTAAAGGTACTCATATGTAGGTATGGCTTAGATAGTGCAAATCAATGTACGAGTAATCGTTAATCTTACCTATTTATTTGAACCTAATTAAAATGTGTCTCTCTGTATATTTAACATTATGATTTTTCATCTCTCCTGTTCGGAAAGTTTAATTTTCATGGATAGATAGCCGGGTGGAAAATTGCGTTTTCATCTCTAGGGTGGAAAGTATATATTTTTTTAATTTTTACGATTCGCCACGGAGTCGAAGATAATTGAGTTACGTCAATGACACTTTTTTTTCACGTTTCGGCATGGCCATCTAGATGCACGTCGTGACCAAGGAGCTTATATACAACACTGGAGGTTGAACGCCGAACATCCGTTTGAAACAAGAAATTTGACTTTTAATATGTCACGAATATATTCCATCTCTTTCTTTAGTTAGGTTAAGAAAGAGATAGAAGTCATTCTTGAAATGTGAAAGAAAGAGATGGAATATATAAATAAGTAACAAAGGTCAAACATCTTCGTTCGGCGTTCAGCCTCCAGTTTTGTATATACCTAAGCTCCTTGGTCGTGTCGCGACCAACTCGATTTTTTTTATAGTCGGACGTGGCAAGTGACCAGTGCGAAAAGATTGGAGGTTGGATATCAGTAAATTTAATTTATTATTATTCTCTTATCATGGAGAATACTTACTACTTATAGATGCAATGTTGTGGTCTCTTTCGCACGTCAACGTTGGCGTCTTGACAAATGGTTTTAAAAATCCAAAACTTAATGCATTGACAAATAATCCGTCTTTTCTGTCTCCGATCCTTACATAAAAGTTTAATAAAACCTGTCTAAAAATACCTATCGGCTAAGACTCGTGCAATTATCTTTTGCATAAATTAAGAACACGGAATACAGCAATGGATACAGGTTTTTTACACGGTTTTACGTCACTCTGACGTCTTTTGACGTAAAAAATCAACAGACTTTAAGCTTGCGCAGTATTGACGACTACAGAATAAAAGTATACCGGACCTTAACTTTGGTAAACTGGAAGTTGTTTTTGTATTTAAAATGTAGATTATCGTCCGTTTGTTACTATCTGCGATATAAAACATATTTGAAAGGGAATATATTGATTTACGCATTATTTTGAAGGTAGAATTGAAGCAAAAACTATCCTAAAATAGCCTAATATTTTTAATTTTGACATAACTATTAATTGAACCAATTAAACCATAACGATTAATTTGATTTATTGAATGAAAATAATTGTTAAATAAGTTACTGTAGTTTGACATTAGAAAAAACTTTCCTTTAAGTTTCGTAGCATCTTTTTGGCATTGATTAATTTCCAAAAGCACTTTTAATATGTTTTTGGAAGAAATAGTTATTTGTGCAACAAGAGAGCAAAGGTGTTTTTTGTTGCGAGTGTTGATTTTGAATCCCGAGTAAGCGAAGGATTCTATAATTGAATCACGAGCGTCAGCGAGTGATTCTAGGTTAGAATCCTGAGAGCAGCAAGGGATTCAAATACACGAGATGCAATAAAACTTTGGTCTCGTGTGACACATACAATTTTTCACCTCAGCAGCGAGAACATAATTTAAATGTAACATAAGAATAAAACCACATGTACCTACCTGTTTACAAAACAAACACATTTTTTTAAAATATTATCCGATTATTAATAAACAAATATAATAATCACATTTAAAACCATAAAAAAGTGTCCAGTAGCTCTACAATACAAATCTCATACTCATAACATGCAACATGCATTTTAATTTGAAGACTTCTTGTCCTAATGTGACACTTATTTTTTAATACTGCAAAAAGCCTCATCTTGGGGTAATTAAAAAGGTTGAACAATAAACATATAATTTATTATAAATGTTATTAAACCTTTAAATATGAATTTTATTAAGATTTCTATTACATAAACATAAATAGATTTGTTAAAAATTCATTCAATTTAACAAATATTTATTCCAATTGTAGAGGCACTTTCAGTCAGGTCACTTTCGTGCATCGAGGTTGCAAACTTTATTAAAAGATCGGGAAAATTAACATTTTGGAAATATTTCGATATATTATGTTTAATACCAAAAATTTTATTAAGACCAACAAATTTGATCCTATCTCTCGCTTTTTTCGTGTTGAAATGAAATGACAGATCAAAGTAAAGTTCAAATATTTGGAATTCAGTGAGTAGACCCAACACTGTACTCAGCATTTAAAAAAAATAATTAAAAAGTTACTTTGTCTCACGGAGTGAGCAAAATGCGATTTTGCTCACTGATTTCTCATAGCAAAACCTGCCTGTTTGAGGTGCTGAGGTGAAAAAAAAATTACTGCGCTGACTCCGGGACTCAAGCTCTGTAGCCATGTTCTATAGGCTATCTGGTCGTCATAGATAAAGGTCCTGAACCTTACAGAACCCTAAAAGAAAACGCATGGAACATGTTACGTGGACGGACTGCGATCGTTAAGGAACATGTCGTTTGGATCGCATTAGCGATTTAATCCCGGTGTTTAGTGGAGAACAGTTTGATCTACAATGTAGCATAGATTTAATAGAAGCTACACTAATCTCCATTATTTAATATCTGCCACAGCGGAACGTGCAAAAATATCTGACACTACCGGCCCTAAAGCTAAAAGTTAACTCGGAAGGTGTAGCTACCCAATCATCACACCACTTTCCTCATCAAACTAGCGCATCGATCAGACAATAGTTATTTGTGTCACAAGGGAGCAAAACGGTGAAATTACGTCGAGGGCGTACATTGAATTCAGAATGTAGCGAAGGGTTCTACAATAAAATCCTGAGCGTAGCGAGGGATTCTAAAGTAGAATACTGAGCGTAATGAGGGATTCAAGTGTTAACGCCCAAGATGAAAATAATTTTGCTCCCGAGTGGCTCATACAACTTTTCACACCGAGCATTAAGAAACTTGAAAAAATTATATCTAAATATTGTTAAAGAAGCAGCATAGAAAATGGCGTGGCTTTACAATTGTCAACTTCAAAAAATTGCATTTGCAATAAAACACTTCGAAAAGCCTTGAACAGAAAAGTTGCACTTTGCTCTCCCTCTCATCAGGGAGGAAAAGTTACTTTTCTGAAGGTGAGGAGTGAAAAAATAAAATCGTGAGTGACACTTCTAAAATGCAACCTTCTTTAGCAAAAGTATTCCTTATGTTATGAATTTAATGTCGTAAAACAAGAGCTGTAATGTATATGAAAACATGTAGGTAAATACAATGTATGATAACATAATAATCTAAGACACATGTAGGTACTTATGTTATATTATAATGTAAGAATTGAGTTACGGAAGGCATCGCGCAATTCTTCCGAAGGTTAGAGTTGTTTTCCTTCGTCACTTTATTAGCAAAAATATGCTGTATTGCATAGGAATAGAGTGTTGTTTGTTGTTTAGTGGAGGTTAAGGTTGTAAACAACTTGAGGTTAAATTTAAAACTTTGTATTCACCTTCAAGGGTACCATGTCGCTATTAATAGTTTAGCTTTTAAGTTTCTACTTTGATATCTTTATGACTTTGTAACAATTTATCATCCCAGCTTATATAACGTCCCACTTCTGGGCACATGCTTTGTCTCAGAATGATGGCTTGGGCTTGAAGCAGGGCTACTACGAAATTCAAAAATCGAAGTTCGTGTAGTCTTTCGGTCTCTCTGACACTACTATTTAATACGAGAGCGAAAGTGACGGTACGATACAAACTTCAATTATCGAACTTCGGAGTAGGCCCTCAGGTTTCCTCACGATGTTTTCCTTCACCTTAAAGTTCGTGGTAAATATTAAATGATATTGCAACGGATAACTCACGTCTTAAACCGAGTTCGCGCGAGCGGAGCGGTGGCGTGTAGTGTGCGTGTTGCGGCAGCCGCCGAGTTGCGTGCTCCTGAGAAGAACGGCTACGAAATAGCCCGAAACATGTCGAGCTAAACTCGGTTTAAGACCTGAGTTATCCGTTGATGATGATAATGAGTAGGCTAGAGCCATTATAGAATGACGTAACGCTGACTCCGTGCGCAAGGTCAATGTTCACTTCGGTGCATCATCATCGACTCGAAGTCATTAACACAGAAAGATACAACGAAAATAATACCTAAACTAGTTCTCAAGAAATTAATTAACATAAAACGTTAGCGCCACGTGCCACGATGATGATGATAATGATGATGATGTATTTGTTGTGGTTCTATACATAGATACACTAGCCCTTCTTTACGGCTTTGCTTAAATGAAGCATTAGGTTTCGAAGTTGAATTTAAGCTCTGAAATTTTCCTAAAATCACATAGAAATTAGCCGATTATCCGGCAATTAGAGAGTTCGTAGTTTGCTTAAAATTTATCTAAATTAGTGGAAATAAAAACCCTATGGCTAAATCTGGGAATGAGGTATTAAGCTTAATGCAGACTGTGGCTAGTGGAGTCCCTGCCGTGTCCGGTTGGATGAAGAGACGAGAGAAGGAACACGTATTCGAAGAAAAATAATACATAAGAAGGAAAAATTAAAAATAAATATCGAATTGGGCAAAAACTTTTCTGTGGGATTTATTTAAAACAATTACTTAAATCGCGATTCCTTGGGAATATTAGGATAAAAAGTAGCCTAAGTGTTAATCCAGACAGCCAGTTTTCATACTAAGTTTCTTCCAAAATCATTCAGCTAAAAAGTAAATTAAACGAGCATTTTTGTCATCTTCGCATTTTTCATTGAAATATCGAGTGTTGCAAATCCCCGTGAATCACCAATCGCATTCATCATCTCTTTCTACCCTCATCTTATACTGTGTGACACAAAGAAGTGGTGAAAACTGTTGAGATTCCAAGTGTGTAAAGCCGAGTTTAAACTTGCAAGAAAAATCATGCAAGTTGCATTACATCGCGAGGCCGAAAAGCCAACGAGTTTGTAGTGGTCAATCGAGCGCCGCAATGTAATGCAACTTGAACGATTTTTCTTGCAAGTCTAAACTCGGCTTAAGACAATAAGACCCAGTCTGTTGCGAACAACTTAACATCTCTGACAAGGCTTAATTTAATTTCAAATACAATTTTAAACAACTAATATTTCGTTAGGTAGGGTATCGATTCTTATGCTATAGAAGTGGAGATAAGGCATATTTACAAGGAGACTGAATGCAATCGCGTGCAGAAAATCATTGAGATGATCAAACAAAGAAACAGCGATGTTTTGATTCAAGATTCAAACAATCAATTGTATTCTTTACAATGACGTTTATATAAACGGTTATAAGTACAACCAGCACCAATATCTGACACATATAAGCGTGTAAACTAATACGACTCTTATTTCTAGCTTCTGTCAGATATTTTTGCACCGGTGTGGCAGATATTAATGCAGATGACACAATCCCTATTTACGTCCCAGTCGTGGGGGTTAAATATTTGAATATTATTTTAAAATATACGGTTAAAATGTCGATTTCAAAATATCGAAAATTAAATTATCGATTGAAAATATCGATTTTGTTATACCTTTTTCAAAATGTCTAAGATTGAAATGTCGATTGATTAAAATTTCGAATGAGTAAAAATATCGATAGCTATATCTAAGTTGTCAATGTCAACATTTTTAAATGTCTAAAATATAAAATATCAAACATACAATACTTTATTTATTTGTAAATGTCTCTTAAAATTTTTTTAAAATCGTAATTTTTATTGTTGTAGTTTCAGTTCTAAATAACATTTACAAATATAGTCAAAATAATTTTTAGCTAGTGTTAGTTTTCTAACCGTCAAGGCGCAATATTTTTACTGAGCGGAAGGGAGCTTATAAAGCGGAAGCTCCGGCACCTCAACTGAGTGATAAAGGATTTCGAAAGAATGCTCTTCGATATTTTCAACCGATATTTATAGGAGCTTTCGATGTCGTCTTGTAGATATATATTTTCGATATATTCATCTTAGATTAAAATTCGATATGGACATTATCGATATTTAATTTATATTTTGATCATCGATATTTTAATTTTATTTTTTTCGATATTTACCGTAGATTTTTAACTTAGAATATTCGATATGTACGTCCCAGTCGTGGGCGCAGGCATTCTCTCAGAATGAGAGGATTTGGGCCGCATTTCCCACGCGGGCCTAATGCGGACAAGGAATTTCACACAAACCATAAATTACTACGCTGGTTTGTGCAGGATTCCGCACGATGTTTTCCTTCACCGTAAAGCTCTTGGCAAATATCGAATATGATTTTACATATGAACTTCGAAATACTCAGAAGTACGAGCTCGAATTTGAATTCACGATCCTATGCTTAAGTGGCCATACGTCAAATCACTACGCCACCAGGATTTCCTATAATTTCCCGTGTCGGGGCAGATATTTGTATGAAAAGTACGAAAGTTTGTTCTCGGGTCTTGGGTGTTTAATATGTTTTTAAGTATGTATCTATCTATATAATTATATTTATCCGTTGCTTAGTACCCATAACACAAGCTTTGCTAAGCTTAATTTGGGATAGGTCAATTGGTGTGAATTGTCCCATGATATTTATTTATTTAATTGTATAAAAACCCTTTACTGCCGGTGGTAAAATGTAGGTAGTTAATTAATAATGAATCATTGATTAAAACAATGCTAATTACAGGTCATTTGTAACATCCTTATGGTTCTACGTAAGCTTATATCGTTCTTAGAATTCCACTTCCTTGATAAATCTAACAGGTGTGTGAGGTTCCCAATGCGTAATACGCCCGCGTGGCAACTAAGGTTAAATCTTTTCATTCTGAGAGGACGCCTTTGCCCAGCAGTGGGACATCTTGCATATAAAAATGTATTTAAAAACTTCCAAACTGTAACTAGGGAATAATAAAAAAATACCTTTAAAATAAGTAAAGTAATAATAGATTGATAAGCAAGGGTTGTAATTGATCATTTACACTCGAGTTGAACACTACTTCTCATCAGAAATGCGACGAAATAAAGAAAAACCGTTATAAATGTATACGAGAAAATTTATCGCGCCAAACCGTCTCTTGTTTTTTTGGCACATTCAGCCAGCACTGCACCCGAGACCTCAAGCTTCATAGTCACGTTCTCAAACCACTTGGATATCTGGTCGGTCGTAAATATGTTTTTTTTTTATGTAATAATGTTATAATCCTCAAGGAATATCTTTAGGATCTCTAGATATAGTAATTTAGGCGGCGCGTTGAATCAAGTGTGTAGGTAAAGCTAGTTACTCATTTAGGTGTAAAAATAGATAAAAAAATCTAAACCAAACATTTAACTTCCTGAGCCCCGATCTTTTTTAGCAGGTTTTCTAAGAAACAATACGACCTCTGGTAGATTTTGCGGGACCGTAGATATTTTTGCATGCTCATGTATTTCGCAATTTGTATCTAGAAAGTTGTTCAGCCTTTAAACGACATTGCCAATGTCAAATCGTAGGAAAAAAACATAACGATTTGGTTATTATATTGGGAATCACCAAGTGAAAAATCAGTGACAGGTTTTCAACTTGTCAATTGCCAAGGGTAGTAGGTACTCCATAATTATTAACCAGTCTGCTCACTGACATATCGCTTAGAGCGGCTTACAAGAACTATAACGTGCGCTCCTGATTGTTGCACCGCGAAGTGAGTAAAGCGACAGTGAGTGAAGTGAGTGAGTGAAGCGAGTGAGTGAAGTAAGTGATTTAAGTGAGTGAGTAAAGTGAGTGTAAGATGAAGTGAATAAGTGAAAGTAATAAAATAGACAGCAATAGATTAATCAGAAATACTTTAATGTTTTACTTTAAAGAACACGTCTATATACTGTGCGTATTGTAACTAGTATACTATCGCTACGCTGACTGTCCAAATAGTTGACTGGCTATCACGAAGCTTTATCTCAAGAACCGTAATAAATAGACAGCTAATATTTATGTAGTTATGTCATAATGTTGCAAATCAAAAGTTAAGGGTAACTGTACAAGAAAGGTTTGCAGGTGGTAGGACCTTGTGCAAAATCCGCCCGGATTGCTACCACCATCTTGCTCGCTAATTCCTGCACTGTTGTGTTTCGGCGTGGAGAGTAAGACAGCCGGTGAAATTACTGGCACGCGAGGTATCCCATCTTTGGCCTCTAGGTTGGCAACGCGTCTGCAATACCCCTGGTATTGCAGATGTTTATGGGCGGTGGTGATCTCTTACCATCAGGAGACCCACTTGCTCGTTTGCCATCCAGTCAAATAAAAAAAAGAAATGTAATATTTTTTTTTATTTGTATGTCCGTAACGTTTCTATAACTAACCCCAAACTTGGAGTGGTTTTTAAGACGGATAATGCTGTACATGTACACTGCAAATCATCAAATAATAAAAACTGGTAAAGTCTACCTGCGGCTGTCTTTCATGAATTTAAACAGTTATTTAGAACCATCGGTGCGCGAGTCCGACCCGTACTCGGCTGGCTCTATAAAGGCCTTGGAGTTCAAGTTACCATCGAAGGCAAGAACAGTATAACATGCAATAAAAAATGCATTAGCTGAGTTAACAGGATGTTGTTCAATATTTGACAGGACGTTAGTAAAGATAAGGTTGGCGATATAATGTTGTAACTAGCCATTTGTTTGTTACATTAGTGGCTGTAGCTATGGGTAGGTACTTTATAAAACACCTACACGCTATTCCTATTGTTCGTTACGGCTTGGGGGAAATCCTCGAGGGTCGACCACGATAGGAAGACAAAGCGTTGGCAGCCCTCCTACTAGGAAGGCAGACATCGTAAAAGTTGCGAGCGATTGATGCAAGTGGCAGGTCGTCATTCATTGTGGCGTGCAAAGAAAGGGCGCCTTAGTTCGGTTGTGGACATCTTCTGGCTGATTATGATTTATTTATTTATTTATTACATTTCACAGCATAACAGTTAAACCAAAGCACTGTGAAATTCAGATACAATTTATAAAAAGAATACACAAAAAAATAATAATAAAAAAAAGGTAGATTACCTACTTAGTTCGTATTTCACAGAAGAAGGTCGTACATCCATCTTCTCGCAGAACCTAAAACATTCATCTCACATTTCTAACCATCTACTTGCAAACAAATCACAGTCAATTCGAAATGATGATTGCTATTATCAAACCGCATCAACATAGCTAAGTGGATTTGCTCATTGAAGTGGCAATGGGCATACTAATATCATATAGCACCGAAAACAGATGGCCTTCAAAACTGAAACAATCTCGAATGGAAACTGCAGATTGGCAAGTGCAGCGTAGGACGTCCACCGATGAGATGGATGGACCTAGTTAAAGCCGCAGGTTCACGGTGGATGCAGGCTGTTTCCAACTGAAGCAACTGGAGGTCTATGGGGCAAGCCTGTGCCCAACAGTGGACGTCCTACGGCTGATATGATGATTATGAATCAGAATAGCAATTTACTCAAACGTCAATTTTACCATAATTTTATGTTCATTTTTCGTTTTCGTTATTTTTCGTTTGATAAAGAAATGTACTGTACTACATACATAGTAGGTACGTTCGGCTATTCTTACATTTGAATTGTACTTTATCAAGTACATTACGACGTACTGGTTAAAAATTATAAAACAGGATGAAAAAAGAAGACATTAATTTATTCACTAACACAGAAGACACACATATACAAAATAAACCAGAAGTTTTTTTACAGGAAAACACACATTAAACATATACACAAAATAAAAATAAAATGACATAGTTGACGTCACAATGTGTACAATATTATACGTATGTAGTAGAAATTACCGTGTAGCATACAAATTACTAAGAAAGACGATGCGGAAGTTAGGAAATAATAGCGTTTCCAGTTTATATCTCGAGAATACGTGGAATTTAATGGCATGGAATATTTTGTATGATCGTAGATCGTAGTGGTTTATTAGTGTAGGGATATTTACCTTGTAATGTTGTTTGTATATTTTTTAAGGTTATATTTTAAAAGTTGTTTTTCACACATTTCTGATGGTCAGATTGACTTGAGATTTAACGGATAAGTACTTATGTAGTTTAGATAATACAAATACAGTCACCAAAAAGATTGTGTTAAGAATGAAATTTTTACAAAAACTTATTTGAATAAGTACAGCAAAGTAATTTCGAAGAAACTTTCCATAATTATTCTTCAAATTGCAGGGGTAGCGACAGTATTAAAAGTAGCGGATCACTTTTTTACTTTGTCGCATTGACACATTGACAGTTTGCATGGCGTTTGGTACGCGGCTGTAAAACGACAAAGTACGAAAGTGTATACCTAGCTACTTTTGATGTTGACTGTACATGCGAACTTGCATATAGAACACAACCTCCTTCATTTTTTAATTTCAAAGTTTAAGCTTAAAAATATAACTTACTAATTTATGTTATTTTTCTCTGAATATTTAAGTAGATCCATAGTCTGCATATGAGACTCATGATAAGTAAACATACGATAAAATTATGTATGACAAAAGTGAAATTGACTGCTAAGCTTAAATGAGACTGGGTTGCTCATATTATCTGGGCTAAATTTTCATTTTGCTGTCGTTTTTTTTCTCAGATTTCAATAAAATTTGGTGAGACGGTGAGGTTCTTATTCTGTCCATGGTAAGCCCAATTTCACGCTAACATGAATATGTAGCATCATGCGTACATTTAGCACTTTTTGCATTAAAAAAATCACGTATTCGAGAATAGATTACCGGATTAAATATGAGGTGTTATGTGCCTTTTATGTGCTAATAGTAAAACAGTCTTTTATAACTATTAGTTTTCAATAATAAACAACTTTTAAAACATTCTTCAAAAACGTGAAATTCCAAAAGATTGCCCCGATCACCACACTCTGTTTACACCCGTACGGCAGCACAGTTCAATTAACTTGAAAAACACGTTGTAAAAACGCTGGAGTATTCTTACTGCGTCATTGTGACTGTGATTTTCCGAACGGAAAGTTTTTCAAACTGAAGCAGTTAGTTGCAATTTGGAGTAAATGCAAATTGCATTAATGGGAAAAGTTTAGTCGACCAATAAATTTGTACAGAAAATCTCAGCAAGAACATGCTAGAAATACGTGCTAGGTCTCGATTGAGGTAATTTGCTGATAAAAAGTAGTTAAATTTTATATGACAATGTGCTCTGTATTATCTGTCTCACCCTTAAGCCTCATCTTTTCACTCTAAAACCGCTGAATTAATTTCAAAGAAAATTAGTATGGAAATAGTTTGGGACCCTGGGAAAGTCATGATTATAATAGTTTTTATCCGGAAAAATGCAATAAACCAGTTTTTTACAATGCCATGTCACGAGCAACAGGTACTTACCTAGTAGGATATAAATATTTTATCCCTCAATCGTGTAAAGTTTTCACAGAACTCAGTAGAAGTCATGAGAAATTACTAGTTTGAACATGAGACTACTACTACTCCTACTACTCATTTTTCTACTATTAAGTACTACTACTTTCTACTACCACTACTACTTTGACTAGAAATGACTAGTGTTGAATAAAAACGGACTAACTGACGCAAAACGTTGTTCCGTAAATAAATGTCTTCTCATTTAGTACTACTAGCTAATGCCCGCGACTCCGTGCGCGTAGAATTCGTGTATAGCTATTTCGCGGGATAAAATCTCCTATGACCTTCCCTGGGACTCAAACTGTCTGAATACCGAATTTCATCAAAATCGGTTCGGCGGTTTAGACGTGATGAGATAACAAACAAACAAAAAGACGTTACAACTGTCCCATTTGAAAAATTAGTTGGATTAAAACACTAAGGCAACCCAACTCATGTTAACATTACAGTCGATTTCACAAAGTCGTGAACAAACATTTGATCAAAAATATCTGAACACGACTCTATTGTTAACGGTGTAGAAGCGTGTTCAGATATTTTTGATCAAATTTTTGCTCACAAGTTTATGAACTCGACTGTACTGTACAATATTAACATTGAAACAAAGGAAACTCATAAACAATAAGTGAACTCAAGTTTACCGCACAAAAACTAAGTCAAGTTCACGATCACGATACAAAAAGTTGGAAAACAAAAGTACCGACGGAACCGGATGGTTCTTGAAGAGAGAGTAAATTGGAGTGATCAAAACGATCTTGTAGCCCTTAACACGATTTTGAGACAGTGGGCCATACAAATATAAATCTGTGATTTATTAGCACGACCGGATGGCCAAGTGGTTAGAAAATATTTGACTATGAAGCTTGAGGTTCCACGTTCGATCCCCGATTTGTATAAATAAGTATTAGAATATTTGTGTTAGGGTCTTGGAAATATAAATACCATTCTATTTAAGTATATATTTATCTGGATTATAATGTTTATCCGTTGTTTAGTAGGTACCCATTGTACAAGCTTTGCTTAGTTTGGGACTAGGTCAATTGGTGCCAATTGTCGCATGATATTTATTATTTATCAAAGCCCTTGGTTACCTACTGCTGTCTATTTTATTGAGCAAAAGAGTAAAAAAAACCTGTGGCCATATTGTCTCTTACTCTGAAGTTATCGCATTCCCCATTTCGTTCTACCGCATCCTACAACGTGTGACAAAAATAATTAATGAAAACGAATGTGATTTCAAGTATATTTCACAAGTTCTTTTTTTCAAAAAAGAAACGGTTTTCTAAAACCTGCGACTAACATTTCTATGAAATAAGAAATATAGTTCCAAATCTTTGAATTAATTTATGCTCTATTCATTATAGTAAGCTCCTTCGGGTCCCAACACTGCGTATATTTTACTTGGAAACATATCGGATTTTCATAAAAACGGCCGTTTATAGCGTATATATTTTGACAAGGCTTCAAATTTGTATGGTACTCTGCGTGAATCTGACTCCTACTTGGAGTTTTTGTTTGTATGGCAGCCTTCATTGCGCAGCCCCCCTTAAGGGTACTTATCTATCCTCTCAGGAGTGCGATCTTCTATAAAAAGAAATTACCTACATAAGATTTTGTGTGAAAATAACGAGGGTAGTATCCGATGTAAGGAATAAAATAATACCGGCCCTTTCTCGTCCCAATTGTATCGCAAATTAGGCTGAAATCTGTTATTATAACTTGTTACCAAAAAGAACTGATTTTCTACTACCATTTCCTGGGGATCTTTTGCTTTTGTAGGGACACATTTTTTACAAAATTGTGTATTTGTAATTTTTGTTGTGTTTGTGTGTCTTTGTGAGAGTGCATAAATGTGTTCTAGTTTTCTTTCTATCATTTCTACTTTCTTAGTGCTTGGGTATATAATTTAAGCTTTAGGGATTTTCACTAGTAATTAATTGAACACTCGGCACTTTATCATTGAATATTTTGCTTAAATGACCTCCATGTTTCGGTCGCATTGCAGAGGCCGTGGTCTTGACTAGTCTTTAATGAATAAAATAAGTAGAAAATGTTACTATCATGATGAGAGTTTTTTCATTCCGTTTAAAAGTTTCGAATTCAAAAGACGGTTGTTTGAAATTTTCGGCTTTTTCGTTACAAGCTTTAATAATCTATAGTGATGTTGTCTATATAATGATAATTAAATCGGGAGTGGCTGTTCTGTTAATTACTATTTTTATTATTAGATTTTGGCATTTTGCAAAAGTCAAAGTTTGTTGGTTACTGAGCTACTCTAAGTTAGGTTTTTAAAAAGTTTCACTCGGATAAGACTATTTTTATTCCAGTTACTCTATTTTTCACTGCAAGTTATGTTACGTTTAAAATGACCAAAAAGAGTTTTACACCAAATTATAATAAAATTTTATTCTAGCCTCGTTATTAGATAAATGCAACTAATTAACTGTATGTTGATTAGGTAATTAAGTTATGCAATACTAGAATAGTTAATTAGCTTACTTGAATGTAAGATTAGAGCTAATTATCACTTTCAGTTCAGATATAACTATAACGCCATTAAAGTTGTCTAAAGGAGCGCTAGACTAGGATCTTCAAAATGAGTATTTTTTTAATTGGTGACTTAAATTATTTAACGATTATATGAAGAGATTGATAAATGTAGAGGAAGCGAGAGTTGTCTGCCAGAATCGTAGCAAGTGAAAAGATGTAGTCTCTGCCTATCCTGTTGGGAAAGAGGCGTGATTTTATGTATGTATGTATGTTTTTTTATTCGACTGGATGGCAAACGAGCAAGTGGGTCTTCTGAGATCACCATCGCCTATAGACACCTGCAACATCAGGGGGATTGCAGATGCGTTCCCAACCTAGAGGCCTAAGATGGGATACCTCAAGTGCCAGTAATTTCAGCGGCTGTCTTACTGTCCACGCCGAATAACAACAGTGCAAGCACTGCTGCTTCACGACAGGATTAGCGAGCAAGATGGTGGTAGCAATCCGGGATGTATGTATTATTTAATAAAAAAAAACCGTCTACAATAATTGAACTAGCATATAGTTTGTAGATGCAAAAAAAAAACATAGTTAGGTAAACTTACTATGTCGTAGTAGGTAAGTCAAATAATGATAAAAAGCGGTCTTTAAGTTTCTTAGAAAACCTGGCACATCCAAACGTCGAGGAAACACCAAGCTAAAGTTTGTTTATCCCTAAAACAATAATTATAAAAAAAGTCGCACTATTCGAGGAACAATGGTGTAACTCGACTTTTTTTTCCGACTGGATGGCAAACGAACAAGTGGGTTCTCCTGACTTAACTATGTCTTTCTTCTACATACAGAGCGACTTTCAACTATCATTTTCATCTCAATTAAATTGATTTCTTTTCTGTCTTTCGCCGAATGTTATTTGACTTTATTTTTATTCCTCATTATCCCTTAATTTCCTTGGATTCATGCCAGGGACGCTTCTATTAGTACATTGTCTTCTAATCCTTAGAAGCTTAAACGTAATCTAGTCTGAACCTTCGACTTAGTGACGGAACTGTTACAGACAAACAAGGAAAGTAGTAAATTAATTACAGCAGGAGTTCCTTCGAGATATTTCTTGTCACGCTATCCTAAAAGTCTTTTGAAGTTGATTTGCGCCTTTAACTTTAAAAACCGGCGAAATTTGTATTACAGACCTAATTTCCGTTGAAAGTTGAATTATAGAAGACCTATTCAACGACTCTCACACTAAAGGGTAAAGAAAACCCCCAACTATACGTGTACCCGAGTTAACCTAATTTTTCTTTATTTTTATACTACTTGTGATTATGACGTACACATATCATGTAATTTCTGAGTTAATGAGGTCGAGTTACCTTAAGGCTTTCAAAAGAGCACCAGTTTAACCAATGGCCTTGAACCTTGAGTTTTTCGGTCTTTATGTGCGAAATTTTACATGGAATTTACTACGAGTTTTTTGGTAAAAGGAAAAACCAACACACACTTTTCAATTATCAATGAGGTGTGTAAAGTTCTTAATCCGCACCGGGCTCATGGTGAGACTACAAATTAAGCTCTTTTATTCCGAGAGGAAGTCTATGTCCAGCAGTGGGACGTATATAGGCCGAGATGGCAGGCTTCCTAAGTTCTCAATAGGTCTCTAAATAATCAACTTGCCTAATGTCTTTAACTCATTGAGCCAGTTAGATGAAATATTGATTTACTTGGTCGTTTGTTGAATACAGTTTTTACTCGTTTAAAGGTAGGTAACGTTCATCTGATTTTCCGGAAGTTGCCACTATTTTAGCCTTCCGCCCGGAATTAGTGCATTTTATAGATAAAACAATGAGAGTTTATTTTTCGATTTCAATTAACCACAGAGTATTTTCTGCACTTAACCGCTTATCTTTTGCAGGAGGTAGGACCTTGTGCAAGGTCCGCCCGGATTGCTACCACCATCTTGCTCGCTAATTCTGCCGTGAAGCAGCAGTGCTTGCACTGTTGTGTTTCAGCGTGGAGAGTAAGACAGCCGGTGAAATTACTGGCACTTGTGGTATTCCATCTTAGGCCTCTAGGTTGGTAACGCATCTTCAATACTCCTGGTGTTGCAGATGTTTATGGGCGGTGGTGATCTCTTACCATCAGGAGACCCACTTGCTCGTTTGCCATATAGACGAATAAAAAAATAAAAACAATCTATCATGCAATTTTTTTACGCTTTATTTTCTTTGAATAATAGATAACAGGTTTTTTAAAGATGATCCTGAATGGATAAGGAGACTTGGGTTAGTTTTATTGAACACCGACTTATAGGTTTAAAGTCGTTTTTTTTTGTTTATGAAGTCTCCCCTTTGACGCTGTGCAATTTGAACATTTATTAATATTAAGAAAAAAATTGCCAAGTATAATTAAAAAATGCTGAAAACCTTTGCATTCATGGCGATGATCGATCAAACGAACTCTATCATCTGCTGGAATAATCTAGATTTATTCTAAGACAGTGAATGTTTGACATACTTTGTTCACTTTTTTAGGTTTAATTTTTAATTTTTCGTAATGTAGTTTAATTATAATTGCCATATAATATGAATGAACAAATAAAAGAATTATCTTCAGACTAATATCATTGTTACGCGACCTTCAACAATAAAGTTTTTCTGTTCTATTCTATTCTATTCTTCTTTATCTTGAAATTTGCTTATTTCGGCATAAAAAGTAACTTACCCTACTCGGACCCGTGAACAAGCTCTGTGTTAAAAATCACGTTTCTGTTTCGCTACCTACGTGAAAAAATCGGCCAAGTGCGAGTCGGACTCGCGCATGAAGGGTTCCGCACCATCTATACAACATTCATTAGATATAATTAGCAAAAAACGGCAAAAAAATCACGTTTGTTGTATGGGAACCCCCCTTAAATATTTATTTTATTCTGTTTTTAGTATTTGTTTTTGTAGCGGCCACAGTTAAAAATTTCAACTGTCTAACTATCACGGTTCATGAGATACAGCCTGGTGACAGACGGAAGACGGACGGACAGCGAAGTCTTAGTAATGGGGTTTCCGTTTTTACGCTTCGGGTACGGAACCCTGAAAAGGCTATTGGGAAATAAAAAAATCGAGTCGGGGTTAATTTATAGCCTATCATTTTGTGAGATTTAGTGTCCTTTTTCTTTTTAGTTTCTTCTCGTGTGAGATATGGGTCACTAACGCTCTAATAGTGTTTTTTAGAAAACAAGAACGTTAATGATTTACGTAAATAGGTGGTAAAAGTCTTTTTACGTTCACTAAGTTGTTAAGGGTTGAGTCAGATAAAGTTTTTATAATCATCCGGTGTAACACTTTAGCCTGGAAATTAGTGGGGTTTCCAAATTCGAAATGGCAACCCTATAAAGGAAACTTAGAACTTTGTTATAATGCCAAGGCTAATGTCGGCTTTCCAAAGTAATCTAGGCAGTTATAATGGCAACTGTACTTTATTGGTTTCAGTATAGCTTTGTGAATTAGAACTTTACTCGTAATTCCTGTGATTAGGGTTAATGTAAAGTTTACTTGTTGGGTGTGGCGTGTAATTACGGATTTTTGGTGTTTTATTTGGTCGTGTAATCGTCTACGTACCTATAGTTGACCGAATCGTGAAAATCATTGTTTTTAACAGTTTTTTTGAAAAAAAAAGTAGGTACAATTTACTTTTCACTTCTCGTGTTCACGAAGTTCGTGTTTATGCTGTATTTAGGCGACATAAAATGACTTTTTGTGTTCTAGTGCATAAAGTAAAATCTTCGTCTAAGACCAACTTAAGACCAAGGTAATCAGGTGTCAACAGCCACAAACAAAAAAAAAATCTACATATTTTTTAAATAAGTTTTAATTTATGTAAAACTAAAAATCAATCAAATTAATCAAAATAAATCAGTAAAATAAAAAAAATAGAATTATTATAATAATGCATAAAAAATAAAAGGTACCTAGTACCTACATAGAAAGAGAATTATTGTTTCCACTGTTGTTATTTCATTTCCTCGCAATCGAAGTGAAAAGCACAGTGTAAAACTCGAGCATTAAAACCATTTTCCCCTCGACGTGTCTACCCACCCTCGCCGTACCGGCTCGGGTGGCTATATGAACGTCTTGGGTAAAATGGCTTGTTTTATGCTATTGCTAATATAATCTACTATTTATCGACGTTATTGTCATTATCAAGTACTTTTAACCCTCAAATTTAACGCGACTAACCGGAATGAATGCCTTAATTGACAAAAAATCCAATTCGGTTCAAAAATAACTAAATTTTTAGGTAAAAAAACCCAATAATTCAACGAAATTGAAAATCTTCCCCTTTCTTTAAGTCAGCTAAAAACAAAAGGTGTATACTTTTTTCTGTTGATTGACAATGTATAAAAAAAACTGTTATCGCTGTTTGTACGAAAATCCGTGACTACACAATCCTCTGAAGGATGCATTGCCTAATACTCCAGCTAACTCCGTGATGGGTCACAAGCTAAACCACAGGATTCCGGACTAAACACAAGCAGAGACTAAACCTGTTTGCACCGGTTGTGGTTTCCGGCGAAGTTAGGGTTACCATCTGTCCGCAATATCAAGGACATGTCCAACCATTACTATCTGTGCCAACATTGGACTTTGTCCAGTTTTGTAAGAAACGTAAACAAAATTAGCGCCTCCATATATTTCAAAAAATGCGTGAATTGGAATCATAAAAGTAGGTATTAAATATCATGATTTTTTTCAAACTTTACTTGAAAAACATCTTCTTGGAAATATACACTGAAGTCTGGTGAATTGCCGGATATAAAACTAAGTCTAAATGAAAACCCTGTGATCTCATTTTACGTGAACTAGGTAGGTATATTGTAAGTTATTTTATGAATAAATAAAGATTCACTAGATCTTAACCTAAATATACAAAACTATAAGATAAAAATGCACAAAAGTAAACAAAAACACGCCACTCTCGATTTCTTACTACTGCTCAAAAACAAAGAATTTATTAAAAACTTTAAGTCGCAAAAATTAGCCCGCTACTACCTATAAACTTAAATATAGCTAAGTACACCGATAATGTTTTAAAATGTCCGATATTTTGCAGAGACTTGCCCAAATTTCAGAATATTATGGTGATCCTAGTAGTTGATTCAAAGGGCACCTAGTGCTTACTCACTGTCTATATTATCTATGAAGGTCGTTTTATCTAGGGCATTATTCTTAACTAGTTTTGAGTCGTAGTTTTATCATACTCTATTCATTTTTTTTCTACTCCTATACTGTAATATGTGATTTACTTAATCACGAACAGTAATATAACAACATACATAACAAGGTTCTGGAAAAGTCTATATTGTCTATTCCCCATAACAGCACTGTATCGTAATGTTGCTAAAACGATACTGAGGGCCTACTCTGAAGTTCAAAAATTGAAGTTCGTATCGTACCGTCCCTCTCGCTTTCATATTAATAGTATAAGTGTCAGACGGACCGCACGACGCGAACTTCGAGTCTGGAGTTTCGTAGTAGCCCTGCTGCAATCCCTTACTTTTTTTTCTTAATTCGTACGTTCGGACACGCTAAGGTGCCAGTTACATATTTTATATGGTTTTTATACAGAAAAAAACTTTCCGAACCTACTAATCCGTAGCCTGCCAACATTTAAGTAATGCTTATTTTTAACATCGACACAGGCAAATAAACGTTAATCAAAAACAAAATTTAACTTAGACATATTTTGACGTTTTCATATTTCTCACTTGTTTATTGTTGTTTACCTTCTCTTTGCGGTTGCGATACTTTTTACTAAAGTATGAAAACATTTCAAGTTTACTTTTTCTCTAATTTTGTTTTTTAATTAATAAGTACCCAAGTCGAAGAAAAAGTATTGTATGCAACGTTGTATAAGTAAATCAAAAAAAGCTCGTGGCGTCTTTTTCTTACGATGTTCGCTAAAGCTCACATCGTAACTCACGCCACTCGCCTTTTTTGAACCCTGTTATACAACTGTTGCATAAAATACTATTTGGGGGTTGAGTCTTCTTAAGAAGACACTTGGTCTTTTTGCTTTGTTTACTTGTTTTTTTTTTAATTTTACTTATATTTCATTCAATTTAAGTATATTTTACTCAAAGATTTAATAGTTTTGAGGTCAGTTCTACAAAGCTAGAGATTTCGTGCTCGAATTGCAATATAAGATAGAACTGTATGATATAAATGGAATGATTTTATTTAATTCAAATAAGCTTTTTAATTACTTCTAAAAATATCACATTTGCACGCCGCAAAAAAATTGCTAAAACGGCGGAATAAAGATATTGTGCAGGTCAATCATCATCATAATTAACTGGCATTCATATTTAATGAGTCATAATACGACTTGACTGCTGGTGGTCTAGCCGCGTGATTGGACTAAGATGCAACAATATTGCAGTAAGTACTAGATGCATCTAAAGAATAATGTCCTACCTAAGTTATAAAATAATATTTCAGTGGGTGTACGAAATAATCACGTCATACATGCCAAACGACGCAACTACATTTAGTACTTTATCGTTCAAAATGTAGATACATCATTTTAGTTTTTGCTGCTCTTCTATGTACCTATGTAATAAGCAATCTCGAATATTCAAAATAAATGGGGGTCAAACCTATGGTACTTAGATACTCGTAATAGCTTATGCAAAGAGTAAATGCGCTTATTTACTTAGTGTTAGAGGACAAACTAGATGATATGCAAATGATACCCGAGCAAAACGTTAAGGCACTTGTCCCACCGCCGACGATGAGCGAGAAGCGAGTAGAGCGAGTAACTAGAAACGAGTGGGCGAGCATCGAGAAGCGAGTGTAGTTTTGTCGCTCGGCTGTAAGCGAGTGTTCGCGTGCGATGGGCGAGTACTTGCTCCACTCGACTCGCTCGTGCGGGGCGGCCGCCAAGCTGACATCGCTGAGCGAGTATCTATAGCTCAGCGAGTTTTATAGCTCTTTGTCGCTGCGACAAAAGATGTAAGAGCGAGTTCTCGCCGACAGTGTGAACAGCCAGCGATCAACTATTAATATATGTTATTCTTTTACTCACACAGGATCTTATATCTTTTGTTCGTTTCTTGAGCGAGAAAATAGTCGATAGCCAATCGTTTCCTCGCTGGCGGTGAGACAAGTGCCTAAATGAAGCAGTTCCTGGCAAATATGTGAAATAGGTGAGGTAGGTATAGTTAAGATATCAAGTAAGTATAAATATGTTTTGTTTCAGGCAAATAGTTTCATAGAATATATACTACTAGCTGTTGCCCGCGATTCCGTCCGCGTACAATTTGTTTATCAAATTATCACTATCCCGCGGGAACTCTGCAATTTTCCGGGATCAAGACTGTCCTATATCCTTTCCCGGCAATCAAACTATCTGTAAACCGAATTTCATCTACGTAGATCGGTTCAGTAGTTTAGACGTGAAGAGGTAACAATAGTTATTTGTGTCACAAGGGAGCAAAATGGTATATTTACGGCGAGGGCGGTATATTGAATCCAGAATGTAGCGAAGGATTCTACAATAGAATCCTGAGCGTAGCGAGGGATTCTAAATTAGAATCCTGAGCGTAATGAGGGATTTAAGTGTTAACGCCCATTATGAAAATAATTTTGCTCCCGAGTGCCTCATACAACTTTTCACACCGAGCATTAAGAAACTTGAGAAAAATAAATTCTAATTATTATTAAAGAACAAGCAGCATAGAAATGGCGTGGCTTTACCATTATCAACTTTAAAAAATGGCGTTTGCAATAAAACCCTTAGAAAAGCCTTGAACAGAAAAGTTGCACTTTGCTCCCTCTCGTCAGGGAGGAAAAGTTACTTTTCTGAAGGAGAGGTGTGAAAAGAAACTTTTGCATTTATAATATTAATGGGATATAATAATAATCACGTTAATTCTGCGACGAGTGACACACTCTCGTCGCGGTGTCAAATTACCTGTCGCAAAATCTTACACCTACTCCTTTAGGGCAAAAAGACTCCATACAGAAAGCCGATAGTTCTTAAGACGGTACTTTTATCACCAAGGAGAAGTTCACATTGTGGCGGGACTCCAACCACTCGACTTTTGGAGTGTGTCAATAAAGAGTCTGCATACGTACATACTTTACAATAAATATCCTCAGCCTTTATAAAGCAAACTATGTAAATAGGTAGTGAATCTACACACGACTCGACTCTTTGAACTTATCCACTGTGAAATGGGCGATCGTTTGACAGGGCGATAATACTGTCTGAAAACTTTGATATTATTCTAAGTAATGTCATAAACGCTTCTCCGCTAAAAATTATCATTTATATCAAATTTCGCAAGTCTGAATATTAGTTTATGTGTCTGTGTGTAAGTACGTTGTTACCTACGCTTCCTTGTAAAGCGGTTGTACGGATTTGGATTTGGGACAAAGTCCTGGATCAATACAAAGGATACATTAAATTATTATTTAGGTTACTTTAAACCATCGTATCTTCCACTATTTCTGCATTTTAAACACTGTTTCTCCTTGTAAAGAGTACAGTAACTCTTTCAAACCACATTTCGAGGAAAAGCGGTTTGAAAGTTATTTTCTTTTTTTAACTGTACTATCTCATAGACTATTTTAGTGACATACATGAATCATACCTATATCAAAATAGTTGCTACTGCTGACAAAATTTATATTTGATACTGAAAATATAAAAACGCGTTCGAATGGGAAAAAAATAAGAAAACGCGTTAATTATTACTAATACCGTAGGATTTGATAAAAACTATTTCTAATCATCTGAAGCAAGTTACTGAATGCTCCTTCTACTCACTTAAAGGTTGACTGGTAGAGATCCCTTAAACATAGGTTCGCCTTTCGCCTATGTACGTACACGTATCTTAACATTTGCAAATTGTGGTTGTTTCTCTATTTCTGTACAATAAAGAGTTTACATAATTATTAAAATAATATTAATTTATTTTTTTCTAATAAAAAACCGATTTAACTTAACTAATAATTATAATGGCTTATTATAATAGGGTATAATTATAGTGCGAGTATTTACACACATAATATTAAAAATAATAGTGTAATATAGCCAATCAACTTTTTTTGGAGTTTTTTTCTTACTTGACTCAAATGTCAGATGCGAAACTGATGTAAGTAGAGTTATGCCTTTGTTACTCAAACTATCAATACTTCTGCACGAGCCCAATGCTAAAAGTATAAATAAACATTGTATTGTTGGTATACCTAAATTGATACAATAAGGGGCTGTTTTACCACCCATTGATTAATTTTATTTGACGGATGTAAATGTGATCTCCGTCTATTCGAACAACAAAAACCGGCCAAAAGCGTGTCGAACACGCCCGAGATAGGGTTCCGTAGCCATTAGTATTTTATACGGAATCTTCCAAGTTTAGGTATATTTTATACCTTAGGCTGCTATTTACTCTCAAACTACTAATAGTTCTCAAGCAAACTTAGCCGTTATAGTTTTCCTTGAAAGGTTGATATATTTACTACCACCCTGAATTTTTTCAAATTTTCCACCCACCGGTTTAGATTTAAGAGGGGGGGGGGGTACGCTCGATTTTCACGAAATGACCTATCCAACGATACCCCACACTATAGGGTTGGATGAGAAATAAAAACCCACTTTACGTCCGCAAAAAACATTTTTTTTTTCATTTTTTATTGTACCATTTTGTCGGCATAGTTAACATATATATCCTTGCAAAATCACAGCTTTCTAGCATTGATAGTTTGATAGTTCCTGAACAAAGCCGCGGACGGACAGGCAGACAGGAAACTGTAAGGCTTCCGTTTTTGCCATTTTGGCTCCGGCGTTTTGGTTGGCGTATTAAAATGAGTTAATCGTAGATTGAAGAAAGTATTTGAAGTTCATAGATTATTGACTTTCGGTAGCGTAGGTACTTCCGATATTCACTTATATAGGTCCATGATTTTAAATAATTTCCTAGGGCTATAAGCATATATATGACCTATGGATTATCGTAAAGATCTAAGCAATGCTGCGTTCTTTAATTAGGGGTCCTAATAATACAGAACAATTAGATGCTGATGAATTAAATGAATTAGGGAAGGCCTTTAATCAAAGAGTGCCTTTATGGGTCGAGATTGTTTTGAAGGAAAATGGGAACACAAACAAATCGATAGCTTAGTCATTTTATATCGAGGATTATCCTTCTAATTTATAAATGCGAAAGTTTGTAAGACTGTTTGTTTGTTATATTATAACGTCTGAAACGCTGATCCGATTTGAGTAGATGAAATTCGCTATCCAGATAGTTTGAGTCCCAGGGAAGAACATAGGATAGTTTTTATCCTTGAAAATAGCATAGTTCCCGCGGGATAGCACTAAAAGAATTCTACGCGGACGGAGTCGCGGGCAACAACTAGTGTAATAATAATTGAGTCAAAAGTCAAAATATCTTTATTCAATTTAGGCTTAGGCTTATTTAGGCTTTAATTATGTTAGCATCATCGTATCAATTGACTTAGCCACGAACTAAGTAAAGCTTACGCTTATAATAATATAGTACCAGGCAATGAATAAACAAAACACTTATACCCTTATAAGTACTTAATTATTATAAATGTGAAAGTAGGTAACTCTATCTGTCTGTAACCTCTTCACACTTAACCGCTTAACTGATTTAAATGGTTGTACGTTGTTTTACAGACAACATTTTAATAGAATTTCGTTTAACAGACATTTTTATCATATTATCGTTTCATAGAATAATCAATACGCAGAACACTTACTTTGAAGAAATTTAAATCATTGATTTTTGTTAGAAATATAATTTTTTGTTTAGATAATTCATATCAAAGAATAACGAATCAAATATCATTTATTTTCATATTTTTTAGGTATTATAAAACTTATTATCAAGAAAAACATGCAATTAGTTTTCTAATGTGGTCGCAGTTCTAACCTAACCTAACCTAACCAAACTTTATATATATTAAACATATGTTTCATTCAAGTAAATAGTCGTTGAAACAATAATATTCGAAGTAAAAATACAAGGACCTAATATTAAATGAAACATTTTCTGCGAAACGAAATGCTATAAATTTTCTGTGTGTGAAAGAAGAGAACACCGATTTAAATGAGTATGGAGATAGTTTGAGACTATGAGAGGGACATAGGATAGTTTTTATTTCGGAAAGTTGCATAGTTCACGCGATAAAGGAAATTTTGACAGACGAAAACGGGGGTAAAAGCTAATGTATGACATAGATACCTAAATACGTAAATTCATGTTACGTTAACATTCAAAACATGCCAGTCAACAACCGTAGTATCTATATAAAAATATATTTTCTAGTCGGGGATCGAAACCCGAGACTCACGCTAAGAAACCTCCTGATGACTGAGCTATCTGTGGACTAAATCGTATTCATCATCATCATCATCATGTCAGCCGAAAGACGTCCACTGCTGGACATAGGCCTCCCCCAAGGCTCTCCACTCAGACCGGTCTTGTGCTTTCCGCATCCACCGCGATCCCGCGATCTTAACCAGGTCGTCGCTCCATCTTGTTGGAGGCCTACCGACAGCTCGTATCAAATCGTATTTATTTGATAGAAATAAAATATAATTTTACACACAGGTGGGGAAATCCATTTATGACATCATTACTGTTAAAATTATCACCATCGGTAACTATTTAGCAAGCCACTGTGAATGGAAAAATAATCGAAGTTAAGATTAAAATATAAATGTTTCGAGACAGCAACTTAGATGATTATTACCAAGTAAATATTTTAGACAATTTCAATTAATACGGCCTCTTATGCAGAGGATTGTGGGTTCAAACTCGGGCTCGTGCCTATTCCTGAATTTTTGGAAATGTTTAGGCACGTGCTAAATAACATTCGGAATTATCACGCGCGGTAAAGGAAAACATCGTGAGAAAACCTGTATGAATCTGCGAAGCAATTCAATGGTCTGTATGAAGTTCTCGATCCGCACGGGGACCACGTGCGAAATACACGGCCCAAGCTTTTTCATTCTGAGACGCTTGTGTCCAGCAGTGGAAGTAGAATGTATCTATATGGAATATAAACCAACCAACAAAAATTTGGAAAACCCCAAACTTTGTCACTTCAAAGCTCAATAACTCAAAAACGGCTGAATTGATTTTGATAAAACATGCCTAAGAACCATCGCTAGAAAACTTGGTTTCAAATAAAAAACGCATTCAAATCGGTCCACCCGTTTAAGAGCTACGGTGCCACAGACAGACACATACACAGACACATAGACACAGACACACATAGCGGTCAAACTTATAACACCCCTCTTTTTGCGTCGGGGGTTAACAAAAAGATGCAAAATGGGTGCTATCGATCTCTCTACTACTTTTTAGCAACGTAGCTTTTTTAATTCCTTAGGAAATTAATATTTACATTGATAAATCATCGTTGCTTATCTACTATCGTCGAAAGACAATATTTGTACAAATATAATGATGTAACGACTTCTTATAGTCATGATTACATTGTGCCAAACATAGCTTATTGGCAAGTCGGAAGCCAATTGGCAAGTCGTCAAAGTAACGCTCCAAGGACAACGCAGTTAGGGAGAATTCCTTTGTATCAGAGAAGCGCTTTATATATAATATTGTACTTTTTATTTGATAACAGAGTGCCATGGAAGCATATAAGGGATATTGGGCAAACGGTTCATTTGCTGGTACAAAGAAACTTTTATATTCGTGCCATATATTTGGCCAGAAGTGCGATAATTTGACTTATTCTTGCCGTATTACGTCATGTCGTAGCATGGTATTCAGATAAAAATACACATTTTGTGGTGGTAAATTTATGTGGAACCTTCGGTGAGCGAGTTCAACTTGCATTTGGCTGGTATTTTTGAGAGATTTTTTTATTAACACATTCGATACGGGTCCATATCGACTGTCATAATTGTCCCTTTTTTCTGATTCCATGAACTGCCTTGAATTGTTATAGAAGAAACCTAAGCTAACCTATAGAGTTTTACGAGATAACCATTTCATAATTTCTAAAAAAAATATTGTTTCGACGGGGAAAAACTTGAATAACATTACATTATGACTTGCGAAAATTATAAGAGTAGATGCGCACTGATTCGATACATATATATAAAAAACTAAAATTAAAATTTATAAAACCCCGAAAAAACGCCGACAAAAAAACGCCGCCAAAAAAGACACCTAAAAAGTAAAAAAAAATTATGCACTACCAAGCTGTTGCCCGCGACTTCATCTACGAAGAATTCGTTTATCCCTATCCCGCGGGGACTATGCTGATTCCCGCAAAATTATCCTCAGTTAATTTAGTATAAAAGTACCTAGTAATATTTTTTTATCCAAGCGTCGTCGGTGTCGGGGGACCGCTAAGGTTAACAGGAATCTAAAGTAGTTTTTTAAAGTACTTTATTTAAGTTTAAGAGCTACGGTGCCACAGACAGACACACAGACAGACACACAGACAGACACACAGACAGACGCACAGACAGACACACTGACAGACACACAGACAGACACACATAGCGGTCAAACTTATAACACCCCTCTTTTTGTGTCGGGGGTTAAATAATACATTAGAGGGAAAGAATACAAAATTAACATCGAATATTATAAAGTGGGCCCCACTCAGCAAAATGTTACGGCAAGCCGCAACGCTGTTTTTCAGTCGGATCCATAATTTTTTATGCTGATTCAGACAGAATTAATTTGAGTTGAATTCTTGGATGCCCTTAGTTTAACACTTAAACTTCAAAAATATTCCTGTGTTAATATTAATAAAAGTATTACCTATCTACACTATCTAGCAAGACAGAAACGGGACAAAATGTCGGGATGAATAAGTCAAAATACGCGATAATATCCGTTAAGATTTGTTACGTTTCAGTGAATCACTTGAGTTCATTTGAGTGAGTACCTAATATCTTTAAATAACCAATTGTTGTTTTATTTGTAGATATGGATTACGGTTTAGATGAAATTTGCCATGGGGGGTTTTCGGGGGTGGAAAATCAAATCTAACTTGGTATTCTAACTCCGGAAAAAAACGTGTTTTGAGTTTTAGCGTGAGCTCATTTTATTTTGAGTTTAATATTTCGTAGCATGGTGATCAATTGCGTTGCTCTGAGGATGATTGGGTTCGAAACGTGTCGGTGTAATGTGATGGTGGTGATAATAGGTTTGTGTGATTTGTGTGTTCTTCTGGAGGAGCTGCATGAACGAATTTGTTGGCATAGATTACGCGAAGTGAGCGAAGTAATTGTTTTTAGTTCATAAAGGGGAGGACCCTTAACTAAAAAAATATAATTAATTGAATTGAGTTATAATCTAAAAGTATTTTTTTTTATTATCATTAAGCAATTACTCGGAAGTCATTTCTAGTGCAAAGGCTGTCCGAAGCAGTGGGGTACCGTGGGTATAGTCGCCCGGGGCGGAAGAATATTTTGCCGTCCTCTTATTTAGGGTACTCATCATAATAATATAATCGGTCCGAATCGTAGGTGCGAATTTTTTTTGTTATGGATTTATCATCGTCATCCCAGCCTATATACGTCCCACTGCTGGGCACAGTTCTCCGCTCAGAATGAGAACACTTGGGCTACGGCTACTACGGTTCCCACGTGGGTCCAGTGCGGATTGGGAACTTTACACATACCATTCAATTTGTATGTTAGGTATTTTGCCGCCCCCTAAATGTGCCGCTCGGGGCGGACCGCCCCCCCACCGCCCCAACTACGCTACCCACTGGTCCATAGCTATCCAACATGGAAATGCCTCGAGCATTATGGGCACTTTTGCGCCGGAAACACACAACCACACAACTTGTTCGTTTAGTTGTCTACTTTTCATTTCACCAGCATTCGACTTCCCATTTTGTTCAAAACTTAGTGATTTAATTAAATCAATTAAATGTTTGTACCTCGAATCAGGTTTCCACGTGACAAGCTTAGCCTAGTGTGGAACCAACGGAAACCCTATATGTAAATTGTTTTTGCTTTTAATAAACCATTTTTTTTACTTGATTATTTATGTGAGAATTGCTTATTGAGAATAAAAAAAATACTTTCAGTTCATTAACAAAAGTAAGTAAGGCTATAAGGGTTGAGTGAATTTTATGTGCGAAATTACAATTCAATCAAATTAAAAAAAAAAGGTATTTGGGCGCTAATGCAATACAGACGCTGACTCACACTGCGTCACTGAAGTTATGAAAAGCAATGACTCTTCCTTCGTCATTTACCTACTAACAAAGTATTAGTCTTTCAATATTGACCCGCGTATAAGGAAGACACGGTGATATTTTGTCCGTGAACTTAATAACTTATGTCTCCGCGTAGGGTTCCACTTCGAGCGTCAGCATTATGTTATTTTTTATACAAAATCATCATACTGATGGAGCCTTACTTTCTTTTTAAAAATCGATACACGCCCATTTTAAAGGAACTCATGTCGTAGAATGTTAACCCCGGCTCGCATCCCTGAGCTTTTCGTAATTCAACACACACACACACAAACATCACGCCTATATTCCCAAATGAGGTAGGCAGAGCACACGACCCGTTACCGCTTCGGAGCCTTTTTAGCAAGTTTAGGTTTTAAAATTTGTCAAAAAAAAATTCAAAATTCATGTGTAAAATTAAAAAAAAAAGTTTCCAATGTTTGAAATGCTTTACGGCGAAGGAAAACATCGTGAGGAAATCTGCACAAACCTGCGTAGCAATTCAATGGAGTGTGTGAAGTTCCCAATCTGCACCGAACCCGCGTGGGAACTACAGCCGAAACCCTCTCATTTTGAGAGGAGGCCTGTGCCCAGCAGTGGGACGTATATAGGCTGGGATGATGATGATGTTTTTTTTGGCGAAAGCTAAAGTGCCCGCTAAATTGTACAAGCTAAAGTGCCCGCTAAATTGTACTCGCTAAATTGCCAGCTAAATTGTGCCCGCTAAATAGTAGCCGCCAAAGTGCCCGCTAAATTGTACCCGCTAAAGTGCCCGCCAAATGTGTCCGCTAAATTGTACCGGCTAAAGTGCCCGCTAAATTGTATCCGCTGAATTGCCCGCTAAATTGTACCCGCCAAATTTCCCGCCAAATTGCCCGCTAAATTGTACCCGCTAAAGTGCCCGCTAAATTGTACCCGCTGAATTGCCCGCTAAATTGTACCCGCTAAAGTGCCCGCCAAATTGCCCGCTAAATTGTACCCGCTAAAGTGCCCGCTAAATTGTACCCGCTAGCAAAGGGCCGCGTCTCATGTTATGACGGGCCATCACACTCACCTTGACACCTTTACTCGTACCCACTTGCGCAATTTGTATCGGCCACTGCTAATTGCAAACAGTTAGCTTCTTTAAAATAAAGCGAGAGGTTAATTAGTGCTGTGCAACTTAATACGAAATAGTTTTTACAAGTAATCTAAATCTCAATCCCACTATAATATTATAAATGCGAAAGTTTGTAAGTCTGTTTGTTTGTTACCTTATCACGTTTAAATCCGCTGAACCGATTTAGTTAACATTCGGTATACAGATAGTTAGGGTCCCGGGAAAGGATATAGGATAGTTTTTTTCCCGGAAAATTGCGTAGTTCCCGCGGGATAGCGGTAAATTAATTCTACACGGACGGTGTCGCGGGCAACAGCTAGTTGTGTTATAAAGCGTTTTTGTTGCATATTTGTTACTTATTTGATGATGGTCGATTTTTTCAATAGTTCCCAGTAAAAATACGTCAGCAGAAGTTACTTAAAAAGAAATAGACACGTGGCGGAGGGAATTAGACGCACAAATTATCTTATGTTTGTGAAAGATTTTATTCCATATTATTATTCAAATTAATTCCTCACATAATTTCGCTAAGCAACTGAGATTTAAAATAAGGCATAGGCACATTACGCACACTTGCTCAATCTGATATTATACTTTCATAACAGTGTTTTGACCAAAAAACTAAAGCTTACTTTTTTTTAAATATTTTCATATAACTTAATTTTGAAATTATTGACCTCAAAGTTTAATTTAAACAGTTTTACATTGATGTTATTTAACTTCGGTTAAATTTTCATCTTAATCATTTTTTTTGAATGTGCTGTCAATTTTGTATTCCATACATTTGACATTTATTGTATTTAAAACAATAAAGTATCTATTTTTTGAAATTAAAATAGAAATCACTTTTTATCAAAATCACTTTCGTACTTTATCAATGACTGCGATTTAAAACTCATAATCAAATTCTTTTGTCAAAACATTTTCTGAGTTCCGATAATCAAAGCTGGTTGAGTTAAAAAAAATCCCTGGTTTTAAGGTAATAATATTTAACGCATTGATTTTTTAAATGAATGAAACTTTTCATAGACAAGTAATACTTAAAAATGTTACAATAATATTTTGTATTATTTAAAATGGAACCTGTAGTGATCGTAATTATTCAATCATTTAATAAATAGGATTATTACATAACATAGGGTTCAAAAAATTTATTTGTTAGAACATATAGGTTATCTTAAGGCTGAATTGATTTTAATAAAACATAGCTAATATCCACTTGAAGAAATTGGTCTATCCTTAGATATTTTACGGTGCTACTGAGCTTCGTGCTTAGAACAGTAAAAATCTTGACGAGTCTTGTTATTGATCGTTCTTAAAATCAGTCAAAATCAGTCACTCTACTATTAATGATACCAAAAGTGTGTAAATGATCATATTATTATGTCCTTGCTAATTGTTACATATTTGATGTGACTTATTTTTCAATAGTGTTTTTCAGTAAAAAGACACGTCAGCCAGAAGTTACCTTCTTTCTAATGATAAAAAAAGAAATATAGACAGCACAAATTGTCTTATGTTGCTGTGAAAAAGCTGGATTATATTCCATATTATTTATTCCTTTTTCTCTCAATCATAATTGTCGCTAAGCAACTACAGATTTAAAAATGTACAAGGCATAGACACATGTCCGCGACAGTTGCTAAAACTTAATATTCTGTATTTTCATCATCAGCTTTGAGACCTGTTTTAATAAATATTTAACTTATTTAAATATTACGCGTACACTTAAACAAGTTTTGCGTTATGTTATGACGTACTTCTCACGTCAAATAACTAAAAACAAGTTTTTTTACTTGAAGAGCCTAATCTTAAGGCTTAGGTTAAATTTGTGTATAGTTTTTGCACAGAAATAATTTTAATGTTGTGTTTTTCATATTAGACTTTGACATCAAGAAGTACTCACAACTTACACTTTACGATTATTACTATAGTATTTAAAAGTTTTTAAATTGTGTTCTTTTCTTTATCTTTGTATAATAAACGTTATATGTATGTATACATACACACTTATTTTACTGAAATACTCATTATTATGCTGAATTTGAAAAGATTTCTTCTTAAGATTCTGAAAGTTGTTTGATCGAAAGCCTGAAACTAACAATATAGGTTAGGTAGTTAAATAATAAGTACCTACCTTCATCGTTTGAACAGTAGCGTAGATTAATAACATCGCTTCGATATAATCGCTGTCGACGTTTTATACTTTCGGTATTTTGATTTTCGATGTATGAAATATGGATTATTTCAGTTGTATGTATTATGACTTTTCGGTGTTGCAGTGCGGGTTTGAAATGAATTTTTATCTAAAACTTTTACACATGACTGACAATCAACTAGTTCTACTAATTACGTAAAACAAACACGGCTAGCTTAAAAGTGACTTAAGAGTGACTTTGTGTGAAGCTGGTAAAGTTCTAGTTGATTGTTACTAATTTCAACAGTAATTAGACTCACTTGTTGGACATTCATTATTACCTAAACTATAAACCTAACACTAAGCAACGGGATCAAACAGTTTGTTCTTAGAATTCTATGAACTTGAAAGTTATTCGGTTAACGAGAAGTGTTGATATACTTAAGAAATAGGGCAAAAGGGATCACTGATGCGTTGTTAGTTCTGAAGGGTGAAATTGCTTACCGTGCCAGTATTTAGAAAGACTATATACGTACACCTATGTCTAAGAGGGAACGCGTGTCTGTTAACTTTTAAAACTTAAACCAGAACCGGTGTAAAGGAAGAATAGATTTTATTAGATATTGAAAATCGCAATGTTCCCGCGGGATAGCTATAAATGAATTCTTTGCAGATGGAGCGGGGAACAGCTTCATACTTCGTTTATATCTTAGCATTTGAAAAAGGGTAAAAAATGTTGACGAGTCTTTTTATTGAAAACGCTTTTAGAAAAATAGTAATAAGTATTTACTTATAAATGACGTCCACTGTTGGACATAGACCTGCTCCTTCGGGAGGTCCCCAATACTCATATTAAATGATATTGTAACGGATAACTCACGTCTTAAATCGAGTTAAGGTTTTTTTTTTATTCGACTGGATGGCAAACGAGCAAGTGGGTGTGAGTAGTCCTTTACAGTTGTTGGCTTTTCTTAAGTCCCTACTCGCGCCTATTACAATTACCGACGTAGAAAGATCGTTTAGTTCGTTGAAATGGATATTTACAGAAAGACGCTGTAGCTTGACTGTTACAAATATAGAAAAAATATTAATATGTATTTTGTTATGAAAATCTCTTCAACTACTATTACTGCAGGTTATTTTATTATTATCTTATAAGACTTGGTAGTAAAGCTAAAGTACCCCCTAAATGAGTTAAGATAAAATTGTATTATAGTTTGTATACATTTCGCAGAGAGGTAGTTATTCATTAGGCATAATAAGATTTCTTCAGACTAACCTCTCTGTTTATCTCTACTCTTCCTGAAATCATTCCCGCACCGAAAACCCCGATGTATGAATATGAGTGAGTCTCAGGGTAGTTCATGTCCAAAGACGCCAATCGTCGTTGCTACTGCAATACCGCATAACTAGCTTTTTCCATAAGGTATAATTTTCATTGTCAGAACAGTACAATGTTAGTACTGTTCTGACAGTCAAAATTATACCTTATGGAAAAAGCTAGTTACGCGGTGTTGTAGTAGCAACGACGCAATACTCTTCAACCTTGGCGAGCAGATTGGGGAGCGCGTTATAGGATGTAAGGTTGCCAAGTAGAGATGCTGGCATTATCCCTTAGCCGGATTCTACAGCGTCCACGGGAGGAGAAACGGACAACATCCTACAATATAAATATCACTTTTTGACCAAAAAATATATAATAACATTGTTTCTATTCTTTTTCAGAACCATGCCAGCCTACGATAATGCAGGGGCTACTATATCCCTGGAGGATGAAATCCCGCCAGAGCACGTGACGATAGTAACAGATAACTTCGACTTAAACCAAAGAAGGCACCAGTTCCAGTCCCAGAAGTCCACGGTTACTTCTAGAAGACAACAGGCAGTGTGTGTGAGGAGAGCTCACAAGCGATATGGCTCGAAGAGTAACCCCAACGTTATTCTTGATGGTCTCAATATGACTGTGCCTAAGGGAGCTATGTAAGTATTTTTTTCTATCATCCTCATCACATCAGCCGTAGGACGTCCACTGTTGGACATAGGCTTCCTCCATAGACTTCCAGTTGCTTCGGTTGGAAGTGGCCTGCATCTACCGTGAACCCTCGGCTTTAACCTGGTCGTCCGTTTATCTCTACGCTGCGCTTGCCAATCCGCGGTCTCTACTATAGAACATTTTGAGAATTATTTTCTATAACACTACTATATTTTTAACATGGTTTCTTCGTGACCAATTGCGTACCACCTTATGCGATACATATTAACTTGCAGAACCCATCTTCCGCGTCAAAGAATACATCGCTCAGACTCAACTTAGCGCGGGTATCCTCATTAATTTTTCCTCCACCGTTAATGCTCGTGGTAAATTTCCGATGTTACATTTTCAGACCTATTTGATATTAATTTCAAATCGATACTTTTACCTTAAATTAAGTTTATCCTATGCTTAAAAATAAATATCACAGAATATTTCACACTAAATAAAATTGATCTTGTCGCTAAGTAAGCAAAGCTTATGTTATAGTTATGGGTACTAGGCAACAGATATACGAGTACTACATATCTACTTAAATATTAAATACTAGCTTTCTTTTGGAATTCGATTATCGCGCGCTGATCCCTCGGGGACTGTGCATTTTACGGGATAAAAAGTAGCCTATGTCACTCTCTGGCCAACTATCTCTATGCCAAAAATCACGTCAATCGGTCGCTCCGTTTCGACGTGAAAGACGGACAAACATACAAACACAGAAACACACACACTCGCATTTATAGTGTTAGTTTGGATGTATTAAACAACGAAGATTCGGGAACAAACATTCGTATTTCTATACAAATATATCTGTCCATATATACTCGTAATTATCCTCATGTATGTCATATACGCTGTTTTTTCTCATAAAAAAATCAGCCAAGAGCGTGTCGGACACGCCCGAAATAGGGTTCCGCAGCCATTATGAAAAAAATAAGTAATATTTTTCTAAGGATTTCGTATTTTGTACGGAAAATTCAAAGTTTAAGTGTATTTTATACCTTAGGCTGCTATTTACTCTTAAACTACTAACAATTCTCAAGAAAACTTAACCATTATAGTTTTCCTTGTAAGTTTGATATACTTACTACCGTCCTGAATTTTTTCAAATTTTTCCACCCACCGGTTTACATTTTAGAGGGGGGGGGACGCTCGATTTTAGTGAAAATTTGCTTTTGAAAGACCTATCCAACGATACCCCACACTACCTACAAGGTTGGATGAGAAAAAAAAAACACCCCCACTTTACGTGTATGTGAGGTACTCTAAAAACATTTTTTTATTTTTTATTGTACCATTTTGTTGCCATAGTTTATGTATATATTCGTGCAAAATTACAGCTTTCTAGCATTGATAGTCTCTGAGCAAAGCGGACAGACAGACAGACATGGCGTAACTATAAGGGTTCCGTTTTTGCCATTTTGGCTACGGAACCCTAAAAATGTAGGTTAAATCCAGTAATAGCATTAATAACCGTCATAGAATACAATGTTCTGGAATACTTTCAATGGATTGCAGGGAAATGGGTAATACGATGATTGATGTTAAAGAATAACGTTAAAATTCCAACCCCTGTCTGCTAAATCCGGGTTTTGAAGAAGGAAGCTCTTAATTTTATTGGGACACTTAACGCCATTTTCCCATTACAGTGGTCCATGAAAAATATAATTTTAAGTCGGCATTAAAATGATAAATTGCCACGGACTCTTGTTATTAAATGGAACGGAAATATACTTAAGTTTGACGTGAATAAATTTTAAATTGTCACTTAAATATGGATGGAGTTGTGCAAATTGTCTGCCGTTTCTTGAATTAGGTCACGGGTATTTGAAAAGTTCCACTTTGTAAATTATGAGAGCAATAGAAAGTGTAAAGTTGAAATAATGTGTAAAGGCAGAACATTATGTTATGAAACTTATGCCGTGGAGAAGAGAAACTTAAAAAAAGTTAATACCTTCCTTGTCTTGTCCAGGTGCCCCTAATATGGGTCATGAAACTTTTAACCAGGAGTCTGTGCTTCCGCTATGAGTTTACAACTTTAAACTGTCCCCGAGGTGGAAGCAGTCTTAAACAGAAAAGTTAACGTGTTCAATTTTAAAAAGAGAAACTATGACCATACTCGTAAGACTGGCTCTTTCCTTAAACAACGTACATTGACATTGCCATCATCATCATCCCAGCCTATATACGTGCCACTGCTGGGCACAGGCCTCCTCTCAGAATGAGAGGGACATAGTCATACAACGAGGAAAATCAGCCAGCCAACATGGACACCTTGCCCGATAGTAGCGATCTGGATAATATTTGTAATTTTTAGGCTTTGAATAAGTTAGCTTAAGTATTATTTTTCTTTTATAGTTTGTGTGTAAATAAATAACATTTACTTACAGTTATGGCCTCCTTGGTGCCTCTGGTTGTGGGAAGACGACTCTTCTATCCTGCATCGTGGGAAGACGTAGACTGAACTCTGGTGAAATATGGGTGCTGGGGGGAAGACCGGGGAGTCCGGGGAGCGGGGTGCCTGGACCACGGGTGGGGTACATGCCGCAGGTAAGATCGAAAAGTCAGATAAAGAAAATGGTAGTAATTCATTAATGTTGCTTAATTATATTTTATCTCAGAAGCAGAACATCATTTTCTCCTTTCCCCTCCTTCGTTCCTTTTCCTTCTCCTCTTCTACCTTTTTCAAAAATGACACTACCAAATTTGAAATGCACTTTTGCATCGATACGATGCAGAGCTTTTACTGAACGAAAGATGGCGACCTCCAACTATCAAATAATACTTCCCGCAGAATCCACTAGAGAATAAAAATACTAACGAAGTTCTGAATGAACAAAAACCATTCAGCCAATATGCGCACAAACTTCCATCGTTAGAGTAAATATAAGCTAAAGCCTCTAATTGTAACCATATTCAAATTAAAGCAATAACTCATAGCAATTTAATGGGCGAAATACCTGCCGTAAATAATGCTAGACGTAAACTGATATAAGTTGAAGAGAACTAAGGTCCTGATAGCGGTAGCAGTGTTGGGGTTTTAGAATAGGAATGACCCATTCCCGTGGGTGGTGTAAAAGGCAATGAAGGGAGATGTGAGAATGAACAGCGCTATCTATTCTGTTGGTAACTACAAACTCTGGCCCCGAGCACTGCAGGGCTACTACGAAACTCGAAACTCGGAGTTCGTGTCGTGTGGTCCCTCTGACACTTATACTATTTAAGACGAGAGCGAGAGGAACCGCACGACACGAACTTCGAGTTTCAAGTTTCGTAGTAGCCCTGCTGCTGTGTGGAAGGGAAGGACCAACGCATTATTTTCCCATGAAACTTGTATTTAGCAAGCATGCTTCGCGCGTACCCCTTGCCTTGGAATGGGCTGAAAAGTAAAAAAAAAAACTAAGGGAAATTAAATAAAATTGCCCCAGTTTGCTATGAAAATGTTATGTTTATGGTCCCTAAAAATGTCTTAGTGTTGACGCTCACTGAAAAAAAAAGGATAGCTGAACTAGTTTGGCTACTTGACGTTTAGCGAAAATGTACTAATTAGGAACCAAAATTATGCTTATATGGGCCAATCAACTATTTTAGCCACACTTTGGGCGTCTCCTGCGTTACCAAAATTGTCACTGGCGTTACCAAAAAATCGTACTTCCAACAAGACATTACACGGTTTAATAGGTTGAACTTACGTAGGATTGCATGTATTCATGTACACCACCTATTAAATTACAGAAAAACATGTTTACTTATAAAACATGCCTGCAATTGTTTGAAAAATGTCGCGGACAGATTTGTTTGGGCAAAAAACTGATTTTTCTAAGATATCAACATCACCTTACTTTTAGTACCCTACTACTCGTAGTAAGTACCTATGCCTTAGTTTTGTAGTCACTCAAGTTAAGTTAAGCAACAACTTTTTTTGTTACTTGCGGAATGGGTTTAACAAAATGAAGTATTTATTTTGTGAACAACACAATGAAACTCAAATTTATGTAGATTTTTTTTACGAATCGTACTTAGTTTAGCATTCAATTCCGCTAAAATATGTAATCAAAAATAAGACATTGCAAACTCATTCATAATAATATAATTACTTAACTTTACTCAACTTGATTACAAAGTCGAAAGACAAATTACCAAAAAAGAGCAAGATGAACTCAAGTAAGAAACTAAGTGGATGTCCAATACAAGTCTGTTAAAAGCTACGACGAATACTAATAAAGACATTACAATGATGATGGCTGTAAAGTGGCTTCTGTGGTTAGTTACTTAAGGAAAATCGAACACTGTAATATACCGGGTGCTTCCTGTAACACGAACAAATAGTTAAAAAATAGATCGTACTCGTGAAACTGAACAACATTAATTCAGCGATTTAAAAAAAAAATAGAGACTTTAGATTTTCCCTTTTTCATACAAATTATACTGTCATCAATGTACGCCATCCTAGAACCCAACTAACGTCGCCTGTCACGCTGGAAATATCAAACAATTTGCTTCACATTGCTTCTTCGAATAAACTTTAAGGTGTATTAAAAATAAAAAAAACGAAGGGTGTAGTTAATGTACGACTTGTTAACGTACGCTCAAATAATGCACGGCCTGATAATCTGTGCTTATGTACATTTTGTTTTTCGTGTTCACCGATTATTAATAAATTTAGTAGAAAATATTTTAATTTGGTCCTGGCGCTTCGCCGGCTGCTGCCGCGGCACGCTCGCTACGCATGTGCATTGTGGTCACATTGGACCTAACACAACCTAACACAAATCTATGGGCATTCGAATCGATTGGATTCAGATTATCACGTCGTACATTATCACTACGTACATTACAGCACGCGCAATATTTTGTACGCACTTATAATGCGCGACCATTATATTGTACGACATGATAATCGGAAGCAATAATGCTTCGGATTATCACGTCGTACATTATTGCGCGTACATTCCATTATACGTTATTGTTTCCCAAAACGATTTTTTTTAAAATTCGCTGAACTAGTGTTGTTCAGTTGGACGAATACGATCTATGTTTTAATTACTTATTTGCTCGTGTTACAGGAAACACATGATATTTTTGGGGTGTAGTAAATTAACGAAAACGAAACAATTTTTTAATAACAATGTAAGGAAGGATGGACCTTTGCCTACCTGTGAGAAACCATATAGGCTATTAAAAATAAAAATAAAAAACCGTCCAAGAGCATGTCGGACACGCCCAAGATAGGGTTCCGTAGCCATTACGAAAAAAATCAAGTAATATTATCTGCGTTATAACACAATTAAAACTTATTTATTGTATTGTATTGTAAAACACTAACTACAGTCTTAAAATCTATTACCAGAAAAAGAGCGTATCTTCACGGCACTTATCTTAGCCAGTGTTGATAGTTATGATTATTGGTGGCCTGGCCAGTGTTGATACTTATGCAATCTTTTAAACAAACTTTTTGCATGCGTCGTCTACAATTTATTTACTTTTTTATACGTTTGACGCCAATGTCTGTCTTCCGGAGCATCATAGCTCGCAAACGGATAAACAGATTTCGATGCGGGTTTTACATAAAAGCAACTTTCTTTATGATGGTTCTTAGCTGTTTAATTTAAATCGGTTCAGCCGTTTTTGAGATATTGAACTTTGATATTCAATGGTGTACGTGAAGTTCCCAATTCCCAATCCGCGATGGGTCCGCGTGGGAACTACGGCCCAAGCCCTCTCATTCTGAGAAGAGGCCTGTGTCCAGCAGTAGGAAGTTTATAGGCTAGAGTGATGATGATGATGATATTTTTATCGGAAACATGTGTAAGTGTGATTAGTAAAAGTGCGGTCTTAATACGCTCGACAAACATAACCCTCCTTCGGCCAGTCGGGTAAAACACATAGGCTACTTTTTATATCGATGTTCCCACGGGATAGGGATAAAATCTCGAAATAACAACCGCTGGGCTTAGTCATGAAATTTGGCATGGGTGTTTTAATTTAACGTCAATGAAAACCATGATGTAATTTTAGTTAATTCCCACGAAAACTTAATAAAATCCCGGAATTTCAATTCAACTCCTGTATCTAATGATTTACGGGTGCGAAGCCGCGGGTAAACGCTAGTTGGTAATAATTTTGTACATAAAACCTGCGTTGCAATTTTGTCGAAACCGATACCGATCCATTAAAGCAGGCTATTCACTGTCAATCCATTCACTGGCCATCATCTAAAAAGCACCGCACTGTTGCGGTCAGACTAAATTACTTTACTCATTTAATGATATTTATTTACTTACTTAACTTAATTACCTATTTTGTTAACAATTAGAATTTAAGGGTACGGTCTCACTCGTTGCAAATTTTTCAGTTTACGTTGCGACTTGCACGTTAATTAAGGTTAATCTTAACCAACCTTTACAATATACTTAAGTACTAAAAAGTATCTGCTGACCTATAAGAAAAAAAATATAACAGCGTGAAATAATTAGAATAACACAGCAAAAATCTAAACATAGTTAGTGATAAAGTTTACCGAGTAAATTTAATATAAGTTTTTACCGACTCTTTATTATATTTTTTTCGTACATACTCATACTTACACTGTGCAATAAAGGATACTCAGTTTACACTGCGTATTGACATTGCAAAGATCAAACAGAAAACATTCGAATCTCTTTTGTGGACAAACGGGAGGGCTTTGCTCTTTCAAGCACGTTTTATAAAGGAAGGTTTTATTAAGGATGCATCTAGTTAGATGCAATCTCAGTTGAGATTAATCCTTTTTTATACACAACTAGAAGCTACCTCGCTCGCAGAAACCATTAAGTCAGCATTTGATTGGAAATTCCGAGATTTTCTCGAAAGTGAACCTCATTGTTTTTTTTTGGTAGAGTCGCCTTAAGGGCCAAAGACAATATCATGACTGCTTCTGTTTACTTCTTTTTAACCGACTGCGAAGAAGGAGGGTTATTAGTTAGAAGTATTACCACGATCGGGTCCTATCTCGCAAACAATAAATACCTCCTGATCGTGGATTCCGATAAGTCCCAGTTGTGGTAATAGTGAAAATAATAAAAGTTTAAAGCATGTTTTTAGTTTTAATTTTTTTAAATTTGCCTTCTTGGTTTTTACGTTCCATGGAGAACAGCATGTTTGCTCTCAGCCTATACATGTATACAATGCAATGCTAGGCGAAGCCTCTTCTCTTTGAGAGGGCTTGGGCCTCACATTAACAATAGTTCTCACATGGACCCAGTGCGGACTGAGAATTTCATATACCTACTCTCCTACTACATATAAGTACCTACTTATATTCAAATTTGCCAAGTGCGGTGTCGGCTCACGCGCAGCGGGTTCTAAGAATAACATCATGAATTTCATTAGATTTTTCAAGTCAACGGTTTTTCAAGTTTCAATGTATGATACCCTAATGCTCCCGAAGGAAGATCAGCGCCGTTCGCGAGAATTTTGACCATTTTGCGACATACGCGTTGTTTATTTTAACTATTTGCAAGGTCCGCCCGGATTGCTACCACCATCTTGCTCGCTAATCCTGCCGTGAAGCAGCAGTGCTGGCACTGTTTGGGTGGAGAGTAAGACAGCCGGTGAAATTACTGACACTTGAGGTATCCTATCTTAGGCCTCTAGGTTGGCAACGCATCTGCAATACCCCTGGTTTTGCAGATGTTTATGGGCAGTGGTGATCTCTTACCACCAGGAGACCCACTTGCTCCTTTGCCATCCAGTCGAATAATAAAAAAATATATATTGTTTTAATTTTTTTTCGTCCTACGTTTTTATGAATAAATATTTTCTTTCTTTCTAACCAGCATATCCAACAAGATATCCAGCATATTTGACAGTGAATGGCCGTGCTCGAATTCCCAACGTGAAAAAGCGGTCAGCTTTCCAAATTCACGGGGAAATGTTTAAATTATTGCCGAATTTTATGGATTAATGTGAACGAATTAACTTTGTGGCCTTTCGGCTTGTTTTATGACCGAATTCGAATCGGAAAACAATGAATGGCAAAATTAGGAATTTTGTTTTGCGTGAGTTAAGGCTTGGCATGGTATTGGTCTTTAAAAAATGAGTTTAAAAAATGAAGTTAAACGGATTTATTTAAAATAAAGACAATGGTGATATATGACATTTATGCCTGAGTTTGAGTGACGGAGTTACTCAAACTCAAGCCCCCAAGACACAGGTCTTTGATAGCTAGTTTGGAGGTCAGAATATTTGATTAAGTATTCCCGCGACTTCTCTGTACAAACTTTCCATACTTGAGCATTGTATTTTGCTTGAAGTTGATTGTACAATAAATCATTATTTATGTTTTTATTTTTATTGGGATGGATATATAAGACTATACAAGTACTTGGCGGCCTAATTTTTATTAACAACTTGGCTAAGTCACCGGCCAATGCCACCACCACTATGACCACGGGACACTTGACACTAATTGACCTAGTCCAAAAGCAGGCAAAGCTTGTCTTATTTGTACCTACTAGGCCACAGATAAACATACTTAAATACATAGATACATACTTAAATGGGTATTAAGCACTCGAGAGTCGAGAACAAACATTCATATCTCTCATTTAATATCTGCCCCAAATGGATAACGAACCCGGGACCGCGAATTTTATCTTCTTCTCGGGTTATCTAGTCCTCTGGACGTAGTGTGGTAGTGGTAATATAATAGCGTTTAAAGGACTCAAAAAATGACCGTAAAAGAACTCTATTCGTATAGCAGTTAGAGTTTATCAGGATGTCAAGTATTACTAATTAGTGGCTAGAACAATATGGTAGTCATGCAACCATAATAGGCACGGTAGTGCGCGCCACTGCGCTCCGATCTATTATTTGCGAGCCTAGAAATGTCAACACAGACGTTGAAATACAGACGGTGCTTGTGCCCACATTGCGTAGGAACTAGAGATGTACTTACTACTTTTAATATACTAATCTAAAGAAAATAAGGGCCTCGGTAAATCTAATCAAAAATACGTTTCCTTAAAGACGCTACGTAATGTATTCAGATAAAATTCTGAATTCATTTAATTGAATGAAAACTATTTGTATTATAATTATGAGGTTGTTGTATTTATAAAACATTCGTAGACAAGAAATGTCAAGAAATGTTTAGCTTTCGGTATTTTCTACAAAATTTTCTGCGCCAGTTTTGTTTTGTGACGCCCATACTGAATGTATGAAAAAAATGTCACAAAACTGACATTTTCTTAAGACATTTTTTTAAACTATCTGAATCGATTGTGCCCTTAATTCTGAGTAGGAAAAACCATATTTTTTTCAAAATTAAAAAAAGAAAAGGTACACTTTCTTGTGAAAATGCCCACCTAATTCTCAATTCATTGGAAACTCCGTGGTCACTATTGTCTTTTGGGCAGCTTATATATCATAATGTTGGTATGTAAGTGTCGCGTTTTCTAAATTTGCAATAGGTACCAACCTTTTTTTACCATTTTCAGGCATCCAACTGAACTGAATTTAGGTGTAATTTAGGTCAGTTTGACTTACTTAATGATGTAATGAGATTATTTTGAAAAATTAGCACGTCCAAAGTATGTTACGTGCCGTTGAATTCTTTAGGGCTATTGATGAATTTGCTATTAAATTGTACGCTTATTATAATAAAAGTACCTACGTGATCGAATTTTGCTCGGGCTAAAACCCGTTAATTAGCGTTTTTCTAGAGATAAAACCAAGCTAGATTTAATTTAAGCTAGATCGATTTGTCATCCCGAAAACCCCAACATACCAAACATTTCAACGAAATTGCTGGAGCCGTTTCCTAGATTCTGATTATATACATATATTATATACAAGAATTGCTTGTTTAAAGGTATTAGATAGATATATAGATAAGTGACCAAGTTGTTGTAAGCTATTCATTTATTCATGTATGACTGACCATAACATGGGAGTAATATTACCATGTAAATTAACAATGCAAGTGGATTTACTGTACAAATTGGTTGGTATATTATAAGCTGTGTTTGAATTGGCATAAATCCTATTAATATTATAAATGTGTTTTTTTACAGTTGTTTTTAACACAATCTCAATGAAGACCACGATATAATTTTTTTGGGATTCTCAGGGGAATTTTGTAAAATCCCGGAATTTCAATTGTAGCTACCAGATCGAATAGTTTACGCGTGCAAAGCCGCGGATAAACTCTAGTATTATAAATGCGAAAGTTTGTAAGTGTATGTATGTTTGTACTCCTTCACACTAAAACAGCTGGACGGATTTGGATGAGATTTAGTATGTAGATAGCTGGAAGTCTGGAATAAAACTCGGGCTGCTTTTCAAGCTGAAATAAGTGTACGTGTGCGGAAGTGTGGTATTGTGAAGGAGATTCAATTATTATCCATTTTTTTAGGAAACGGCATTATTCGGAGAGTTCTCTATCAGGGAAACAATGATATACTTCGGCTGGATCGCTGGCATGACCACCATCGAAGTCGACGAGCGTGTGGACTTCCTAGTGACACTTCTGAACCTGCCACATCCTACCAAGTAAGTATCATCATCCCAGCCTATATACGTCCCACTGTTGGGCACAGTTCTCCTCTCAGAATGAATCGCAATCGGCTAATCGGCAATCGTGAGGAAACCTGTACACACCTGCGAAGCAATTTAATGGTAAGCAATGTAATGGTAATTTAATAATTAAGTCAAGATTATGCTTTTCTGTATACTTCATGGCTGTTTCATCGCTTATTGATAAATTTTATGTGACAAAATAGATATCTGTGATGCTATCTCTGTTTTATGTAGTTTGAATAAACAGAGACGGCATCACATTTATCTCTCACTTGACATTTATTAATCAGCGGCGAAACAGGCGCTTAACTTCTAAATATCAAACCATTTTTACAAGCCTTTATTTAACTTTTCCTTTTTATTGTTGATTTTTGTTTGAGTGAAGTATTTCAAGTTCATTTTGACCTACTAATTTACCAATTACCTACTTAGCTTACCAATTTAATTATTTAAGAATTTAATTCAATACTACCTTTAAATTTTTTTATTCAATTAACTTGTGCTTTATTAAGTACATTTTACAGTTCATACTGTTAATTTGTTCTTTATTTAGTACGCGAGGAACGAGTACGAGAAATAGTTTTTTTCGGAGTTGCTAGTGGAAAATAAACAAGCGTTGGTAATGTTTTCCTTGTTGCTATGACTTTGACCTATGCCTTAAGCAATTTTAAACATGATTTATTTTCCATTGCTCGACGGTGGCTCCACGCGTCAATACACGGAAAGGATGACGTCACTTTGATAACAATATAGATATAAAATACTGACGTTACTAAAGTTTATGTAAATGTAAACGGTGCACTGAAACAATTACTTTTTCATCTCTCCTGTTCGGAAAGTTTAATTTTCATGGGTAGATAGCAGGGTATAAAATTGCGTTTTCATCTCTAGGGTGGAAAGTATTTATTTTTTTTATTTTTCGATTGGCCATGGATTCCAAGATAATTAAGTTACGTTAATGCCACTTTTTTCCACGTTTCGGCATGGCCATCTAGATGCACGTCGTGACCAAGGAGCTTATATACAACACTGGAGGTTGAACGCCGAACATCCGCTTGAAACAAGAAATTTGATCTTTATTATGTCACGAACATATTCCATCTCTTTCTTTAGTTAGGTTAAGAAAGAGATGGAAGTCATTCGTGAAATTTGAAAGAAAGAGATGGAATATATAAATAAGTCATAAAAGTCAAACTTCTTCGTTCGGCGTTCAACCTACAGTTTTGTATATAAGCTCCTTGGTCGTCAGCAGTCGGCCAGGTCGAAAAGGTACCGATCGAGGTTGGATACAAGTACTTAAATTCAATTTATTATTATTCTAATTTTTTTTGTAGTATTTTACTTTCCTCACAGTCGAAATGAAAAGTAGAGTGTCTAACTCGGGTGAAATTACCCATTTCCCCTCGAACTATTGGCGCTCTCACTTCGCTCGAGCGCCAGAAATATCTCGGGTGAAACGGGTCACTTTTCACCCTCGATTATCAATCTACTATTACTCCGCAAAGTAACGCCTGATTCAATAAATTAATGTAAACGGTGTTCGTGGCTATGCTATTTATACCCGCTAACATCATTTTGAGGGCTTTACCTGCCAACTATGTTTATCTTTGAACTGACGAAATAACTATTTATAGTTATTACTACCGTAAGCAACGTGGGAAATGGATCGGCATTTTATTACAATATTTTATTTAAGTTGAGACGGTCGTTTGTTTGTAAGATTGTAAATGATTTTTCAAAATTAGCAAATCATTTTTCAACCACTTCCTGATCAGATTGTGGTATTGTGGTGATATTTGAAATACTTTTCAAATTCAATTCAAATTCAAAAATATTTATTTGTAAGAATACAGTAGGTAAAATGACCTTAAAATAAGTTTAGCACATGTATTCAGCATGCAAGCATCTAGGTCACTAAAATTTTGGTTTTAATTTTCGACAATATTATTTTATGTGAACATGGAAGCATAACAGACAGACTTTTACTTTCTCATTTATATTATTAGTAGGGATTTCATTAATTAAAAAGTCATTTTATTTTAAGCTAGACTATTTTTATATTATTTCATTTAACTACTATTGAAAAATTTACAAGTTCTTATGATTTCCGCTTTATGCGGTCAGAGTATTGGCTCTGGATGAATTAGGCCGAGGTGCCCTAGTGGTTAGACCTATGATATCTCAAGCAGAGGATCTTGAATTCAAACCCGAGCTCACACCTCTGAGTTTTTCGAAAATCTTTACGAAATTACGAAGGAAAAAATCGTGAAAATGCTGCCATTCAATTCAATGATACGTGTGAAGTTCCCAATCCGCACTGGGCTTGCGTGGGAACTATAACCCAAACCCTCTTATTCTGAGAGGAGGCCTGTGCCAAGCAGTGGGAGGTATAGACTGGGATGAATGGGCGAATGAGCCAGACAAGATGTTTGACACTTTATTGTTTACCAGGCAGGTGAAGACTCTGTCAGGTGGGCAGCAGCGGAGGGTGTCGCTGGCTGCGGCTCTGATCCATCAGCCTGAGCTCGTCATCTTGGACGAGCCCACTGCTGGAGTGGATCCTGTGCTGCGACAAAGGTAACGCACGGCAAAGAGGATCAATGTAGATTACATCAGTTAAATTGTACCTAATGCAATCAGATCCAAAAAAATAATAGTTTCTCCAGGATTTAAACTCAAGTTAGTGCTCTGTGATTTGAGGACTTATCACTCCGTAATTATTAAAGTAAATACACGGGTCACTTCCCTTTATTTTTTTTTGCGTAACTATAATCTTAACCAAAATTTCGTTTCAGTATCTGGGATCACTTAGTGGAAATCACCAAAGGTGGCAGGACCACTGTCATCATCACAACCCACTATATTGATGAGACTAAGCAAGCTAATGTCGTAAGTTTCATATAATTTCATACATTTAAGGCAATTGAAATTTTAAAATAGATGGAGATATTCCTATACAATTTGTCTGCATTGTTTTCCTTCATCATCCCAGCCTATATACGTCCCACTGCTGGGCACAGGCCTCCTCTCAGAATAAGAGAGCTTGGGCCATAGTTCCCACGCGGGCCCAGTGCGGATTGGGAACTTCACACGCACCATTGAATTGCTTCGCAGGTTTGTGCAGGTTTCCTCACGATGTTTTCCTTCACCGCAAAGCTCGTGGTAAATTTCAAATGTTTTCCTTTATTTAGTGCTATTTCCTTTTTCTGAGATCATCAATCACTACAGGTACTTATTTCGATTCTGGAGACAGCTGTACAAAACAGTCATCAGTCAGGTTGGACGACCGGATGACCAAGTGGTTAGAGAACCTGACTACGAAGCTTGATGCTGGGTTCGATTCCCGGCCGGGGCAGATATTTGTATGAATAATACGAATGTTTGTTCTCGGGTCTTCCGTTGCCTAGTATAAGCTTTGCTTAGTTTGGGAGTAGGTCAATTGGTGTCAAGTGTTCCTTGATATTTATTTATCTTGTGTTCATTTTGAATCACTTCCTATCATTTTTGAGCCAAATAATAGTCTCCTTCTTCAGCTTCCCGTTGTCCTTGAAGTTTTCCCCACATAATCCGGGAAAACATAAATAATGAATAATAAATAAATATCATGGGACACTTGACACCAATTGACCTAGTCCCAAACTAAGCAAAGCTTGTACTATGGACACTAGGCAACGGATAAACTTACTTATATAGATAAATACATACTTAAATACATATTAATCATCCAAGACCCTAGAACAAACATTCGTATTATTCATACAAATATCTGCCTCGGCCGGGATTCCAACCCGGGACCTTAAGCTTCGTAGTCAGGTTCTCTAACCACTTGGCCATCCGGTCGTCACATGTAAGGTAAACGTCCGAGGGCTCGTCACGCTAATGCCAATAGACGACACCCTGCTGCTATCTCTATTGCTAATGACATAAGAATAAAATGACACAGGTCCCAAGATACTGGTTAGCCTAGTATGGGGTCCGCTAGTCAGTACATTGTTTTGTTTTCAATTTCATGTTTCTTTAAATAATTTTAGTCATCTCGGCATGCTGACGTTGTGAATCCCAAATATGGAACTGTAAACGATTTAAAAACCTTTATTTTTAATAAACCTTTTTTACTTTTTTTTAACTATTGGGACAGTGACGAGCACTCGTACGTGTATACCTAGTCCCATCCACGAAGATGCGTGATTTTGCCAAAATTAGCCATTAATGACATTGTAATAAGAACCACGGCACGCGTCATCGTAAATGTCTCTCAACCTTTTACCGGTACTAGCGTCTAATCGTTAAAAATTGTCTTTAATGTTTACCCAAAACAGAGGCAATTCAACACAAAAATTAATGTTAATGTAATTACGTAAATGAAATGTTTTTTGGACACTCTATTAATTACAGAAAAAGTATGTTTACTTACAAAATCTGCAATTGTTTGAAAAATAATTAGTGTCTAAAAAGTTGATTGCAAATGTCTCTACCTATAAGTAACTAGGTATAAACACGTAAATAATAAGACTATTAACGACAAATTTAATGTTAGAAACGACCATTAACAGAGGCAATATCAATGACAAAAATTAAAATGTCAATGAAAATACCAATAAAAATGATCATTTCAATAACAATAAAGAATGAATAATGACTGTTACAGATTGGTCTGATGCGCGGAGGCAGATTCCTGGCCGAAGAAGCTCCAGGTGAGCTGATGAGACGTTACCAAGCTGAGAACCTCGAGGACGTATTCCTGAAACTAGCAGTTCTGCAAAACATGGGGAAGCGACGCCGATCCAGCATCCTCGCTGATATTGTGGAGAAAGTGGAACTGCCATCGTTGCCAGTTAGTATCATCATGATGTGATGTTTAATAATTAACTTAAATTTATATGCATTTAGTAAACGATACAGTGTTAAGGTCATAGCTCATTAGAGCCACCTGGCACCCGACCAGCACCGCCTCGACACTGGTGGACGCAGCGTTGACAACGAGTGGACCTCGTGTGGTCAACGAGTGAACATCGCGTGGTCAACGAGTGGACGTCGCGTGGTCCACGAATTTCCGAGTAGTCTATTATGAAATGAGGGTGGAGAGCACCGCGCCGACAAGCGTGGTTCACGCGATGCATGCGCACGAGCAGCGAGCTATCACCGAGTGGTCCACTCGCCGTCCGCGCGTGGACACAAGCGTGGCGATCCGGTGACGCTACGGAGTTGATGTAGTGAGCGCATGCCCATACAAATCCATATATTGACGACCGGATGGCTGAGTGGTTAGAGAACCTGACTACGAAGCTTAAGGTCCCGGGTTCGAATCCCGGCCGGGGCAGATATTTGTATGAATAATACGAATGTTTGTGCTCGGGTCTTGGATGTTTAATATGTATTTAAGTATGTATTTATCTATATAAGTATGTTTATCCGTTGCCTAGTGTCCATAGTACAAGCTTTGCTTAGTTTGGGACTAGGTCAATTGGTGTCAAGTGTCCCATGATAAAAAAAATATATATATATATATAAAGAATACTTACTATCCGCTCGCGGCGAGGCGGTGCTGATCGGGACGGGTGCCGGGTGGATCTAATTTGTAATATTTCTAATATTTTTAAATTCCCTATAAACTTTCGAGAAATTATAAAACAAATGCGTCAAGCTACGTATCTTATTGTATTTCTTTGCTTGATGTCGAGTGCTATCTATTCATAAAAAATTACACAGCTGAACTGCTTAAAAACTTAACAAAAAAAAAATTCAATTCACAAAGCTTAAAATATAGGTGGTTTTTAGGTAAAAAAAGATCTTCAAATTTTATTGCGATTCAGCCTGCCTTTGATAAGTTTTCTAAAAGCGAAGCTCATGATCTTGACTGGTTTTAGGACCCATCAGTAATAGACCTGGAAGAAGATCTCGGTGAAATCTCTGGCGAATTCGGTGACAATGTCTCCATGAGCAGCAAAGGCCGTGTAGTGGTGACACCAGATATTGCTTCCCCCATGGAAGCTTTGCCGCCTGAGGAGAAGCCACCGACCACCTGCTTCGAGAGAATTAAGCCGATGCAGTGGAGGCACATGAAGTCGTTAATGTGGAAGAACTTCCTGAGCTTGTTTAGGAATTATAGGTGAGTTTATAATATTTAGGGTTCTGTACCCACGAGACCCTATTACTTAGACTCCGCTGTCCGTCCGTCTATGCACCGTGATAGCTAGACTGTTGAAATTTGCACAGATTATGTATTTCTGTTGCCGCTATTACAATGAATACTAAAAACGGAATAAAATAAATGTTTTGCCGTTTTTTGCTCGATATGAATAACGGCAACAGGTAGACGCTTGAAATATTCATAGAATATTTAGTCGTACATTCATAGTATCGTTACCATCGATAGTATTGATACTATCGATAGTTTTGAATAATCGATAGTTACCGTTATTTCAATAGCATCGGTTGCATCTACACGTTGATCTACATTTAAATAATTTGGTTTTTATAATTAGCTGAATTTACCTATAATGCAAATTCGTTAAAAATGCTATTCTGCCATTCACCTTTATATTTCTATAGTATTGAAATATAGGTCACTATCGATTGTACAAAAGTATCGATAATATCTATGTATACTATCGATAGTTTTTGTAAATTAATAAATAAATTCTAAAAATAAATCCCTAAAAACCGCCTGGTTTCTGATTTGTTT